>NW_020174555.1:868626-903706 GCF_003031525.2 Neophocaena asiaeorientalis asiaeorientalis
ATATATATATATCTGAATCACTTTGCTGTACACTTGAAACTAACACAACATTGTAAATTAACTCTACTTCAATAAAAAAATTAAGTACTTGGCCCCAAGTTTTATAATAACATCTTAACCACGCAGCACAAGAGGCAAACTCCCCTTTGAAGACTTTCACACAGTGAGAAAAAGAAAGTGTCACTTGGGTTGCGATGTTTTACCCTGTCGGTTTACCCTGTCGGTGAAATGCTGATTTTTTTTCCATGAATGTTCTGCAGTAAAATAGAAAAGAAAGAGCCTATCAGGTTCCCCTTCTCATTGAAAACTTCCTTCACTGACTAAAGACCATTTTTTCAAGACGAGTGAATTACAGACTGAAACTTCCCCAAGTCCACCTCCTTCCGTGGGCCCCCTGACCACAAGCTGGCCTTTGTCCTCTTTTGTAGACGGCAGTGACTAAAGTGCCCTGAATTTGACATTTATTGATGGGTAACCACAGGCTCTCCCTGAGCAGAATCCCTCCCCAGCACTCCTCACACCCACTCAGCGGGCAGCTCATCCTGTCCTAGGACCATTTCTCTCCCTAACTGCCACGATAGCCCATCCTGACCAGTGCGGGAGCTTTGCGTCCCAATCTTGAAGAGTCTTGCATGCTAAGGTAAAAAACTCTCAGAGAGTATTTTTATTTTTAAAGAGGTTTCACAAAACCTGCATGAGCCAAAGGAAAGAATTTCTAACAGTGTAATTGTACTACTTACCAGTGTTAAGGCAGCGCTGGGAAACAAATAACAGGATCACCCCCCCTGGGTACTCTCTGGATGGGCCATGTCTTTGGGTAGGTCCTTCCCCTGCTCTGAGTCCTTTCCAATGTTGTGAGTGTGACCGCAGGCAGTGGCCCCTCCACCCCTAGCGAGCCCCTGCCTTGTGTGTGTCAAGTGGATCTCTAAGACCCTGAACTTGGTGTTCTAAGAATGAACCCCCCTCTCCTTGCTGCCGGAACCCAGCACCCATGGCTCCCGTCCAGCAAAGCCTTTACTACCTCTCCCACGTTGTGGCTGGGAGGCCCATGTTCAGACTTGCCTGTTCTGAAATAAATAGTTGGGCACTGCTCAGAAACGGGAACTTCACTTTAATTAACAGGAAGAAGACGAAACAGAAACCAGCTCAGAAGGAGCCGCTCACCTCAAAGAGTGGGAGCAGGGATTGGGGGAGGAGGGGCAGGGTGCGCACAGGGAAATGGCCTGCACCCGACCTGATCGGGCGTTCTCAAGCTCAGGTCGGTTTGCCTGTCCGGGTCTGGGACTAGCAAAGGGACAGAGGAAGGCAACTCTCTCAGCACTCGCTGGCTCGGACGTTAGTTAGTTAAAGCTAACGACAGTCACCAATGCATCCCCATCTGCAAAGGCCAAAAGCTGGGACAACCTGCCAGGAGCCCCTGGACGTCAGGTAACTGGGGGTGAAGAGGGGAGTAGCAGACAGGGTCCCGCACGATGACTTTGTGCCTTTTAACCAGATACCTCTAAGCCCCCAAGCACAGACATGCTCACAGACACCTGCTGGTCTAGAGCTCTCCCACCCCGGAACACCGAGGCCGTGGCCACAGAGCGGCTTGGAGTCAGGCCGAGGGGAACCCCGAGGAGGAAGACGCCGCAGCCTGGGGTCCCCAGTACAGGGGCGGTTCCAGACCCCTGCCAGCCTTGGGTAGCCAATGACCCTGAGATCTTGAGGGAAAGAAAGCCCAGGTTTCTGATCTCACAACTTGTCAGATTTTAAGAACTCCCCATTAGCCATGGACGTGAGAATTTGCCAGAAGCACTTGGCCACTGAAAGGATTGATTGAAAAATTACGAGGTGTCAGTGCCAAGGCACCACCCTGAGAGCAGAGGCAGAACTGGATGAGAGGCCAAGGGAGCCAGGGTGTTATGGGTTGAATGTTCCCCCTGCCAAAATATAGGCTTCCTACCCATTATGTATCTCAGAATGTGACCCTATTTGGAGACAGGTGTTTATAGAGGTAATCAAATTAAAACAAGGTCAGTAGGGTGGTCCTAATCCAATAATGACTGATGTCCTTGTACAAAGGGGAAGTTTGGACACAGCCCACAAGAGAAGAATGCTGGGGGAAGATGAAGATGTCCGTCTACCAGCCAAGGAGAGAGACCAGGAGCAACGCCTCCCTCACGGCCCTCAGAAGGAACCAAGCCTGCGGACACCATAATTTTGGACTTCCAGCCTCCAGAACCCGGAGACAATACATTTCTGTTGCGTAAGCCACAGCCTGCAGTACTTTGTTACTGCAGCCCTAGGAAGTGAATACATGGGATCGACCCCTGGGTGTCCTTGGATGGGTCCCTCCATTCCTCTGGGTAACTAGAAGGTGGCCGGACACAGTCCAGAATCCCCTCACTGGCCCATCACTCTGATGCTCTGGCCTCCGGGCCCCTGAGAACAAGGGGGGCATCTGGTCCACTTGGAACCTAAAGAAATTACTGGACCAAGACCCTGCTTTTGTGCAACAAAATGATCACCACGTTCCTAAGATGCTGCTAGCTGCTGCGGCTCTGTCCAGAAATGGGCGTGGGGTAGGGCAGTGTGGCTCAGTTCTAAAGCATTGTTTAAAGTAGCGTCTACCCAGCTAGGCATTTGAAACATTTGAAGTGTAAATCTTCATCTTCCCCTCGCCATGCATGCCTTGAGGTTCAGAGCCCGTGATTCTTAGGTGTCATCATTGGATGACGGTGATGAAGACGCCCACGCCTTTGAACCCACCTCGTTCGTTAACCACACTAGCTGTTCCCGCCTCTTTCCCACAGCTCCTTCATGGATCTGCTTGGGTTTTGCACGGGGATCTGTGTGTGCCGGGCGGGCTTTGCGTGTGTTTGGGTTGCAGGTGCAGGCTTGTTGGGTGAAGAGATGCAGGAGGGGTGGGTGTGGCATGGGTGGGGACCCAGGCTGGTGCGCGTGAGCAAGCTGGGGAGCATTTTGGTGGTCTACGAGTTCTTGGAGGTGCCTCCCCCTCTCAATGCTTGTTTCTTTTTTTTCTTTACAAGACAGGTGCTAAGCAGACAGCAGCTGTGGGAACCAGATCTGAAATGTAACAGGTCAAAGAAATCGCTTGTTTTCACATTTTGATACCAAAGTCGGTGGTGGGACCATTCTAGGAATGGGTTTAATTGCAAAGCAGCCCAAGCCCTCCCCCTGCAGAGACCTCCAGGTGTGTAACTCTGCTCAGAGAACAGATGCCAGGCAGCAGGAAAGACCAAGCCTGAGGGGGACCTGATGTAATTTCTCCCTCCTGGTTAGTGGGTGGGGGAAGGGAGAAGCCTCTGAGGTACCCGGAAGAAGGGGGAAGGGCAGGCTTCTTTGAGGTTCAACGTGTGCTGAGTGACTAAAATGAGGGTGACGCAATGAAGCCTCTGCAGACTTCCCACTGCTGTAATTCTGCGTGAATAATTCTGATAATGACCCTTTACTCAGCAAGGGTGGCATCCAGATAAGCAGATTGCTAGAGCCGTCCTGTCAGCTTATGTGCACTGCACACTTGATTGCCATCTGATGTGACGTAACCCAGCAGCGTGACTGACACTGCCCCTTGGGGCCCCTGGAGCCCAGGGAGAAATGATGAAACAAGGCCTGTCCAGGTGGGGAGAGGACCCCACGGGGTGCTGGGGCCCGTCCCCTCCTTTGCGCTCCTGGGGCAGAGGCTCTGCTCTCATCCCTGTTGGTGAGCAATGGCCGCCAGGAGCGAGTCAGGTGGACAGAGGCCTCAGTCTTGAGGGGGAGAGTTCAAGGTTGTCTTTCTTGTCAGGGGCCTTGTGTGAGGGGAGAAAGGTTGTCACAGCAAAGAGCCTGGGCTGCGGTTTATCTGTGCATCTCAAAGGCAGAATTCGGGACCAAGAGCCCCGTTCCACACACAGTGAATCTTCGTGTCACTCTTCCCAACACCCCTTTCCTCCCTTTGGGTAAAAGTCCAACCACGGTCTCTTTGAGGAGTCGCCCCTCCCTCCATTCTCAGCCCACGTGTTTGGGGGACTTCACCCACCCTTCTGGCCCCAGAGGGGAACATGTAGCCCAGGGCTGGCCAATGAGAGCACTGCCCCTCCCAGCCCAGGCGCCCGCCAGTCAGGGACACTCCCGGTGACACTGTTGTTACCGTCATCGGGAGACAGGTGCTTTCTTTCTGCTAGAGTTGCTAAGCAAGTAGGGTTCATCGAGCACGGCCAGGGGCATCTCTGCCAACCTGGGAGGAGAGGCTGACCAAGAATAAAGGGAACACAGGCTGAATCTAAGCAGAGAGATAGTAGGGAGATAGAGGGAGATGGGAGACAGAGAGAGAGACTGATCCCTGGCACCCATTCAAGCATCCAGACCCAGCTTTGTTTGAAACTGAATGGGGTTGTGTTGAAACCCCATTATTTGCAGGCATATAAGCCAGTTAAATTCTCAATCTTTGTCTCTCCTCCTGTTTTGGGTTGGGTTTCTGTCATTTGCACCTGACAGAGTCATGAGCAATACGCAAAGCCTGTTGCCTCCACAGGCCCAGCATACAGAGTCCACCTGGTCTCCCAGAGGCCCAGCTCTGTTCTCTGGGAAGAGCCGGGGGTCAGGCCACCCCTCACTGAGGGGCCAGTGGGTCTGAGTCTCTGCTACAATGCTCCTACGTGTCTCTCTCTTCCCCTGGTATTCTGCTTTCTTTCTCTTCTTTCTTTTTCTCCTCCCTCTCTCTTGATTTTACCCAGGATTTTAAAAGATGCCAAATATTTTGTGTTGCCAGAAAGTAAACGAGAGCTCCAGAAATGATGGGACACAACGATGGAGGAGCAGCTGGCAGGGGCTCTCACTGGCCAGTTCTGGAACAATTAGAGCACTAAGATGATGGAGGGCAGTAGTGAATTATAGACCATTAGAAAAGAGGAAACTATGAGTCCACACCAATAAAACATAGATCAATGAATGAATGAGTGAAGGAACGAGAAGCAGGAGCTTTTGCCACAGCAGAATGTCAAGTGCTGGTCAATAAACGTGAAGGAAATCATGGGTGATAATGTTTGAAGATTTTTCGTGTTGAAAAAGCATCATTTTTGAGCCATCATAACAAAGACTTATGTAGTCAAGAATGGATCAGTGGATGCTAATTTCGGGGGAAATTTTGGTAAGAAGCAGGGTGTTTTCATAGTCTCAAAGTAGCTCCCCACAGATTGCCCATCAGTCGCCAAGGGCGTCAGAGCAACTGTCAGGGGAGGAATACGACCGCGTCTTCTTTAAAACTAACGACGGCAGGGAGGGCCAGGTGGACACCACGTGCCTCCAGGTGGGATGCCCTGAGGAGGACACGACTTAGAGAGTTCCCCCTCCCACCCACCCCCATAAACAGAACCTAATAACGAGCAGTCATCTGACAAACCCCAAACAGAGACCGTTTTAATAGTTTAGTTATTTTATTGTGGTAAGAAACAAATAACGTAAAATTTACCCTCTTAACCATTTTCAAGTGCACAGTACAGTAGTGTTAACTACACACACGTTGTGGTGCAACAGATTTCTAGAACTTTCCACCTGTGCTCATCATTGAACAACTCCCCTGCTCCCCATCCCCAAAGCCTCTGGCAACCACCATTCTACTGGCTATTTCTAAGAATTTTGCTCCTTTACATACTCTGTACGAATGGAATTGTGCAACGTCTGTCTTTTTATGACTGGCTTATTTCACGTAGCATAACGTCTTGAAAGTTCACCCATGTTGCAGCATGTGTCAGAATTCCCTGCTTTTTAATGGCTGAATAATATTCCGTTGTGCACATATACTTCATTTTCTTTATGCATTCATGGTCATTGATGACATTTAAGTTGGTTCAACCTCTTGGCTATTGTGAATAATGCTGCTATGGACATGGGTGTGCAACTATCGCTTCAGGATCCTGCTTGCAATTTTTTTGGCTATATTCCCAGAATAGGGATTGCTGGATCATATGGTAGTTCTCTTTTTAATTTTTTGAGGAAACTCCATGTGTTTTTTCAGAGTGGCTGCACCATTTTACATTCCCACCAACACTGCACAAGAATTTCCTTTTCTCCACATCCTCTCCAACATTTGCTATTTTCTGGGCTGTGTCGGGGGGGTTTCATTTGTTTTTTTGGTTTTGTTGTGATAGTGGCCATCTTCATGGTGTGAGGTGGTATCTCGTTGTGGTTTTGATTTGCATTTTCCCTGGTGATTAGTGTTGTTGAGGATCTTTTCATGTGCTTGTTGTGACCATTTCTATATCTTCTTCGTAGAAATGTCTATTCAAGTCTTTTGTTCATACTTCAATTGGATTTTTTTATTGTTGAGTTTTATGAGTTCTTTATATATTCTGGATATTAACCACTTACCAGGTATATGGTTTGCAAATATTTTTTCCCTTTCAGTAGGTTGTCTCTTCACGCTGTTGATTGTTTGGTTTCCTTTGCAATGCAAAAGTTTTTAAGTTTGATGTAGTCCCATTTGTCTATCTTTGTTGCGTCTACTTTTGGTGTCATATCCAAGAAATCATTGCCAAATCCAATGTCATAAAGCTTTCCTCTATGTCTTCTTCTAAGAGTTTCATGGTTTCAGGTATTACATATAGGTTTTTAATCCATTTTGAGTTAATTTTTAAAAGTAAATTTATTTATTTATTTTTGGCTGTGTTGGGTCTTCGTTGCTGCATGCGGGCTTTCTCTAGTCGTGGAGAGTGGGCGCTACTCTTCATTGCAGTGTGAGGGCTTCTCATTGTGGTGGCTTCTCTTGCTGCAGAGCACGGGTTCTAGGCATGAGCTTCAGTAGTTGCAGCACGTGGGCTTCAGTAGTTGTGGCATGTGGGCTCAGTAGTTGTGGCCATGGGCTTAGTTGCTCTGCGGCATATGGGATCTTCCTGGACCAGGGCTCAAACCTGTGTCCCCTGCATTGGCATGCAGACTCTTGACCACTGTGCCATCAAGGGGCAGTTAATTTTTGTACATGGTGTAAGGTAAGGGTCCAGCTTCATATTTTTGCATGTGAATATCCAGTTTTCCTAACACCATTTGTTGGTGTTAGTCTCTTAGACTATCCTTTCTCCATTGTGTAGCCATAGTACACTTGTGGAAGATCAGTTGACCATACATATGCCATCTCTGGGTTTTCTATTCTACTTCATTGGTCTTTATGTCTGGCTTTATGCCAGCACTATACTGTTTTGATGACTGTATTTTGTAATATGTTTTTAGAAATTAGGATGTGTGAGGCCTCCAGCTATGTTTTTCTTTCTCAAGATTCTTTTGCTATTTGGGGTCCTTTGAGATTCCATATAAATTTTAATTTTTTTTTCTATTTCTGCAAAAAAATACCATTGAGATTTTGATAGGGATTTCACTGAATCTGTAGATTGCTTTGGCTAGTATAGACACTTTAACAATATTAAGTCTTCCTATCCATGAATTTTGAGTGTTTTTCCATTTATTTGTGTCTTTAATTTCTCTAAACAATGTTTTGTAGTTTTCAGTGTCTTTCATCTCCTTGGTGAAACCTCCTTGGTTAAGTTTACTTCTAAGTATTTTATTCTTTTTGATGCTATTGTAAATGGAGTTGTTTTCTTAATTTCCTTTTCATATTATTCATTGTTAGTGTATAGAAACATAACTGATTTTTGTGTGTTGACTTTGTATCCTGACTTTACTGAATTCCTTCATGAGTTCTAAGTTTTTTGTGGACTATTTAGGGTTTTCATCTTGCAAACATTTTATTTTTTAAAAAAGGACTGAATTCCTTATAAATGTTGATTTTATAAAAGAGAAAGAAAAATTGTGGACGTAGTTCAGAATAAAGGAGACTAAAGCAACATGAGTACATAAAAACAATCCCTATATTGCATCCTATAATGGAGGGAAAATGCTATAAACAACATTATTGGGCCAATTAACAAGACTGGAGAACAGATGGTTGATTGGGTAAAAGAATCATATCAATGTTTAATTTAGTGAAGTTGATAACTCTACAGTTGAGTTTTATGCACAAAAACAACATTATTCTTAGGAAATACATGTTGAAGTACTGAGTAAGGGGCTTAATATATGTCACTTACTCTCCAAATAGTTCAGGAAAAAAAAAAAATAGAGAGAGAATGAGCACAGATAATAGAATGGGCAAAAAAGGTAAATCTAATTAAAGGGTATATGGGGGTGTACCATGTACTATTCCTATTCTCATAACTTCTCTGTAGGTTTGGAGTTATTTCCAGATTTTTGTTGGTTTCAGGATGCTGGCGTCTGGTGCAGGGCTAGGGACACCCTCACTCGCCTGGGGACAAGGCTCCCACCAGCCGTGCACTTGGCTGGATCACTTTGCTGGATGACCCCTCCTGTCCCACCAGACCCTGCTGTGACTATAAGAGCAGCACGTGAGACATCTTTCCACATGGATTGGTAGTTTTGTCAAGTGGAACTTAATCCTTCCAAATCAGGAGGATTATTTTGGATAAGCCATTAAAATTATTAATTAAAATGTTAGTGTCTGATTGCCTTTGTACTTGTTTATAAGAATTTTCTCAGAGCCTGGGTGCGTTGACCTCCCTCTCCTGGCTCACCTGTTGAATCCATGTTAAATCACTCTCCATTTCTGCCTATACCAGAGGAACCTTCTAAAAGTGAGCACGAGGTTTAAGAGAAGAAACATTTTAAGACATGCTCAAAGTTACGAGGACACCAAATATTTTGGACTGAATATTTTTGGAACCTCTAGTGAGTGCAAGGCAACTTGGAAGGGTATGGCTATTGTCCTCAAGCAACTTACAATCTAAAATAAGAAAGCAAGGGACTTCCCTGGTGGTGCACTGGTTAAGAATCCACCTGCCAATGCAGGGGACACAGGTTCGAGCTCTGGTCCGGGAAGATCCCACATGCCGCAGAGCAACTAAGCCCATGCACCACAACTACTGAATCCACGTGCCACAACTACTGAAGCCTGTGCGCCTAGAGCCCGTGCTCCGCAACAAAGAGTAGCTCCCCACTTGCCGCAACTAGAGAAAACCTGTGCGCAACAACGAAGACCCAACGCAGCCAAAAACAAATAAATAAATTTATTTTAAAAAAAAAAGAAAGAAAGAAAAGAAAGAAAGAGAACACACAAAAAGCTAGGTAATCATAGAAGTTGATTGTAATAGTTCCCCACATGAGACACCACCAGGCAATTGGAAATTAATTGATTCATTAAGGGAAGACTGTAAGGACTCTGAATGTTCAGAAAAGAAAAGGGATCCCTGTTGGTGGAGAGGGTTAAGGAGACTTTATGGAAAAAAGAGGTAAGGCTGAGACGGAAGGATGTGTAGGATTTGTATAAAGGACAAGAGCATTTTCCAAGAGGGAGAGCCTCACAAACCAGCATGTGGAGGTGAGAATGTTCAGGCCTTTTTGAAGCACAGTGAACAAACCAGTTTGTCAGGGGTTGAGGGTTTGTGAAGGAGAATTAGAGGAAAGTTTTTTTGAGTAAATTGGTAATGAATCTCCAGAGCTCTGAATTCCAGCAGTGTAGGCTTTTGTGGGTGATGGAGAATCAAAGAAAAGGCTTTGGAGCAGAGCCTGGGAGTCAGAAGCTGCCTTCAGAAGCTATTGACTATCAGAGTTCACTTATTGAACACCCATTGTGGTTCAGGTACTTCCTATACTTATCTTTGAGCCTCATAGAAACTCTGCAAGGCAGATAGAATCACCTCCACACTGGCAGGAAGAGCTTATTTCTGGGAAGGGCAAGTACTCTGCCTGGGGTCATGCAGGTAGGAAGGGGCAGAGCCAGGGGTCAACTCAAGGCCTGTGAGACTTAGCCCAAGGAGCCCTCTCTTTTTTTTTTGGCCGTGCCATGCAGCATGTAGGATCTTAGTTCCCCAACCAGATATCGACCCGTGCCCCCTGCAGTGGAAGCTCGGAGTCCTAACCACTGGACCTCCAGGGAAGTCCCTGGAGCCCTCTCCGTGACACCCTTTCCCCTCCCTGTCTTTGAAGTAAGGGCATGGAGCCATAAAGCCTGAACCAGAGCAGTGGCAATGGACGTGGAAGGAAAAAGAAAGATTTGGGGAAAATGTGAAGGAAATACTGACAAGACTGGGTGAAAAATTAAGTTTAGGAGGTGACTGAAATGGAAGTTAAATCAAGCTTCATTTTGTTTTTCAAGTGAGAACTTACGGTTACTACTGTGCTAGCTATTTGAAGAAAGGAAAAAAAATGATTATAATATTGTCCCTACACTCAAAAACATTACGGTCTAGTATAAGATGCTATAAGTGTGCATAAATACGTATAATATGGGAAAGAATTAGATAAATACCTACAAGAGCAAAGTAGACAAAGTGCTGTATATAGTTAGACGGGAGAAAATCTAGGCAGTAAAATCAAATATTCATTGAAAAGAGTATATTTGATCTGGACTTTAAGAAATGGATACAGCTTTCCCTGGCCAAGGGAAGTGAGGGGAGGCTATTCCAGATCAGGGTGTCTCAACCTTGGCACTATTCACATTTGAGCCTGGGTGATTCTTTGCTGTGGGGGGCTGTCATGTCATTACAGGATGTTTAGCAGCATCCCTGGCTTCTACCCACTGGATACCCCTCCCAATTGTTCTCTAGACATTGCTGGAGGGCAAAATCAACCCTGGTGAGAACCACTGTTCTAATCTAAGAGAATGATGTTAGAAAGGGGGTATGTTTGGGGAATAAGGGAGCATCTGTATCAGTCTGTTTCAGAATGTGTTCCTGGGAACATTAGTGTCTAGTGAGATAGTTGATGGTCCCTTAAATAGGGTTCATGGTCAAATAGAATTGAGAAATACCACATACTTTTCCCCCCAATTGGAAATTCACAGTGTGTATTAGAATACTAAAGGCTTTGAGAGATTGTGCAGGAAAACTATTTGACATTAGTTAAATTTAATTATCAAAGAACTTAAAAAAGAAAAAAAAAAAGAAACAAACAAGTATTAACCTCCTGAAAGGTATTATTGTATTGCAGGACACAGCTTGAAAAATGATGGTATATTTGACTGAAACACAGAGTATATGAAAGATTTAAAGCTGGAAAAACAGAGATAGGTTCTAGAACCAGATTCAGAGAACTTGGAATTCAGGTTAAGATGTCTGGATTTCATTTAGTCAACAATAACTGGGGCTTCCCTGGTGGCGCAGTGGTTGAGAGTCCGCCTGCCGACGCAGGGGACACGGGTTCATGCCCCTGTCCAGGAAGATCCCACATGCTGCCAAAAAACAAAACAAACAAACAAACAAAAAACAATAACCATCAGGAAGCATAATTAAAACTGTGCTTCTGGGGCTTCCCTGGTGGCGCAGTGGTTGAGAGTCCGCCTGCCGATGCAGGGGACGCGGGTTCGTGCCCCGGTCCAGGAAGATCCCACATGCCGCGGAGTGGCTGGGCCCGTGAGCCATGGCCGCTGAACCTGCGCATCTGGAGCCGGTGCTCCGCAACAGGAGAGGCCACAACAATGAGAGGCCCACACATCTCAGAAGAAAAAAAACAAAAAAAACAAAAACTGTGCTTCAGTTATTCATTTATTGATTCAGCATATTTTAAGCAACATTAGTCTAGTGGCAGCAAGCCAGCTAGACTAGAAGATGTAGAAACAAGAACCAAACAAGGACGTTAAGTTATTGCAAAAGTAATAACCTAGAGTGGTGATGAAGGAAGAAAGGGGTCCATGTGAAAGGCATTTTGGGGAGTAATAGAACATAGTGTCTGATTTGTTGGAGGGTGGAACAAGAAGATGAAGGAGACAATGATGACTATAGAATTTTAGGCTTGAGTTACCAGGAGCTTCTTGGTACCTTTAACAGAGAGGATAGTCAGGAAGAAGATTTGGGGAGAAATTATCTCAATTTGGACATGTTGAATTTGAGGGGTTGTTAGGACATCCAGCGACAAATGTTGAGAAGGTAGCTGCAATTAAAAATCAAGAGTAAAAATGGAACTGGAAATAATTTGGAGAAAGTCATCTACCTTAAAGAAATTGTGAATGTGAATGCAGCAGTGAAAGGGGGAAAGAGCAGGGGGAGAAGGAAAGAAGGAGGCAGCTTAGAACAGAGACGAGGAGAACATCTACAGAGAATGGAAGAAGAAAAATGATGTAGAAAGGGAGCTGGATGGATCTGTTAGAGAAGTAGGAGACCCAAGAAAAAAAGTCAGAGAGGCCCAGGGGAGGGAGAGTCAAGAAGCATTTGACCACGCTACAAACAAGTCAAAGAAAATGAACACTGGGGAGAGGCCATTGGATTTAGGATTTACGTCAAAGGAGGCTATTGAAAAGAGTTTCTTTGACTTCCCTGGTGGTCTAGTGTTTAAGATTCCGCACTTCCACTGCAGGGGGGGTGTGTTTGATTTTTGGTGGGGGGAAAAGAAACAGAAAAGAGTTTATGTAGAGTAATGGGGATAGAAATTAAATTGCAAGGGCTGAATTGGTGCTGAGAAAGTTCAGACAGATTGCTTTTTTAACAGTTTGCCATTATGACTGCTTAGAAGTAATACCCATTGAAGGCAACAGGATTGAAGCAAGAATTGTTTGTTTGGGGATGGGGTGATTTGAGCAAATTCAGTGACAAAAAATAAGGAGCCAGAGGAGATTAAGAGATTCAAGAAAGAGGAGTAATTATTAATAGGGCAAGGCTTAGGAGGAGTCAATTGAGTTGAGATCAAGGTCAGAGATTCTTTGACAAAAGAGGAGAGATGTGTCTTCTTCTGAGTCAGGAGGAAAGGAGGAAAAAATAGATAAAAAAGAGACAAGTCTTGAGGTGGAGACCTCAACAAATTCAAATGTTAATACATTCAGAGATCTAGGTCATCAGCTATAACGAAGGAGGCAGGAATGGGATTGAACATTTGAGATTACAGAAAATAGCAGTTATGAAGAACACAAAAGAGTTCAAAAGAGATGGCTAAAATGTTATCCAAGCTAGAATGAGATCTAAAATTTTCTACATGGACTTATAGCTGACCCAGTTAGTATAACTTAGTGACCTTCTTCAGGAGTGCTCAGAAACTAAATGAATTGAGCAAGAAATCAATAACAAAAAATAAGTAGACAATTCCCCAGTATTACCATACCAGGTAATATACTACTAAATAACCCGCGATTCAAAGAGGCAATCTCAATGGAATTGGAAAATATTTGAACTGAATGATAATGAAAATGTTACATAATAAAACATGTGGGATGCAGTTAAAGTCATTCTTGGAGGAAAATGTGTAGTCTTAAAAATTAATAGCTTAGGGCTTCCCTAAGCTTAGGTGGCGCAGTGGTTGAGAGTCTGCCTGCCGATGCAGGGGACACGGGTTCATGCCCTGGTCCGGGAAGATCCCACATGCCGCGGAGAGGCTGGGCCCGTGAGCCATGGCTGTTGAGCCTGCGCGTAAAGATGATATTTGAAGAGTAAAGAAGACGGAAAATTAATGATCTATCCAGCTCAATCTGCAGATAAACTTTTAGAATTAATCATCAAATTAAGCAAATCTGTTGGAAGCAAGGTTAATACACAAAAATCAATTGTCTTTCTAAATATCCACTACAAGTAATTATAAAATTAAATTCAAAACTTGATGTCGTTTACAACAGGATAAAAAATCAAATATTTAGGAATAATTCTAACAAAAGGTGTGCAAGATATCTATACAGAAACTATAAACATTATTTAGAGACAGTAAATAAAATCTAAATAAATGGAGGGATATGCCATGTTTGTGGATTGGAACATGTAATATTGTAAAGACATCAATTTCCCCCAAATCCATAGATTCAATGTAAACCTCAAGAATATCCTGACAGGTTTTTTTTTTTAAACGTGGAACTTGACAAGAATTTAAATTATATGTGGAACTACAAAGGGCCAAGGACCAAGAATAGCCAGGACAATCTTGAAGAACAAAGCTGAAAAACTCACACTGGATATCACAAGTTATAAAGCTAGGTAATTAAGACAATGTGGTATTGGCATGAGAAAAAAAATAGCTCTGTGGGCAGAATTGAGAAACTAGAAACAAACCAACACTTGATTTATAACAAAGATGATACTGTAGTACAGTGTGGGGAAGGATAGTATTCTTAATAAGTGATTCTGGGTCAACAGATATCCATATGGAGAAAACCTCAGCTTAATCTCTACCTCACATGATAAAAAAAAAACTCACTAAACAAAACAAAACAAAAGCCCAGCTGGATTGTAGATCTAAATGTGAAAAGTAAAACAATTATACTCTTAGAAGATAACACAGGAAAATATTTTTGTGCTATTAAGATATGCTAAAATTTCTTAAACAGGACATGAAAGACACTAGCCATAGATAAATGAGAATACATAAAGATAGATAAAGAGCTTCTGTTCATCAAAAGATACCATTTGAAGGAGTGAAAAGGCAAGCCACAGACTGGAAAAAGAGAAATGCAATATATATTTCTAACAAAAGGCTCATTCAGAATGAATGAAGAAGTCCTTTAAATTACTAAGAAAAAAAAACAGGAAATAAATGCTACAGAAAAATGGGCAAAGGATTTTAGCACGTACGTCACAAGAGAATATCCAAATGGCTAATACACATCTGAAAAGGTGGTCAACCTCATTATTCATTAGGGAAATGCTAATTTAAACCATAATTAGATACCACTTTTTACACACCAGAATGGCTAATAGTAAAACAACTAGAGAACTCCTATACTGTTAGTGGATGTGCAACAACTTTGGAAAACTGTTTGGCGGTATGTACTAAAGCTGACTACATGAATACATTATGACCCGGCAATTCCACTCCTGGGTATATAGTCAATAGACGTGCATATATTTGTACCCAGAAAGATATTAAAAATGTTCATGGTAGTAGTAGTAGAGTAATAAAAAACTGAAAACAACCCAAAGTCCCTCAACATTAGAGTGGATAAATAAATTATTAAAAAGTTACTTATGGAATGTTATATAAAGCATTGGAAATTAATTAAATATTGTTCTATGCAACAACATGGATGATACAAAAATAATATTACGTATATAATATATAACAAGAAGTCAGACACAAATGATACATATTGAATGGTTCAATTTCTATAAAGTTCAAAACCAAGGCAAGCACCTCACACTCATTAATGTGACTACTGTATTTAAAAAAAGAAAACAGAAAAATACAAGTGTTGGAGAAGACGTGAAGAAATTTAGACCTCTTGTTCATTGTTGGTGGTAATGAAAGATAATGTCGCCACTATGGAAAATGGTGTGGCGGTTCCTCAAAAAGTTAAAAATAGTATTACTATATGACGTAGCAATCCCACTTCTGGGCATACACCCAGAAGAACTTAAAGCAAGGTGTCAAAGAAATATTTGTACACCCATGTTCATAGCAGCATTATTTACAATAATCAAAAAGTGGAGGCAACCCAAGTGCCCATTAACAGAAGAATGGTAAGCAAAGTGTTGTATGTACATAGAATGGAATATTATTCAGCAGTGTAAAAGAAGGAAATTCTGACACATGCTACAACATGGATAAATCTTGAGGACATTATGCTAAGTGAAATAAGCCAGTCACAAAAACACAAATATGGTATGATTCCACTTATGTGAGATACGTAGGGTAGTCAAATTCATAGAGACAGGAAGTAGAATGGTTGGTTGCCAGGGGCTGTGGAGGCCAGGAAATGGAGAGTTATTGTTTAATGGGTATAGAGTTTTAATTTTGCAAGATGAAAAGAGTTCTGGAGATTGGTTGCACAATGATATGACTGTACCTAATGTTAGTTAACTGTACACTTAAAAATGGCTAACATGGTAAATTTTATATGATGTATATTTTACCACAATTAAAATTTTTTTTAAATAAATAAAGGTAAAATGAATGCGGTGATTGAAATCAGAACATCAGTTACCTTTGGTGAGGTACTAGTGACTGGAAGTCACAGGGAAAGTTTGGGGGTTATGAGGATGATTTGTTTTCTGATCTGGGTAGTAAGAACATGAGTGTTTTCACTCTTGAGAATCAATCAAATTATATACTTTGACTTGTGTACCTTTCTACATGCTTCAAGCAAACCAACAACAAAATTTATTTTAAAATTAAGTCAAAGTAGAACATAGAAGAATAGTGAAGGATTTGGTGGGGGAGGAAGATGGATAATGAGTGGTTACTTACCTAATATCAAAATATATTATAAAACTATTAGAAGAGTGTGATTACTGGCACAGAAGTAGACAATCAAGTCAGTGGAAGAAAATGAAGTCTAAAAACAGCCCCATATAACAAATGAAAATTTAATATGTGATCAAGGAGGCATTTCGAATCAAAAGGGGAGAAGATGAATTATCTATAAATGATATGGAAGCAACTGGTAACTTATTTGTGTATCAAGGAGCTAGAGCCCTACTATATGCCTTACACAAAAGAAGAAATTCTGGTAGAACAAAGATTTGCATCTTTATTAGGAACCATAACATACTATAATAATAATCATATCATGGTTATAACATTTTAAATTAGTTCTCCAAAATGCTAGTAACTTCTACCTCATTAAACAGCTTCTATAACTACCAAAACAGAAAGAAAAATTATATATTCTAAAAATATGTGACAGCAAAGGACTTATATTTCTAAGACATAAAGAGCTTTTACAACTGAAAAACAAAAATGTTCACTTTAGAAAAATGAACAAATGACATGGAGAGCTATTTCATTAAAAAAAAAAGCAAGTGGCCAGTAAACACAAAAAAAGTATCAATATCATAAGTTAGCAAAGAAATGCAAATTAAAACTATTACATATATACGGGTTCATCAGATTGGCAAAGTTTAAAAAGAATCTCAGAACCTGGTGTTGGCAAGTGTATGAGAAAATGGGCAATATTGTATTCTGATTAGATTATAAACTACATGGCAGAATAACGATCTGTATCAAAACTTGAAATTAACTTTCTCTTTGATCCAGCAACTTAATTTCTAGAAATTTACCTTTAAGTAAATAGCCAAATATCCAAAAGATGTCCACTGCAGTGTAGTATATAATAGTGAAAGAGTAGAAGAAAACTAAGTGTATGTCAAATCATAGTTGGTTAATGAATTATGATACTCACATACAATGAAATACAGTCAGCCCTCTGTATCCATCGGTCCACATTTGTGTCTTCAACCAACCTGGTATCAAAAATACTCAGGAAAAAAAAGTTTCAGAAAGTTCCCAAAAGCAAAATTTGAAGTTGCTGGTGCCAGGAGCTATTTACATAGCATTTACATTGTATTAAGTATTATAAGTAATCTAGAGCTGCTTTAAAGTATATGGGAGGATGCACTTAAGTTATATGCAAAAACTACACCATTTCATAGAAGGAACTTGAGCATCTGGGGATTTTGGTACCCTGGGGGTGGGGGTGTCCTGAAACCAATTCCCATTGGAAATTGAGGGTCAACTTTACCAAGCAGTCATGAGAAATGGTTATATTTATTGTTCAGGAGTAAAAAAGGCAGTTACAAAAAAAACAAGCATAATATCATCCTCTTGAGTAAATTTATTTCTAGGTACACACACACACACACACACACACACACACACACACACACACACACGGAGCTATCTGGAAAAATGGTCACCAAATTGTAATAGCCGCTATCCCACGGTGACAGAGTTCAGCTTTCTTTTTAATACTTTAATGGTTGAATTTGTTCAATGAGTAACACATTATTTGTAATGATAAGAAAAACAATGTTATTCTCTTTTGAAAAATAAAAGGTCAAGGGACACTAATCTGGTCTGTCTTAGTCACAGGCACTACTTTCACATTCTTGGGCTGCTTGCCGGTTTCCTCACTTGTCCTATTAACCTCCCATTGAAACAGCAAATCAGACTGAACTAAAGCCTGGGAGAGGCTCTTTGGGGTTTAACGTCTCTGCTTAATTCACAGTGACTGGCACTGGAAGGCCTTCTCTGCACCATGCACATCGCAAAAATCAAGGTGTTTTCTTGCGCTGAAATGCTTGCCTTCTGCCAGCAGCTGGCAGCTGGGCCTCCTCCCCCAGCCCCCTCTGAAGCAGGAGATAATGTCTGGGGGTTCCCAAGGCCCCACTTGTTTTTCCTGTGTTCCGAGGAGTTCAGGGATGGCTGAGAGATTTACATTTCTATAGGCCTTTCACTAGGGATCAACGAGCCTGGAGCCATTAATCCTGATTGCAAACTCTGGCGGCCCTTGGGGGCCAGGAAGGGACTAGTTGGTTTGGGTTTTAGGGGAGATATTGATATAATGTTCTACCAGTGACAGGGCGTTCTATCAAACAAAGTTTGAAATGTTCAGTCCTACCTATAATCTCTCTTCCACCACGTTTCCTAATCCTACAGAAATAGTCATAATTTTCATTTTAATTGGCAGCTGGGAGATGTTAACTCCTAGCAAGCAAGGGAAGAAAGGAAACACTTAGGATTTGGGTTGCACAAGACACTGCTTCCAAGTACCACACTGTTCCCACTCAGGGTTGAGCATTCCACTGAAATAAAAACTTAAGCAACTGAAATTTTGACTTTCTCTCAAGTGGCTCCTGCTAGTATAGACACTTCAGTGCAACGGACATTCTTTTCAGGGAGCAAAGTGTGATGGAATTTTTACCTTTAATGTTTACAGTTTTGAGAACTGGAGATGCTCAGAGTATTGACCAGAAAGCCTCAAAAATGGGCACTAGGACCCACCTGCAAGCAGCTCTCTTCCCTGACCTGCAAGCAAACACCTTTCTAGAGGGCGACCAGGAAGCCCTTCAGGGTCACATGCATCACCCCATGCCAACTCCCCACGCTCTAGGGCACCTCCAGCTAATCTGAAAGTTTGATTATAAGCCAAGGGGTACGGTTATATAACGCTGAAAGTTTAAACTTGGGAAAACACACACGTATCTAAACAAGAGCCCAATTAAAAGGAGAAAACCGCAGCACTGGATCCCGTTTCTCTAGTTTACTGACCTGTTAAGCGATAAAGATGTATTAATTGTTACATTTACCTGTCTTCCTGGCTACCCAGTGGCCGTGTCATACAACTAATTAAAAAGAATGTACTTGCTGCATCTTAGGGCCCTTCAAATGTCATCCCCTGTGTTCACATAAAACCAAAAATTCTTGTAAACGTCCGCTGTACTCATCTTTACATTTCTTTCTTATGACCAGTACTAATGGGCCTGTGTCCCAGCCCGGGAGAATGAAGATGGCACCTTCCCTGGAGCCTACGTGTCTGGTCAGCAGGAAGCACCCTTCCTACCACTGCACGGAGGCTGGAGGCCGAGGCAGTGGCAGAGAGTTCAGTAATGGCCTGGAACAGGAACAAAGAAAGAGAAGGGCCAAGGGCTGAGGGACATGGCCCAGCCCCCAGCCTCCAGCGTTGGACTCTGTGCTTCTGCTTTCCGTCACCTCTTTGCTGCCAGAAAACTCACTCCATGGGGAGCTGCGGGGCCAGGTGGGCCAGGAGGCAGTCAGGCGGCTGCAGGGCAGGCAGCGTTTCCAGGTGGTGCTGAGAGAAGGAAAGGAAATGCACGCTCGGTGCTGAGAGGAAGACTACTGGCCTGGCTAAGCCCCGTGAGAACGGCTCTCTTGGGGAGACAAGGGCAGGAGTCCAGGAGCCAGGGCCCTGGGTGCTGTCCCATGAGAGAGCTAATTCCACCACCTCACCCTGCCCTGCTCTGTGGGAGAGGGTCGTGGACCTGTTGGGAGGTGTCTGGGAACCAGGAGGGGTACCGTCCCTGGGAGCACCACCCCCCACCAATCCCCCATCCTCCAGAAACGGGCAGCCACTGTCCCCAGCTGACATCAGGCCCTACTGCTCGGGGTTCTGTCTATGAGGCTTCTGGAGGGAAGGCAGGTGGTTCAGCTCAGTGCTGATTAATGCATTTTGCTTTGACAAAATGAGAAAAATAAGGAAAATACAGTGAGATTTTAAAAAACTTAAATGTATCCAATCTAAAGATCACTCATTCTACTTCTGCGTCCAGTCTTATGTTCTGATTCGGTTTATTGGTGGTGCCAGTAGGTGATCATTGCTGTTAATGTCCTTACTGGCCAACTTGTCCATTTTTTTCTTTCGATTTTACTGGCCCATGAAAACCCAAACTTCAGCGGAGAAAAGCATCCCAGGGCATTTTATTTTTGCCTGTTTCTTGTGTGAAGAACAAAACTAACTGTATCTTATTTCATAGTATGAACATCTATCATTCATTTCATTTAGTCATTCAACAGATATTAAGTAAGCATCTACTATATGTAGTAGATGACTTTGTCAAGATATAATATTTTCTTACGGGGGATAAAAATTTTTTGGAATATTTTGGAAATAAACAACATAAAACAAAAGTATTAAATGGGTATCCTATTTTTCCCACATTTAATCTCTGATAAATTTAACCAGCTTAGCCACTAACATTACACCAGGCAGGTACAATGAAGAAACTTACTCTTTGATTATGAAATCTAGTTTTCTTTTTTCTTAGCAACATTATTATTTAAAAAGTCATGAATCTAAATCCTTCCCAAATTGAAGTGACCACAGCTGCTCTCATTGCCTCTCCTTTTAGTTGCTATCTAGATTTGCTACTTCACTTACCCGACCTAGTAAGTGAATGTGGTAGAGACTTCCAGAGACTAGATTTCAGGGCTCAATTGTTACTGCAACATAATCTAACCTATCCTGACTCATACAATGACCTACTAGATTAAACCTCTTTTCCTCTGAGTGCCGAGTAGGGCTGACCTAACCCCAGGATGTCATTGCTTCTGAAGTGTGATTTGCAGGTTTCTCACCCCAAAGCACTTCTCTCTTTGTTGTCTAAGTTTCTACCTAAAGTAATTTGACCTCAGATCTCTCCAAGCTTCCATTTCCTCAATTTCGGTGTGTCCTCTCTCATAGGGCTATGGTGAAAAATAGGTGATATAATTGTGTAAATCACTTTACACATGATACCTACCACACAGTAACAATTCAATGATGATGGTGATTGCGGTGGGTATTCTTTTCCTAGGGCTGCCATCACTAAGTACTACAAACTGGGTGCTTTAAAGCAATAGAAATGTATTGTCTCCCAGTTCTGGGGGCTCAGAGTCTGAAATGAAGGCACTGGCAGGGTTGGTTCTTTCTTAGGGTTGAGAGGGAAACTCTGTACAGGCCTCTCTCCTACCTTCTGGTGGTTCATTGGCCATCTTTGGCGGTCCTTGGTTTGCAGCTACATTACTCTTTGTAGCTACATTATGCCTTTGTCATCACATGACTTCTCTCTGTGTGCCTCTGTGGTCACATGTCCATCTCCTTATACAGTAATGACACAAGTTATAATGGATTAGGGGCCCACCCTACTCCAGTCCAACTTCATCTTAGCTTGATGACATATACAAGAACCCTATTTCCAAATAAGATCACATTCTGAGGCACTGCGGGTTAGGTCTTCAACGTATCTTTTGGGGGGAACACAATTCAACCCATGACATAAGAGACAGGATTTTGTCTAGTGTTATCATCATTATTTCTGTCTGCATCATTTTTCTACCACACACTAACCTGGCGCTGTGCATGGAGCACACTGTCACCAGATGTTGGCTGAATGGCAGTTTCTTAAAGCAGTCCCGGCCCAGTCCTCCATCGGGGGCTCCCTGACCTCGGCCAGAGCAAGTTACCCCTCCCGTCTCCACCGCCACCTCCACCGCAGCGAGGTCCCCACACCTCGCCACTCTCCGCCTCCCATTCACCCTTCTCCATCTTACGCCACCCACATCAGGATGAGGCGGGACCGCACATATGGAAGCAGGCTGCCTAGAACATAATGAGACTGGCTCTGTGAACCTCCAGGAAAGTGTGTACTGCTGCACAGCCACTGTTCACACTGCGCTAAGCTTGCCTCGTGCCCACCAGGTGTCCTGGCCGCCTGAGGATGTCCGCCAGGGGCCCGTCCCTCCTGCAGGAATAACTCGTTTTTGCCATCTCTGGCCTTCCTCAAGGTGACGTGCCAATCAATCTTCCTCTATTTTAAAATTTTTTTTTTCTTTTCCAAATGGTATCCTATTTTAAAGGTATAAGGGGAGTTTTACTGATTAAAGAAAGCCTGTTGTCTCTCCTGTTGACAACAGGATAACATAATCACTCACTACTGTATTTTCAGCAGATCCAGATTTTCCTACGTGGAGTTGGGTCTACTTAAAGCGGGTGTGCACCTCGGCATGGCTCTGCAGCTTAAAGACGTGGGTGTGTCCGCCAGAGCGAGACCAAGCCATGACAGGCGTATTCGGGCCACTGATTTCTGACTTCTGTCAGGGTCTGTCTTGCAGGATCGTTTGGTACTTGAGACTCGGTCTCTTCCCTCCCTAGAGGGCAGCCACAGTGGGCCCATGACACCTGGGATTACTCTGCAGCATCCCCATGGGCCCCTTCCCAGAGTCTGTGGACTCCCAGGAAGCAGTGCAGCTCTGCATCTGGAGCCCCATCCTTCCTCCCAGACTGTCCATGCCTCACCCTCCATCTGGGACAGCCGACCTCAGGAGCTGAATTGCTGAGCCCCAAAGAATCTTCTGGACTACATTTACCACCCTGGCCTCGAGTGGAGGGGGAATGAGAAAGGAAGTTCTTCGCCTCACTTTAGAATTGCCAGGGGGTTCCCCGGTGGTCTGGTTGTTAGGATTCGGTGCTTTCACTGTCATGGTCTGCGTTCAACCCCTAGTCAGGGAACTGAGATCCCAGAAAGATTTAGTTCATAAAAAGATACAAGACACCCAGCTAAGCCAGACTCTCACATAACATCAAATAATCTTTTTAACAATCCTAATTATTTTTAAGTATATAGTTCAGTTGTGTTGAGTATATTCATATAACAACACGGAATTTTTAATATGTTTGTCCCAGTCAATATTAAAATAATAAAAATTATTCATTGTTTATCTGAAATTTGAACTTCACTGGGCATTCTGCATTTTATTTGGCAACCCTACTGTACTTGCCCTAGCTTATTTTGTTTATTTATTTGCATAACTTGTTCCTTGTCTCTGCAGAGAAAGGATCCTCAGGGGATTGAAGCCATCTTGCTCCATAACCTCATAGGTGAGACGCTGGCAGCCTGGGATACATACACTGAAAGCTTAGAAGGTGATTTTTTAAAAATTAATTAATTTATTTATTTTTGACTGTGCTGGGTCTTCATTGCTGCACGCGGGCATTCTCTAGTTGCGGCGAGCGGGGGCTACTCTTCGTTGTGTTGCGCGGGCTTCTCATTGTGGTGGCTTCTCTTGTTGCAGAGCACGGGCTCTAGGCGTGCAGGCTTCAGTAGTTGTGGCACGCGGGCTCAGTAGTTGTGGCACACGGGCTTAGTTGCTCCATGGCATGTGGGATCTTCCTGCACCAGGGATTGAACCTGTGTCCCCTGCAGTGGCAGGCGGATTCTTAACCCTTGCACCACCAGGGAAGTTCCTAGAGGGTGATTTTGACCAGTCAAGACCCTGAAAAAAATCATAACACAGGGACAGTGTATCTTTGGTACTTCCTGCTTCTCTCTCATGTCCACTTGTCATCCTGTCCCTCCCTAGCAGCCATCTTCCAGGTTATTAACTCATCCTAGCCAAGCACCAGCTGATAAAGATAAGGTGTTAGCTGCTGATATGCTTAAAATGTGAACTCCTCTCTACCATACTTATTCTTTTTCCTTCAATGGACTCAGATGATCAAGAAAGAAGGGTGGTGACCAAAATGGCAGTTATTACTTGTGTGGGGTGAGGCTGCCCAGCACCCAGGGCAGTGGAGCCCAAGATGCCCATGACCCCTGACCTCTGCCAAGACCCCTCACCCTGCAGATCTTCTGAAAGGAAGAAGTTATTTGCAAGAAACTCTTCAAGGACTCCTTGTTTAATGGCAAATTCAAATCCCCCTTGGTGTTCTACTTTTATGGTACATAGATTCTCAGAGTAGAGATATTCAGGAAAAGAAAACCCCAAATGAGAAATCTTTAGAGAATGGATAGTTCCAGTCTCACTTAGAGCAAACCACTTGTGGCTCAGGGGCACGAAGACAGAGGCAAGAAGAGATTTCTCTTCGTTACTGTGCCTGGAGTCCAGGTTAGGAAATACCTACCCAGCGGGTGTTCCAGTGTACTCTGACACACGTCTCGTTGGTGATGAGCAGTGTGTTAGCAAGATTAAAATACACATGGTGACCCACATGCACAACCAGTTCTTACCTCTCGGGACTTTTCTCGCAACCAATTAAAAGAGTAACAAAGGAAACCCTGTAAACCTCTCAGTAGGTCTCTAATGAAAATTCAATTCAAAACACATTGAGCACTGCCGCATCCCAGGCCATGTGGGTCTAAGGACCTCTGAGACATGTCTTGTCATGGAAATGCTTCTGATCAAATGGCAAAGATTGACAACAGCACCACCAATCACAGCACAGAGTGGCTTGTGCTGTGGTAAAAGTGGGCACAGGATACAGAGGAACACAGAGGATGGCTATCACCCAACCTAGCCATGGGGGGATTGGGAGAGGTGGGCAAAGAAGGCTTTCCAAAGGAGAGGTCTGAAAGAACAAGGGGCAAGTTAAACAAAGGCATCTCTTCTTTGGAAGAGAGCGTGCTACCACAGAAGCCAACCCAAATGACAGCTGACATCGGGCCGTAGAGACTTGGCCTGCCACTGCCTCTGACTTGGCTCTATCGACCCCACTAATCTATTCCAGAATTTCCTTTGAGTCTCCCTCCAGTGAAGCCTACCAGCCATGAGCAGACAGAGAAATGGAATCCCCTTTCTCAAACTTTCTATTTATTCATTTCAGCCAAGCAGTTAATTAATTTTGGGAGATTCCCAGAGCGATTGTAGCACTTCCATCCAAACTTCAATTAGTCAAAAGCTTCTCTGAGGTTTGTTCTCCAGAGCATTCAGATGTATTCTTTCCTGTTTCAACGCTGAATAGACTGCCTTTGAGACCCGCCACTTAGGGGGTTCCTTAGTAGTTTGCTGGTTCCCATACTAGGCAGCTCAGCTGTAACTAAGGATTTTGACCACCAGCTGGGCTTTCAACGCCACTTCTGCTCAAGGGCCCGGTCATAAAGACTGTTCTTGGCTCAAAGAGGCCATGTCCCACCCCTGCATCTATGGCCATTTCCTCTGACAGTCATGTCAACATTCATTCTGTTCTCCCATTTAATT
This sequence comes from Neophocaena asiaeorientalis asiaeorientalis, assembly GCF_003031525.2. Taxonomy (NCBI): domain Eukaryota; kingdom Metazoa; phylum Chordata; class Mammalia; order Artiodactyla; family Phocoenidae; genus Neophocaena; species Neophocaena asiaeorientalis. The sequence continues at coordinate 893,773 of NW_020174555.1, forward strand.
CACACATGGAGGACATTGCAACCCAACTAAATTATCTGAAATTGACTCAATGATAAGATTCTTGGGGAGGTTTACATAATAAAACGTCACAAGCGAACCCACTAAGGAGCCAAGTCAAGGAAAAGATGTGAACCCAGGAACATCTCAGTCCCAGGAGAGCAGATGGGGACAATAACTGTATGTGGACTCTGAGGATCCCTTTGGATGAGGGGACTCTGCAGACATTGTACTGCTCCAAACATCCCCAGATATATTTAGTTTGAGGTTTGCTTGATGAATACAACGACTAGATACATTAAAACATAAGGAAAATGATTAAGAATAGCTTGGGGCAGAAGAGAATGTCTTTAGACTGAGGGTATCTGTTGAGGCATGTGGCATTACAGTGTCCATAGCCTCACAGAGGTTCAAGTGTAATGGGTTCTGCACTTGCCTTCTTCAATTAATCAATCAGTATACTCAAACCCTTTCCCCTTCTCCCCTGCCCTCTCTCCTCTTCATCTCTTCCCTCTTCCTCCTCTCTCTCTCTCTTTTTTTTTTTTTTTTGCGGTACGCGGGCCTCTCACTGTTGTGCCCGCTCCCGCTGCAGAGCACAGGCTCTGGACGCGCAGGCTCAGCGGCCATGGCTCACAGGCCCAGCCACTCCGCGGCATGTGGGATCTTCCCGGACCGGGGCACGAACCCGTGTCCCCTGCATCAGCAGGCAGACTCTCAACCACTGCGCCACCAGGGAAGCCACTCCTCTCTCTCTTTACTTCCCTCTGTCACTTACACAGCTCCCTGTCTCCCCCTACCCACTCTTACTCATTATGGACCTGCTTGGCTTAGATATGGTTGAACTTGCCTTTACTACATCTATCACGTCCTTGTCTACTTCACCAAGAAGCGAAGACCCAGACCCATAACTCTCAGGTTAAGGAGGCCAAAGGAGATTGAAAGAGAGTTTGTGAAGTCCACCTGGGCTCATCAAATTAAAAAATGTTATCTTCGAATACAGGAAGCAGACAAAATTTAGATGACTAGAAGGATAGACGTCCAGCCAGATGGACAGGTAAATCACTGGCACTAGTTTGTGGTCTCTCTTATTCTGGAAAACAAATCTTCACACAATGTTCCTTGAAGTGACCTTTGTAATTCTTGTCTTCCTACCACTAGTCTATACCTTTCCAACCAGGAGGTACAGACTCTACTGCTTCTATTTCCCCACCACCGTTCTCTTCTGAAACCTGATCAAACAGCACACTCAGGAGTTGCTCGCTTCTAGATCTTGTGTTCACATCTTGTCATTTCTTTTTCATTTTTGTTTTCCGTGATAGCAACCCATGGTCATCAACTTCTCTTTGATGGTGTTTCCTCTCTTGGCTTCTATGTCAAAACCATTCTCTGGTTCTGCTGCTACCTCTCTGCTGTTTTATCTACACACAAACATACACACACATGCACACACACACACACACACACTTTTAGTTTAAATGGTGTACTGGTTTGGCAGAAAAATATCCACTCATTTCAAATATAGACAAATTCTGGACTATTACTAGACTAAATACATATCTAATACATTGACGCTTCCAGGAATAAAATGAGATTTTGTTCAAAGTCAGAATAGTAAGCAGGAGCTGAAACACAAAGAGCTCACAGGGATATAAGGATTGGATTTAAGTCTTAACCAATACAAGCTTAGGCTATAACTCTTGCATGGGGAGAAGAGTCCAAGCCATATGCCCAAATGTGCAAAGGGAATTAGAACTAAGCTACTGGAATAAAATTGAGATTCAACAATGGCTTCCCACCATGAAAGAGAGTAGAAAAACTTCAACCAGTAGGACAATGTCAAATTTTTCCACCTGGGCCTGTGGGTAGAAAAGTCATTATTCACGAAATTTAGACCCACACCAGTGCCAAGTAGGCAATGACGTAGGGAGGCCAAACCAAGAGATTAGCATTAAAAATTGTTCCAGAATCCATTAATCAGGAGAGGCAAAGGAGAGACCAGCTTCTAAAAAAGCTTCTGCAAACAAGGGCATGTGGAACTCCTACAAAAACAATATTCCTGAAGATTATTTCATAGTCAATGGTTGGAAATCACACAAGGAAACAAACCACCATGGGAAGAGTCAAGAATTATAAATAATAGGAAAAAGTCTTTAAAATAATTATGTTTAAAATATTGAAAGAATATTGAATGTATTAAGGCAAGACTATAAAAAGTAGTCACATATTTTCTTTAAAAATTAATCATTTTAAACCATAATTATTGATATTCAAACATCAGTGGACAGGTGGAACCATGGGCTGGATATAGTCAAAGAGAGAATCCTTTTGAAGATAAATCTGAGAATATCACCCGGAATACAGCACAGAGATGGAGAGATGAAAAATACAAAAGAAAATTTAAGAGACCAAGAGTCTATAATGAAAAGCTCTAACATGTTCCAAAAGGAAAGAATGGAAGAGAGAGAATATTCAAGTATCTGAGAATGAACAATGAACTGAATTGAAGAATGACAAAAAAAAAAAAAGAATGACAAATATTCTTCACCTTTTTTTTTTTGGCCACACTGTGCAGCTTGTGGGATCTTAGTTTCCCAACCAGGGATCGAACCCAGTCCCTTGGCAGTGAGAATGCGGGGTCCTAACTACTGGATCACCAGGGAATTCCCAAGAATGACAAATATACTTTAGTTGAAACAATGGCTGTATTGAGTTGAATAAATAAAAAGAAATCCCTCTTGCAGACACATAGTACTGAAACCTCAGAATGAACACAAAGAAGAATTATAAAAAATACTAAAGAATTAAGACAGAGTATTTTTTTAAAGGCAATTAGAATGATAGTTGACTTTTCATCAGTGATAATAGATTCAATAGAACATGAACTTTTTATCTTCAAAAAACAGACAAAAAATATTTTTCCAACTACTATTCTACAGTAGCTAAAATATCATTCAGGGCTGAGAGAAAATTCAGACATTCAGAGATTTAGAGACTTTACTAGCTGTGATTAGCAAAGAACTACTAAATGATGCACGTCAGCAAGAAAGAAATTAAAAGCAAAAGAAGGTATAGGATGCAAAAACTAATGACAAGGGAGTAAATTTTAATAAATTTGTTGGAAAATCTAAATAAGATTTTAGAACTTAAAGAAGAGGGGGTGGGTGGAGGGAAGGGCATAGGAAGAAGGCAGTCAAAAGGTACAAAATTCCAGTTATATAAATAAGTGCTAGGGAATTCCCTGGCTGTCCAGTGGTTAGGACTACACACTTCCACTGCAGGAGGCCTGGGTTCGATCCCTGGTCAGGGAACTGAGACTGGGGAACTGAGATCCTGCAAGCCTCACAGCATGGCCATAAATAGATAAATAAATGCTAGGGATATAATGTACAATATGATAAATGTAATTGCACTGCTATACATTATATTACGAAAGTTGTTAAGAGAATAAATCCTAAAAGTTCTCATTCATAAGCTAAAAAAGATTTTTTCCTATTTCTTTAACTTCGTATCTATATGAGATGATGGATGTTCAATGAAATTGTTGTGGTCATAATTTCATGATGTATGTAAATCAAATCATTATGCTGTACACCTTAAATGTGTATAGTGCTGTATGTCAATTATATCTCAATAAAACTGAGATATAATTACTTATTTAAAAATAAAATTAAAAAATTTAAAATGTAAAAGGAAACTCCCTTTAAGAAGAAAGAAAAGGAATAAATAAAATTCCACCAATCCAAAAGGAGACAGGCCTGAAAAATAAATAAATAAAAACCACTAAGTAACATGGCAGGCATAAGTCTCAACATATCACTAATCATGATATCAGTAACACCAAACTAACCAGTTAAAACATAAAGACACCTGATGGAAACAAACAAAAATAAACCCAAAGAAAGAGTTTTTTCTCACATAAGAGTCACACTTAAAGCAAATTGACAGAAAAAGATTAAATATAGTGGCAGGGGAAAATATATAGCAGACAACTACTAGTCAAAAGAAAGATGAAGTAGTAATTTTAATATTAGATAATATATAATTTGGAAAAACAAATATTAGTAGGATTAAGGGAGAGTGCTACTTATTAGCTAAGAGAAAAGAAAGTAAGAAACAAATCTCAACATCACTAATCAGGGAAATGCAAATCAAAACCATAATAATACCACCTGACACTTGTCAGAATGGCTCTCATCAAAAAGATAACAAATAGGACTTCCCTGGTGGCACAGTGGTTAAGAATCTGCCTGCCAATGCAAGGGACAGGGATTCGATCCTTGGTCCGGCAAGATCCCTCCCACATGCCGCAGGGCAACTAAGCCCGTGCGCCGCAACTACTGAAGCCCGCGAGCCTGGAGCCTGTGCTCTACAAGAAGAGAAGCCACCACTTGCTGCAACTAGAGAAAGCCCACACGCAGCAACGAAGACCCAAAACAGCTAAAAATAAATAAATTAATTAATTAAAAAAAAAAGACAACAAATAACAAGTCTTGGCAAGAATGTAGAGAAAAGGGAGCCCTGAAGTACTGTTGGTGGGATTATAAATTGGTGCAGACACTTTGGAAAACAATATGGAGGTTCCTCAAAATATTAAAAATGAAACTGCTATATGATCCAGCAATTTCACTTCTGGGTATTTATCCAAAGGAAAAAAAAACTAATTTGAGAAAAATACATGTACACCAATGTTCATTGCTGCATTATTTACAATAGCCAAGATATGGAATCGGCCTAAGTGTCTATTGATTGGTGAATGGATAAAGAAGATGTGGCATACACACACACACACACACACACACACACACACACACACACACATATATAACGGAATCACTTTGCTGTACACCTGAAACTAACATTGTAAATCACCTATACTTTAATTTTAGAAAAGGGTCACTGGAGTCGTGTTAATAATTTTCTGGTGCAGACACATATATAACGGAATACTACTCAGCCATAAAAAGAATGAAATGTTGCCATTTGCAGCAACATGATGGACCTAGAGAGTATTATGCTAAGTGTAAGTCAGACAGAGAAAGACACGTAGTGTACAATTTCATTTACATGTAGAATTTGAAAAACAAAACAAAGAAACAAACAAAACAGAATGAAAAGAGACTCATAGATAAAGAGAACAAATGGTGGTAGCCAGAGGGAGGGTATGAGAGAGGGTGAAATAGGTAAAGGGCATCAAGAGGCATAAACCTCCAGTTATAAAATAAGTAAGCCACAGGGATGTAATATACAGCATAAGGAATATGGTCAACAATACTCTAAGAACTTCGTATGGGGACAGATCGTTAGTAGGCTTATTATGGTGATCATAATACATGCAAATGTCAAATCATTATGTAGTATACCTGAAACTAACATAATATTATACATCAACTATATTTCAATAAAAAAGAATTCACTAAAAAGATACAACAAACATAAGCCTATTTGGACCTAACAGTATAACTTTGAAAATTTACCAAGTAGAAATGAACCAAATTACAAGGAAAAAAAAAAAAAAAAGGATCTCTCAAAAACTGCTAGACTGAGGTAAAATGGCATGATATGTGCAAATTACTCTCAAATGATTCAGAAAACAAATTAGATCTTGATCTAAACCTAGATATAAGCATAAATATAGATGTAGATATAATAAATAAAGCAAGGGTGATAAAACATTAACATTTAATGAAAATGGTTGAAGGGGGGCTTCCCTGGTGGTGCAGTGCTTGAGAGTCCGCCTGCCGATGCAGGGGACACGTGTTGGTGCCCCGGTCCGGGAGGATCCCCCATGCTGCGGAGCGGCTGGGCCCGTGAGCCATGGCCGCTGAGCCTGCGCGTCCGGAGCCTGTGCTCCGCAACGAGAGAGGCCACAACAGTGAGAGGCCCGCGAACCCCCCCCAAAAAAAAAATGGTTGAAGGGAATATGGGACTTCTTTGTACTATTTTTGCAACTCTTTGGTAAGTCTGAAATCAAAAGTTTTTTTTAAGTTTTACAAAATACCAATGCTGGTGCTGCAACGGATTTCACTAATTAGACGTCCTGACTTAATAATTAAGGATGAGGTCCCAGTAATAACTTTTATTTAAAGCTCCCAGGTGATTCTAACTTTTTTTTTAACCCTGATAAATCAAGCATACAGAAAATAATTAAAGACAGAGAAGATTTGAATGGCACAATTATCAAGCATAATCTGATAGGTATACTGAGCAAACAGGAAAAAGGGGCAAGATACTTAAAATGGGCACTTTACAAAAAGGGTAATAAACATTTGAAAAAAGTGCTCAACTGTATTAGCCAACTGCTAAACACAAATTAAAACCACAATGGGAGACCACTGCATCCCCATCATAATGGCTAAAATGGGAAAAATAACGTGAAGTGTTGGAAAAGACTTGGGGCACCTAGAACTGTCAAGCATCGCTTGAGAGGGAGGGAGTGTAGAAAGCGGCTTGACAGAATTTGCTAAAGCTGGTTATACCCATACCTTACGACACAGCAATTCTACTCCTGGGTATATACCCAACAGAAAAGCATATATATATATTCATCAAAACACATATACAACACTCCTGATAGTAGCACTATTCATAGTAGGCAAAAACTGGGGTGGGGGGACTAAATGTTCAATAGTAGAGTGGATTTAAAAATCATGATAAATTCATACGATGGAGTTCTATATATCAATGATAATAAATAAGTTGCAACTACAGACAGCAAGACTGATGAAGTTCACAAATAGAATGTTGAATGAAAGACGGCAGACACACAAATAAGTCTTGTATGATTCTGTTTATAGAAAGTTCAAAACCCGGCAAAATCAATCCATAATGTGGGAGGTCAGGATAGTGGTTATTGTGAGAGGAGAAAGAGACTGGGAGGTCAATAATAGTGGCAAGGAGGGGGCCACTGTGGTGTTAATAATGACCTGGGTGCCGATACATGGGTGCTTCCATTCCGTGGAAATTCATCAAGCTGTACACTTAGGATGTATGCACTTCTCTCTAGATAGCATACGTCAACAAAATGTTCACCTAAAAGGTAAAGTACACATTATTTTCACTTTTAAAAATTATTATTTGAAAAAATGATTCGAGGTTATCCAACATAAAAATATAGGGAAAACATGTTATAGAGGTGAGGACACTAATCACTATAAACATTATGCTATTTTTCTGGAAAAAAAAATAGATATGAAGAGAACCTGCATTCATGAAATTGAAGCTATATACTCTTTTCAATCATTCATGAAATATTTATAAAACTGACCAGGAAGGATGTGTCAACGAATCCCATAGAATAAACATACAGACGAGGATCTCTGACCATAACGTCATTAAGTAATATATGCTCATTATAGAAAATTTAGAAAATATAGAAAATAAAACAAAAAACGTAAATTAAAATTGGCTACACTCTCATAATCCAGACATTTCCACTCAATATTTTAGTGCACATACTTCCTGTCTTATCTATGTATATTTTAATGTGGTTGAGATCATTCTGTATATATTCTTACCTTCTCTCTCCTCTTTAAAATGATTGATGGCTGCAATGGATTACCATGGAGGTTACCCAGAGAACAAGGGGGTGGGGTACCATTTTCCACTTTATAATGAAGACTAAGGGTTTCCTACCAGAGGACGAATCCTTTGAGCATATTCTGAACTGTATTTATGGCTATAAACAACAATCACTGTTCTTCACAGTTTATATTCAGGGACCTCTGACTGCCCTCAAGTAGCTTACCATCTGCTTAGGATAACAGTGTCATTTTTCAGCCCCCCAACCTTCGAGCGTCCCTCCCTCCCATTGCACAATAGCTCCTTGCTTAGCCTTTGGTGAGCTCTCATGCTGCACAGCTCGGGTGAGAGACCATCCTTGCCTTCTCCAACTCCAACCTCCCGCTGCAAAAACCAAAGCAGCCAGATCCACACATAATTTAGACTTGGCTCAGAAGACCCTCTCTTCTGGAACATTCATTCTTGAGCAAGTAGCACACGGATGAAGGAGCAGGTGATGGATATTCTTCCCACGCAGCCACACCAGCTTGTGGACCAAGCTCCTACTGAGAGACCGTGCTGGGCTTCTCATGACACAGCTTTCCGAGCCAGCTGATGTCTGCCCACTTCAGCCCCTAGCCCTCCAGCCTCCCGTTGATCCTGTGAGCCCCCTGTGTCCTTCTGGTAAAGTGTCTTTTCACTTAAGCTAGCTTGCCAACAAATACCCGGTCTGAAACCCGACTGTAAGTAAATAACAAAAAGAACTCAGTCCGGAGGGATGAGAAAGCAGCACAGTCAGAGCAGGACAGTCAGATGGAGAGATGTGGGGCGGCCTCAAGGAATCTGTAGAAACTCAGGGGACGACAGGCACTGAGGTTTGTGGGGTCAGACCAAAGCCACCGTGGCGCTTCTGTACTCCCCTGAAGTCTATCATCAATAGGTTGGAAATGGAATTTGATTTTCAGCAGCTTTTATATTGTTACTCCTCCCCAACGAGAAAGGAAAGAATTATGTCAAGTAAAAAGATAAATTTTATTTAAATTTCTTTTCTACATTGAAAATGATAAACATTGCTAAGAGAAACTAAAGACCTAAACAGTGGAGACATATATCATCTCAATATGGTCAATATGTCAGTTCTATCCCCAAATGATCTATAGATTTAATGAAATCCCAATCAACTGCCAATAGTGTGTATGTGTGTGTGTGTGTCTGTGTGTGTGTGACAGAAAGAGAGAGAGAATTGGCAAGCTGATTCTAAAATTTATATGGTAATGGAAAAGATCTATTATACCCAGGAAAATCTTGAAGGATAACATTGGAAGATTTTCACTAGAAGATATCAAGATTTATTATAAAGCTATAGTAATCAAGACAGCATTGTTTTGACACAGGGATATTCAAATAGATCCATGGAACAGAACTGAGAGCCCAGAAACAGACCTACACGTACACAATTACTTTGTTTATGACAAAGGCACTCCTGCAATTCAGTGAAGGAAAGAAGAGTCCTTTCAACAAGTAGTCCTGGATCGATTCTATTTCTATATGGGAAAACTAAACTTTGACCCTCTATTTAACAGAAAAATTAATTCAAAATAGATTATAGATCTTTATGTGAAAGGTGAAGCAATGAAGTTTCCAGAAGAAAACATAGAAGAATATTTTATGACATTAAGGGTAGTCCAAGAATTAAGTAGAGCACAATAGGCAACAACCATTAAAAATAAACTTGGTCAATTGAACTACATTAAAATTAGGAAACTTGTCATCACCAAAAGATGCCATTGAGAGAGTGAAGAGGAAAACCACAGATTGACAGGTGTTCACAATACATTATTTGACAAAGCATTAGAATCCAGAATATGTAGTGAGCTCCTATGAATAGAAAAAGACAATCCAATTTTTATTTTTTATTATTTATTTATTTAAATAAATAAATTTATTTATTTATTTAGGCTGCGTTGGGTCTTTGTTGCTGCGCACGGGCTTTCTCTGGTTGTGGTGAGCGGAAGCTACGCTTCGTTGCGGTGCGCGGACTTCTCGTTGCGGTGGCTTCTCTTGTTACAGAGCACGGGCTCTAGGCATGCGGGCTTCAGTAGTTGCAGCACGTGGGTCAGTAGTTGTGGCTCGCAGGCTCTAGAGCGCAGGCTCAGTAGTTTTGGCTCACGGGCTTAGTTGCAGAAAAAGACAGTCCAATTTTTATTTTTTATTATTTATTTATTTAAATAAATTTATTTATTTATTTATTTAGGCTGCGTTGGGTCTTTGTTGCTGCGCACGGGCTTTCTCTGGTTGTGGTGAGCGGAAGCTACGCTTCGTTGCGGTGCGCGGACTTCTCGTTGCGGTGGCTTCTCTTGTTACAGAGCACGGGCTCTAGGCATGCGGGCTTCAGTAGTTGCAGCACGTGGGTCAGTAGTTGTGGCTCCCGGGGCCTAGA
>NW_020174555.1:903829-904827 GCF_003031525.2 Neophocaena asiaeorientalis asiaeorientalis
GTGGCATGTGGGATCTTCCCGGACCAGGGCTCGAACCCGTGTCCCCTGCATTGGCAGGCGGATTCTTAACCACTGAGCCACCGGGGAAACCCCAATCCAATTTTTAAATGAGCAAAAGACTTCAACAAGCACTTTGCTAAAGGGAATATCCAAATGGCCAATAAGCACATGAAGGTTATTTCACATCAGTACCACGTCAGGAGATGCCAATTAAAATCACAATGAAATACTATCACACACCCACAGGAATGACTAAAATTAATAGACCCATGAGGCAAAGTGTTGACAAAGACGTTGAGCAACTAGTACATTCATACTTCACTGGTGGGAATGTAACTGACTACAACCATTTTGGAAAACTCTTTGACAATCTCTACTCTAGCTAAACTAAGCTTACCCTAGGCCCCAGCAACCCTACTGCTAGGTTTACAGTCAAGAGGAATGAGCTTGCCCACAAAAAGACATGTACAAGAATTTCCATAGCAGCTCAATTCAAAATAGCAAAAACCTGGAAATAACTCAAGTGTCCATCAATAGTGGAATGGAGAGATTATGCAACATTTGTACCATAGAAAAACATACAAAAATAAAAAATAACTGCTACCACACACAGCACGAAAGAGTCTCATAGCCATGAGAGATAAGCAAAGAAAAGCGAACACTAAAGGGTACTTGTTGTACGATTCCATTCATATGAATTTCAAGAACAGGGAAAACTAATCCATGGTGATAGAAGCCATTGGAGTCATTTCATCTGTGGTGGCAGTTGGTATTAACAGGGAAGCAGCATTAGAGAACATTACAGAGCTTCTGGGACGTGGAAAATATTTCATCTCCTGATCCAGGAGGTCAAATATGTACGTATCTGTGTGTTATGCAAAAATTCTCTGGGTTATACAATTGAAATCTGTCCTCCTCAGTGTGTAAGTACATATATATATATATATATATATATATATATATATATATACACATACATATAAAAATTTTCAAGGAAC
>NW_020174555.1:904964-949741 GCF_003031525.2 Neophocaena asiaeorientalis asiaeorientalis
AGAATCTATTACACCTCAGTTTATAGAATAATTCTAGTCTAGCTCTAGATAATAGATAAGTGGGAAGAAAAATGGAAAACTTTTCTGGGAAAAATATGGTGGATGCAGGAACTGCAAAAAGTTCATTTTTAACTTAGTTCATGCGACTTGTCTCTGGCAAACTTCCACACAAGCCCCAGAATTTGCAGAGAACTCTTGTAAACTACCCACTGATGGGTACAAAATAAGTCAATAGTGAGACTCCAGCTCAGGGAGAGCAACTTAGTTTCAAAGGAAAATGAGCCTCTGCAGAAAGAAAGTTGTAGAGAAATAAAGGAAATGGTCAAACTTCAACAGAGTTTTTGAATTGGGGTGGGGGGGTATGTGGTGGGGGGAGGAGGAAGTCTTCCAGGATCCTCCATCCTAGTATCTGAGCTCCCCACTTTCCACTGCTAGAGCCAAGGCTGAGGTTGGAGGCATTGACCTTGGGCGTTCTGAGGGAGTCAGGGGATGAGTCCCTCATCTTGCAGTGACAGGTGCATTTGAGCTATAGAAAGAAAGGAAGCACATGGCGAGACGATCAATGTGGAGGTGTTGAATTTTGTGAATCAATGGAAGAAATGAATTATTGCTCTCTGTAACTAAGATGTAGCCAGCATGCCAGTGTATGATCATGGAGTACGTCCCAGTGTGGATGAAGCTCCCCAAGATAGAGAAAGGGAAGAAGATCCAGTCTAGAGCCAAGACAGGGCTCTCCCCTGGCCACCCTTGGCAAAACTCTTCAAAATATTCTGGTGGAGTGGATTGGGGGTTATCATCACCATCACTATCACCGCCACCACCACCACCACCATCATCATCATTACCACCATCAATAGCTAACTGTGCTAAATGTTTTACATACATTTCTCATTTAATCTTCAGTAGTCCTGCACATATGGAGTAGTACTATTATTATCCCTATTTTACATATGAGGAAACTGAGGCTTAGAGAGTGGAAGTAATTTGCTCCAGGTCAACACAGCTAGCTAACACCAGAACAACCTCCTAGTTAGACCTGCCTGATCTGTCACCACACCCCACTTGCAGAAGTTGGTCCAGCCCGGTGGAGGTATGGACTCTTCCTTTAAGGCTGTTTCCAGTCCAGGATCGTGGCTCTGAGACAGAAAGGTGACAGGGTCGGAAGGTGAGGGCAAGATTATGCCTAGTAGTTGAGGTGTCTACAGTCCTGGCCAGTTAGTGGCAGAGCTGTGCTAGAGCTTCTCTGTTGCTGTGTCCTGGGCTTTGATAAAAGGATGAAAGTAAGTGGAGACTTGGCACCGTAAGGATGGATTTCAAACTGATTGCCTGTGCAGTGAGTACACAGAGGGGGGGCCTGGGCAAAGGGCACCCGGAGGCATGGGGAAGAAGGTATCCAGGACAGGAAGTGACCCTGTGGGTAGAGGAAACGTTCCAACAGATGCTGCCTCAAGTTAGCTGATTAAACTTCAAACATCAAACAGGACTGATGAGAAATTTTTGTGCTTATGATAAAAGGAAGAGATGGCACAGAATCAAATACCATAATTCCAGAAAGAAAAAGAAAACCACATTGCTATCTAAGAGAAAGGCTGGGGAAGGTGAGGGAGGACAAGACCATTTCCTCAAAGGCAATGGACCAACTGTACATTCTCAGCCTCCCTAACTCCCTACCTTTAGCCTGAGAAACCACGGAGCCGCTGCCTTGTGGCTCTCCGGAGTTGTCCCCCAACCCTCTCTCCAGACTCCAGATGTGCCAGTGTCCATACTCAGTGACATGGGGAAAACCAAAATATGGATTTATGGTGGTTAACATGACAACCTATATGGTATTTCTAAATATTTGCCAGTCGCCTGCTATCAATCACTCAGTTCCTAAGTGAAACCAAAGCAGAACTACCTTTGTCTTCCAAGGCATGAATGGAAAGCCAGAGTCCAATACAAAAGTAGTTTAATTTTTTAATATGTGTATCGTGTAGAAAAATTCATTCTTCACCTATCTTAAGGTGGAGGTAAGTAGAAGTCATGACTGTTACCGATATAATTTTTTTTCATTACATACAATTCATTAACTTCATAATCTATCAAACTAATGCCATGTGAAGGGTCTCGCCATAGAACTAGTGACAGTCTAGATTGGAAGTGAGTAGACACTGCAAAGTGTCACATTCCTGCCTTCACCCGGCCCCCTCTTCCCTCCACATCTAAACCCTGCCCTTTCCTCCTGGCCTAGCTCCATCCCTACCTCCTCTGCGGGACTTCCCCAGGACGGAAATTCAGTCATTGTCTCTGCGGTGAGGCCACTGACCCAGAAATGAAAGATGGGAGAGAAGGTTGGACCGAGGGCACCTGATGGATTTGGGAAAGGGTGTACTTTTCTGTATGAATGTTCTTTTGATGTAAAAAAAAAATTTAACCATGATCATGTTAACTGATAGTCTTAATGATGCTTTGACTGTAAACGCAAAAGTAGACCAAGGCTCTGCAGTCCCATCAGATTTCTGTTCTGAAAGGCTGTCCGATGATCCAAACCTTTCAAAGTCCTCCTAGAATGTATGGATTCCTAAATGTACTTGCAGACTTCTAGGGGGTCTATGGCCTACAGTTTGAAAAACACTGCCCTGGATCACATGTTAAAAACCCCACTGGGATTGAGGATTACAGTAGAACTCAGTAGTGTTGTAGGTTGACACAGGCCACGTGAACAGTGCGTCAGGAGCTGTGCGGGGAGGGGTCTCGGCTCACTCCCGGAACCCTGCCCCTCTGAGAGTCAAGTGTCTTCTGTGGTGACACCTCCACCACACAGGCACTTTCTCATGCCTTCCCCTTTCTGAAGGCTGGAAAAATATCTCCCATCTAATTCCACACAAGGAAGTGGAAACAAGCCAAGGCCACATGGCCACATGGGCCTGATTAGAGCTAAGTTTGTCTCACCTTCAAACTTGAGAGTCTTCCTTGTGGTAGCAGAAACAATTTGATCTCCTCCAGGTATTGCATTTCTCAGTGTCAGGCCTCTCAGGGGAAAACCAACCAAAGGAAAAAGCGCTCCTTCCCGCAATGACGCTGGGTTTCCACTTCCAGGGTTAGTACATTGAGTGTCCGCCGGGGAGCATGGAAGGGAAGGCCTGGTAGAGATGAGAGCTCACCCCCTTCCCCCACCGGGCCGCTGGATGCTTCAGGAATCCACTGTCCGGTCAGCCCGCACACTTCATTGTTGGGGAGGGGAGAAAAGTGCTGTCCTGAGAGACGTGTTTGCTGGTCAACACAATGCGGGCTCCATAAGAGCCTCAGTCAAGACCCTGCAACCATGGCTGCCGATTCATTTAGTGTCAATACAAACATCTTCACTCTTCTGTGCGACTGCACGCGCACACACACACACACACAACACACACACACAGGCTAAGTTACACTTCATAAGATGAGATAAGGCACCCTCATTTCAAGATCTTTTTGTCAATGACCTGGATGATTGGGGTATGTGAGAGAATCATTGCAGTGAACTAAATAGTGTTCGGGGTGCTATCAAGGAAGTCTTTGATCCTCTGTGATGTTGTTAGGAAGACTGTGGTAGGCTTTCCATGAATGGTGTTCCAGGCACGCAGTATGCTTGGTGAGAACACAGCAACTCCTTGGGACGTCCTGGTTCTCAACATAAACGTCCAAACACACCACGATGATGCACGTGGCAGTGGTGTCTGGGGTAACAGTGTCAGAGCAGGGAGAAGACAACACCACAAGGAAACCAGCTTCTTGGCAAGAAGGGAGCAGTTCCAAGCAGGTGTCTTCAGATAATGTTCCAGGCCCATTTGGGGGAGAAAAGAAAGGAAAGAAAGAAGCAGATGCATCCCTGCCTTGGAAAATCAGGAAGTAGTAATCTCTGGTTCAAGGTAAAAAGGTGGCAGGACAGAAGCCATGGAGGGAGACGGTTCTGGGAGAGCAGCTTGGCCAGCCTGCTGCCATTGCAGAGAAAGCCTGCAGGCAACTGGTTCCATCACTATTTTAAATTCTGATGATGGGAAGCCGAGAAAAAGGCCACAGTTAGGGGACTGGGTACGGGAGTAGAGAATCTGAGCTCAAAAGAGGAAGATTGGTATTTCTACTCTTTATATGCCCCCAAATTGAATGTAAATTAGGTGACCCAAGTGGTCTACATGCTAAGAAATAGCCTTAGGCTCTATAGTTTTGATTTTTTGAATAGATTTTCAGTCTATAGTAAGTGCCTTAAAGAGATAAGGCACCCTCATTTCAAGATCTTTTTGTCAATGACCTGGATGATTGGGGTATGTGAGAGAATCATTGCAGTGAACTAAATAGTGTTCGGGGTGCTATCAAGGAAGTCTTTGATCCTCTGTGATGTTGTTAGGAAGACTGTGGTAGGCTTTCCATGAATGGTGTTCCAGGCACGCAGTATGCTTGGTGAGAACACAGCAACTCCTTGGGACGTCCTGGTTCTCAACATAAACGTCCAAACACACCACGATGATGCACGTGGCAGTGGTGTCTGGGGTAACAGTGTCAGAGCAAGGAGAAGACAACACCACAAGGAAACCAGCTTCTTGGCAAGAAGGGAGCAGTTCCAAGCAGGTGTCTTCAGATAATGTTCCAGGCCCATTTGGGGGAGAAAAGAAAGGAAAGAAAGAAGCAGATGCATCCCTGCCTTGGAAAATCAGGAAGTAGTAATCTCTGGTTCAAGGTAAAAAGGTGGCAGGACAGAAGCCATGGAGGGAGACGGTTCTGGGAGAGCAGCTTGGCCAGCCTGCTGCCATTGCAGAGAAAGCCTGCAGGCAACTGGTTCCATCACTATTTTAAATTCTGATGATGGGAAGCCGAGAAAAAGGCCACAGTTAGGGGACTGGGTACGGGAGTAGAGAATCTGAGCTCAAAAGAGGAAGATTGGTATTTCTACTCTTTATATGCCCCCAAATTGAATGTAAATTAGGTGACCCAAGTGGTCTACATGCTAAGAAATAGCCTTAGGCTCTATAGTTTTGATTTTTTGAATAGATTTTCAGTCTATAGTAAGTGCCTTAAGAGAGATTGTAAATTTAAGAACAACAAATTGTAGAATGAGTGGTCACATAATAGTGTTTTCAGTGTTTATTTTTCTCATCATAAAATGAATACACAGGAAACTGGGTAATCAGAACAATTTTAAATACATGGCCAGTCCCTTAGCTTCCTCATGTCCTGCAGCCTGGCTGACCTGGCTGTGCCCTGCAGGGTGGCCCAGGGTCTCCAGCATCTGCTGTGCTGATCTTACAGGCCCCAAACCGAGGGGTCTGGTGCACATGGCGGGTGAGAGCGCCTTGTCTCTCCATCAAAGCTGAGTCAGAGCTCTGCCTAGGCCTGCCTCTCCCCACTGCAGCGGCCCGACTGCAGCCGAGGACTGTGGCTCCTCTGAGCTGCGTGAAGAAAGGCTTCATTGTAGAAGGTTTGATCCCAAATTCCAATTAGGCAACTGCCCCCTTTTTCCTCACTCTCTTGCATTCTTCTGTCTCTCCCTCATTCATGTCTAAATCACGTTAACCTGCTATGTTGAATGAAAGGGCTTTCTCATCTCTCATTCTCATAGGGTGCCTCTAAACGAGAGGTTACCTGGGGCAGCCTGGTAAAGTGGTTGGAGCACAGGCAGTGAAGTCATGAAGATCAGAGTTTAAACCGAACTTTGCTGTGTAAATTTGGGCAAATCTCTTAACCTCTCTGAGCTTTTGTTTCCTAACCATTGACTCAGGGCTAATCATTGTGAGCTAATGTGTGTTCAGAGCTTTGTACCTTGTGGGCACTTAATGGGCTTCAATGATTGGTAACTATTAAAGCAAAATAGAAAACAACGGGGCTACCCTGGTGGCGCAGTGGTTGAGAATCCGCCTGCCAATGCAGGGGACACGGGTTCGAGCCCTGGTCCAAGAAGATCCCACATGCCGCAGAGCAACTAAGCCCGTGCGTCACAACTACTGAGCTCGCGTGCCACAACTACTGAAGCCCGCGCACCTAGAGCCCATGCTCCGCAACCAGAGAAGCCACCGCAATGAGAAGCCCACGCACCACAACAAAGAGTGGCCCCCGCTCGCTGCCACTAGAGAAAGCCCGCGTGCGGCAACGAAGACTCAATATGGCCAAAAATAAAATTAATTAATTAATTATTTTTTAAAAAATTAGAAAACAACGGATGGCTCCTTGGTATCCCTGAACTGTTCAGCTTTGAGCGTAGGTGGTGTTTCTCAGCTTTGGCTATATGTTAGAATCATCTGGAGAGCTTTGAAAAATCCTGATGTCCAGACCTCACCCCAGCCCCATTACATCAGAATCTCTGGGGGTGAGACTCAGGTATTGCCCAGGTAATTCCAGTGTTTGGGCAAAGGGGAGGAAGCCCCGGAAACAGAGATGCGCGATAATCCCACCTAGGGCACCTTCTCAGTTTGCTGCAGTACAGATACTCAGAGAAAAGCCCCCTCACCTCAGGAAATCCCCTGGAGGCTAATGACAGAGGCACATCATACCGCCCAGAGCCTAGATGCCCAAATGCCAGGCAGCTGGGGACCAACGAGAGCATTTCCGCTGCAAAGGGGCCCCAGCCCTTCCTGGGGGCCGCGCGGCCTCTGCAATCCTCCCTGACTCTCCTGGCAAATGGAAGTGGCTGCTTCCCTCTGCCTGGCAAGGAACCAGGCTCTGGTCTGCTCTTCTGTTGAGACCCCAGCTGTCTGTCTGGCAAGGAGCAAGCGGGCCCTGCCCCACTCACCTTGGGACACCTCACTGCGCCGATGTTTCTATTTTCAGACCATCACGTCGCATTCATAAATAACCTGTGGGAGACACTGAGTAGGTCCCAGTACTGTTTACCTTTCCACTCAGGAAACAGGGAGTTCAACAGACCGATATCCGCTATCCCCGAAGGCTAATTGTACAGATGACACATATTACAAAAGAAAAAAGAAAGAACAAAACAGGCTGCACTCGGTCCAACAGGGAGCCCCGGGTCGGGGGGTGGGGGGGGGCGGATTTTCCAGAGGCCACCAGTACCCTGCCCTCTCCTGCTTTCCTGATGGTGGGGATTTTGCTCCAGCCCATGAATCCACAGGGAATTTCAAGGCACGGGACTCTGGGGGCCTTCCTCCAGTTCCTGTGTCAGACAACAGGGTGCGGAGGTGAGTAAGATGAGCAGAAAAAGAAAACAGGGCCTACAAAGTATAAAGCTGAGCACTTTCGCCTGTAGAATGAATCTATGAAGGAAAAGTGGAAAACAAACTAAGGGGAAAGAAGGTGGAACAGAAAAGTTAAAATACAAGAAAGAAAGCTGAAAAAAACGTTTTTTGTCACTGAGTATTAGGACAATGGGTAAATTTTTTTTCACTTAAACAAATTATTTAATGAACATAGGTTTCTTTACAACAAAATAAACGTTCTTAACTTTAAAAAAGCATGATGACTTCACGTTGGATTACAAATCGGTACAACCACTTTGGAAGAGTATGCCTGCCCACACAGTTCAATTCAGCAATTTCAAATTTTGGTGTAACTCAAGACACAGATGTTCACCAAGCACACAGATAAGAATGTCTGTAAAGACACAGTTCATTACGGCCACAGCCCAGAAACACCCCAAATGTCTGTTAGCAGGAGAACTGATAAACTGCGGTATGCAAAGGACGAAACAGCAGTGACAGTGCGTACTACAGCTACATGTGTGGGCAAAGACGGAGCTCACAAGCATATCGAAAACAACACGCACAGCAAAGCAGTTACAGAAAAAGACAGTCTTATATCATTTTTACAAACACTCCTCCTCCAAAAAGAAAAATATTGTTTAGTGATAATCATACGTGATAAAGCTACGTGAAGACCACACAATTCATGATAGTGGTTATTGCCTCTGGGAGGAGGGAGAAGGGGAGGGTTACATCTGGAATATTCTATTTCTTAAACTGATACTATGTTTATTTTATTACCCTTCCTTAACCCATGCATATGCATTAAATGCCCTCTTTCTATATGTGATGTATTTTATAACAAAGAATCTAAGGGAGTAAGATGATGAAGTAGCAAGGAAGACAAGGAAGGAAAAGAGAGGAAGGAATGAATGTGATAAGGGAAAGGATGAAAAGAAAGCCATTCTGGTGAAAAGGCAGGAATCAAACTTTGTCTGAGCTGCAAAAACATATCGAGTAGTTGTAGTCTGAATGCCGTTGCATAAGATGATGGTGTTCCCTGGGGTTCATCCTCCACGACTGCCCTTCCCTAGCTAGATACTCTCCCTGACTGATTTAAGCACCCTCCTGGTCTGGCAACCACTGATTTGCTAATAATGACCAAAGTTTTACCTCTACCTAAGTCATTTTCACTGAGACTTAGACGCCTGCTATAGAATGAATGTCTGTGTGCCCCCCCACATTCGTATGTTGACACCTAATCCCCAGTATTATGCTATTTGGAGGTGGGGCCTTTGGGACGTGATTATGTCATGAGGGTGGAGCCTTTATAAATGGGGTTTGCACCCTTATGAAAGAGATCCCAGAGAGCTCCCTCACCCCTTCCTGCATGTGAGGACACAGCAAGAAGACAGCCACCTATGAACCAGGAAGTGGGCCCTCACCAGACTGAACCTGCCAGCGCCTTGACCTTGGACATCTCTGGTCTTACAGTCCAGACCAAGACAGCTCCTATAGCTAACTGCCTATTGGATATCTCTACTTGGCCATTCACACACCTGAACTCCCAGACCTGGGAGTGAGCATTATATGCCCCCCTACACTGCTCTTTCTTCTGTGACCCCTTCCCATCCAAAAGGCAAGACCACGCACCCAGTGGTTAGAATCCTAGGAGGTATCCTCTTCTCCTTCCTCAAGCTTTTGCTCCATATGGTATAAAACCATGAACTTTTTCTATGCTCCTTTATATCTCTCAAGTATTTTGTATATTTTTTCCCATCCCCACTGTCACTACCAGAGCTCAAGCCGCTCTAACAGCTTCTTAACTGGTCTCCCAGCCTTTGAGCTGGGTGTCCTCACCTTCTCCCTCCACTTGCCATCAGGCTGGAACAGAAATCTGACAATGTGACTCACTTACTTAAAACCTAAATATCCGCTTACTGTCTGTAGCATCAAGTTCAAGCTCTTAGCGTCGCATGCAAAGCCTGCCAAAATCTAACCCATTTGGGCCTTTCCAAACTCATCTTTACTCCTTTTGACTCAATTTTACTCTTCTAACACAGGGAACCCCTTGCAGTTCAACACACACACACACACACACACACACACACGCGCACACACCTTCTTTTCTTATACTATTTCCTCTGTCTCTAATGCCGGCCTTCCAAATATTGGCCCAGGTTACCAGCTATTCCGTTTTTTCCAAAGGGAAAACAGAAATCTGGATTTTCATGAGAAATACATCCGTTTTTACAAGAAATTTCCCAAATGTTTCAACATTGACTTAAATTTTTGCAAACATTGTAGAGAGTCTAACAAAAACCCTCTGGATTCCAAATTTGGACTCTGAGCACCATTTTGCAAATTTGGCCAAGGTGTTCCCCACTATGTTATCCAGATTTGCTTTTTAATAGTTCACCTAATCATCATATATTCTTATTTCTCAAGGAGTATAGCTCAGGGCTCTCCATACAGATTTACCAATAGATTGCTCAAAATAGCCGAAGTCAGATCTAAAAACATTTTTAGCAGAAAATTGATATATTTTTGGAGCCTAATAGTTTAATATTTAGAAATGTACTGAACACAGGGGTATATATTGAGTTATCTGTGATAAAATATTAAGGAATGTTTTCAGACCATGAAAGTTTAAGTTATTGTACATAAAAGAAGAAATAATGACTTAGCTCAAGTATTTTTTACCTTTCACCCACCCCTGGTGTTTTGAGGAAATCGAGTCCCATGTCTCTCTTGTTTCCCATAACCCCTTGGACCAGCTCTCCCACTACATCTACCATATTGTTCTATATTTATCTGTTGAAGTGTTTGTCTCCCTCAGAAGACTATAAACTCTTGGCAGAGACAAATAAAAACCTACAGTATAAGGTTGTTAGGAAATTAAACGATGTAATATAGTAAAGAATCTAGAATAGGGTCTGACATACAGTAAGACATGTACAGGGCTTATTTAAAAAAATTATTTTTGGTAGGCTATTTTATAATAGCTAGCTGTTGAATTAGTGAAAAAAGATGAATGAAGTCAACTTGAGCTAAAACTCTAGTTGCTATGATACATATATACCTCCTGGTAAGGGCCACAAATCATAGTGAAATCCTCTATTCATATATTCAGGGATTCCCAGACATGAATCAAATCTTATTACAACAAACCTGAGGACTGCGTAATTGCTGTTGTAAGTAGGCCACCAGCTGGGGCTGGGAAATGCTTTATTTTATAGAGTTTTTATTGTTATTATACTTGCAAGTGTTATAATTGAATTTAACTTAGATCTCTTCTAAAGCATTCGTATACTCACAAAACCCATGAGAATTTAAAGAAAATATAGAGGGCAGGAATCTCGTGTCCATGTTTTTCTATCAAAAAAACTACAATGCATGTAGCAATTTCCAAGATGCTTTAAGGGACTGGATCCTTTGGTTTCTGACTGGCATGACACCAAGAAGACAATTTCTGCTTTTAAAAACTGTCCTTCTGAATTATTTCTGACTCTATAACACATCAGCCTACTCCCGGTGCCTGAAGTGAGGACCTAAGGCAAGAGGGAGGAGAGGCATGTTCAAACGTGATTTTGATCCCAGAAGTCCTTTTGCTTGACGAATTAAATTACATTAACAAAAATAATTTAGAAAATTCAGAAACAGCAACATCATGCACAAGTGAAGTTTCCCCTGTATGGAATCCCAGGATGTTTTCCATAGAATTCTAGAACAGCCTGGAAGGACAAGCTCCTACGTAACTGTTTAACAATGGCTCAACATCTAGCCGGCTATGCGTGATTCATTAATTCAACAACTAACTGAGCACTAATTCTGTACGACTTAGGGTGCAGGGGTAGAGACGGCAGGTGACTAAAGCACAGCCCTTCCTAGGTGGAGTTCTCTGAGGGAGAAATTGGCAGGGAACAGCCCCTTACAATGCACTGCACTGTCCCTCAGGGACAAACTGGAGGGTACAAAGTGGTAACTATTGTCTATAGTTGTAAGTAAAAACCTATCAGGGCCTTCCTAAGCGTTTCACAGCTAATCTCTTCTCAGACTTTCCCAGAGAGTTTTGGAATAAGATGCAAACTTTTCCCTAAAACACAGAACCAAACAAGAAACCACACCTAATCGCCTCTTACTGAGATGTCTTCCCAGATTTGAGTTGGTGACCATTTACTGCTTCAAAGAAAATAGATTTAAAAGCCTGCCATGGTTTCCTGTATTCGATCGAGTGTCTGGTCTTGTTTTTATCCTTGCTTAGTTATTTGCTATAATAATAACTTGTGGCAGTGAGCTCTCCTGGGTTACCATTCACTGGGAAAGGGAAAGGACTGTTTCATTGGTTTAGATTCATGGGGGAACCATTATGCTCCTGTTGAGAGAAAAGCTAAGTATAAGCTGTTAACAGGCTCTAAAAGGGGCCATTCATTGCTCTGCTGGGGTTGTAGATGGGGAAGAGGGTCAGGAGCTCTGGCACCTGGTTCCCGTTCTTCTTCCCTGTACAAGCCATTTCAATCACTCAACATCTTCATCTCTAAAAAGAGAATAAAACGTCTTTTAAAAAGTGCTTGAGGGCTCCCCTAGTGGTGCAGTGGTTGAGTCCGCCTGCCGATGCAGGGGATATGGGTTCGTGCCCCGGTCCGGGAAGATCCCATATGCTGCGGAGTAACTAAGCCCGTGAGCCATGGCCACTGGGCCTGCGCGTCCGGAGCCTGTGCTCCACAACGGGAGAGGCCACAACAGTGAGAGGCCTGCGTACCGCAAAAAAAAAAAAAAAAAAAGTGCTTGAAACATCACCTGTTAGGCTGGTGTACCACAGGGGAGCCCTTCCTCTTTGAGGACACACAATAGCATCACGGCACACAGGTGGACATGGGGCTACCTTGGGGAAACACCAGAGGCAAGGACTGTATGTTCTATAATATATGTATTTGCTATCTGACTTCTCCTGGGGAAGACTTCTTCAGCCTCTCATCATTTTTTCTGCCCAGTCTCTGAGCAAGTCTTTTGAACGAAGGGTTTCAATATTCCATCATCAAATTGATACATTCATTCAGCACTCATATCAAGTCTCAGACTAAGAACGCTAGGGCAATGGTTCTCAAAGTGTGGGGCAGGAACCCCTGTGGTTCCAGACACCTTTCAAGGCTCCAGAAGGCCAAAATTCAAGCATGGATTCCTTCAAAGTACAAGATGGATAAATGGATTTTATGTAATGGAGAATGAAAAGTTTATTGACATAGTTTCAGATTCCACTAATTTTTAAAACACTTGTCAAGTTTTTGTATAGTATCAAAAAAAGTATCAACAATTACTTGGAAAGGCTATTAAAATATTCTTCTCTTTTGTAACTTCATATCAAAGTGGGGCTGGCTTGTCTACAAATACCTTAAAACAACGTATTGCAAGTGATAGAATGCAGAAACATGTATGAGAATCTAGTTGTCTTCTATTAAGCTAAACTTTACAGAGGTCTGAAAAATGCAAAACCATGCCACTTTCTTTGTTTTGAAAAATATACTTATTTCTCATAAAATACTCTATTTGTATTAATATGTATTGGGTATGTTGTTATTTTCAATGTATTAAGTAAATATTTTAAAATGTCTCTATTTTCGTTTTTAATATGGTAAGTATCAATAGATATAACCAACATAAGCAAGCTCTTTGTTATCTTTAGTAATTTTTAAATTAAACTTTTTATATTGAGATTCATATACCGTGGTAAGAAGTAATACCAGAGCTATCAGGTACATTTTACTCAGTATCCTGCAAAACTCTAGTACAACCAGGATGTTCAGGATGTTGACATTAATACAGTTAAGTTACAAAACATTTTGTTCACCACTAGAATGTGCCCTTTCATAGCCACAACTGCTTTCCTCCCATTTCCATCCCTTCCTTAGCCACCGGCAACCACTAGTCTCTTTTCTATTTCTATAATTTTATTATTGCAAGAATGTTATATAAATGGAATCATATAATATGTAACCTTTTGGAATTGGATTTTTTTCACTCAATATCATTCTCTGGAGATTAATCCAGGTTTTTGCATGTATTAATAGTTCATTCTTTTTTTATTGCTATACCATAGTTTGTTCAGTCATTCATTCATCAAAGGACACCTGCATTGCTTTCAGTTTGGGGCTATTACAAATAAATCTGCCATACACATTGTTGTACAGGTTTTTGTGTGAACATAAGTCTTTGTTTCTCTGGGATAAATGCACAGGAGTGCTCGGTTATATGGTAGCTGTAATGTTTAGTTTTTTAAAAAACTGCCAAATTGTTTTCCAGAGTGGCAGTACCAATTTACACTCTCACCAGCCAGGTATGAGTGATCCAATTTCTCTGACTTGTATCCCCACCAGCACTTGTTGTTGTTATATTTTTTATTTAGGCATTCTGATGTGTTTGTGGTTTAGGTTTGCATTTCCCTAGTGGTTAATGATGCTGAACATTTGTTTTTGTTTGTTTGTTTTTGAGGTGCTTGTTGGCTATCTTTGTATTTTTTTTGGTGAAATGTCTCTTCATATCTTTTTGCCATGTGCTAATTGGATTATCTGCTCTTTTACTGTTGAGTTTTGAGAGTTCTTTATGTATTCTAGATAATAGTCCTTTGTTGGATATGTGGTTTGCAAGTATTTTCTCCCAGTCTGTAGCTGGTCTTTTTAAACTCTTAATGCAGTCTTTCTCAGAGCAATCTATATGCCATTTATTTCCTTTTGTTTCCTTGTCACACTAGCTAGAATGTCCAGCACCACGCTTAATGAGCGTGGTAAGAGTACACAATCTTGCCTTGTTCCAGATCTTAGAAGGAAAGCATTCAGTCTTTTACCGCTAAGTATGGTGCTGGCTATAGCGTTTGGTTTTGGGGGTTTTTTTTATAGATGCTGTTTGCAAGTTGAGGAAGTCCCCTTCTATTCCTATTTTTTCAAGAGCTGTTATCATGAATGAGTGTTGAATTTTGTCAAATGCCTTTGCTGCATTAATTGATATGATCATGTGCTGCTTCTTTAGCCTGTTAATATGAAGGATTACATTCATTGATTTTCAAGTATCGAACCAGCCTTGCATCCCTGGAATAAACCTCACTTGGTCATGGTGAACAATTCTTTTTACATATTGTTAAATTCTATTTGATAATGTTTTTTAAAGAACTCTAGCATCTGCATTCATGAGGGACATTGGTCTGAATTTTTTTATACCCTCTTTGTCTGGTTTTTGTATCAGGGTAATACTAGTTTTATGGAATGAATTTTGAGGCGTTCTCTCTCTGCTATTTTTTGGAAGGGATTGTATAGAATTGGTATTAATTCTTTTTTAAATGCACGGTGGAATTCTCCAGCAAAATAATCTAAGCCTAGAGATTTTTTGCAAGTTTTAAAATTACAAATTCAATTTCCTTAATAGTTGTAGTACTATTTAAATGATTTATTTCATACTGAGTGAGTTATGGTAGTTCGTGGTTTTCAAAGAAGTGGTTCATTTCATCACAGCTGTCAAAGTTATGTATGTACAGCTGTTTATGATATTCCCTTATTTTCCTTTTGATGTCTGCAGAGTCTGTAGTGATATACTCTCTTTCATTCCTGATGTTGGTAATCTGTGTCTTCTCTCTTTTTGTCTTGCTAGAGGTTTATTAATTTTATGATCTTCTCAAAGAACCAACTCTTTTTTTTTCCATTGATTTTCTTTATTTGGAAACACATGTTTCTCTTTCAATTTTATTATTTTTGCTCTTACTTTATCATTTTCTTTCTTTTGCTTGCTTTGGGTTTATTTAAGTTCTTGAAGTGGGAGCTTAAATTGTTGCTTTGAGACATTTCCTCTTTTCTAATGTATGCATTTAGTGCTACAGATTTCCTTCTCAGCACTGCTTTATGTATATCCCACAAATTTTGACATGTTATATTTTCATTTTCATTCATTTCCTTGTGTTTTAAACAATTTCTCTTATGACTACTTCTTTGACCCATGAATTATTTAGAAATGTGTTGTTTAGTTTCCAAGTGTTTGGAGATTTTCATGTTATCTTTCTGTTATTGATTTCTAGTTGGTTTCCACTGTGGTCAGAGAATACACTTTATATGATTTAAATTCCTTTAAATTCTTTTTTTAATTGCCCAGTGTATGTTTCATCTTGGTCTATGTTCCATGGGTTCTTGAAAAGCATGTGTATTCTGCTGTTGTTTGGTGAAGTGTTCTATAAATGTTGATCAAATCCAGTGGATTGATGGCATTGTTGAGTTCTTCTATATCCTTGTTGATTTGGGGTCCAGTTGGTCTATCAATTGTTAAGAAAGTGATGTTGAAGTCTACAACTGTAATTGCAGTTTTGTCTATTTCTCTTTTCAGTTATATCAGTTTTTGCTTCACATATTTTGCAGCTCTGGTGGTTGGTACATACACATTTAGGATTGCTATGTCTTCTTGGTGGATTGATCCTTTTATTGTTATATAATGTTGCTCTCTTTCTTTACTGATTCTGTTTGTTCTGAGGTCTACTTTACCTGATATTAATATCTTGTTATGTTTCTTTTTTTGTTGTTAATGTTTTCATGATCTATATTTTATCATCCTGCCTATTTTGTTATAGTTGAAGTGAGTTTCTTGCAGACCAGCATATGGTTAAGTCACGTTTTCTTAAACCACTCTAACAACTTCTGTCTTTTAAATGTTGTGTTTAGGCCATTGTGAGCTTATTAAATCTGTCATTTTGTTTGTTTTCTGTTTGTTCTCTCTGTTTTTCATTTCTTTTCCCTGCCTTCCTGTGTGTTACTTGAATGCCTTCTAGAATTTTATTTCTATTTATCTCTAGTGTTTTTTTTTATTGTATCTCTTTCTGTAGCATTTTTACTGGCTGCACTAGGTATTACATTATATATACAAAACTTATCACAGATTCCTGTGTTATCATTTTACTTCATTTGAACGAAGTACAAGTATAAAATGAAGTATAAAAATCTTATATCTCTTAGTATCCGTTCACTCTCCCCTGTCTTGAAAATAATTATCATAAGTATTTTCTCTGAATATATAGAACAACATTATATGTGTTCTGATTTTGCTTCAATCATTAAACATTATTTAGAAAGCTTAATGGGAGAAGGAACGCTTATGATATTTACCTATATTTTTGTTTACTGTGTTTTTTCTTCCTTCTTGGTGTTCCAAGGTTCTTGATTTTATCAACTTCTTTTTAACAAATTTATTTATTTTATTATTTTATTTTATTTATTTATTGTTTCTGGATGTGTTGGGTCTTTGTTGCTGCGTGCGGGCTTTTCTCTGGTTGCGGCGAGTGGGGGCTACTCTTCATTGTGGTTCTGTGACACGTGGGATCTTCCCAGACCAGGGATTGAACCCGTGTCCCCTGCGCTGGCAGGTGGATTCTCAATTACTGCACCACCAGGGAATCCCCTATCATTAACTTTTGTTTAGAGAAATTTTGTTAGCCACTGTTCTAGGATAGATTGGTTGATGACAAATTCTCTTGGTTATCCTTTATCTGACAATGTCTTTATTTCCCCTTCACTCCTGAAAGATATTTTTGCTGTGTATAGAACTCTGCGTTGACAGTTCTTTTCTGTCAAAAATATTGTGCCACTTCCTTCTGGCCTCCATGATTTCTGATGAGAAATTAGCTATCATTCAAATTGTTTTTCCTCTATAGGTAAGATGTTGTTTTCCTCTGGCTGATTTTAAGTTTTTCTTAAAATTTTCTTTAAAGATTTTTCTTTAGTTTTCAGAAGTGTAATTATGATGTGTCTTTGACTTATTTGGGTTGATCATGTTTGGAGTTTGCTCAGCTTCTTAAATCTATACATTTATGCATCTTACCAAATTTGGGAAGTTTTCAGCTATTACTTTTATTTTATATTGTTTAGTTAACATTTTATTTTTAATTTTTTAGTTTTGTTTTTTGAAAATTTGAATTTTATTTTATTTATTTTTTTATACAGTAGGCTCTTATTAGTCATTCACTTTATACACATCAGTGTATACATGTCAATCCCAATCTCCCAATTCATCACACACTCACTCCCACCCCCTCTGCTTTCCCTCCTTGGTGTCCATATGTTTGTCCTCTACATCTGTGTCTCAGTTTCTGCCCTGCAAACCGGTTCATCTCTATTATTTTTCAATTTCTTTTTCTGCCTCACTCTCTCCTCTCCTTCCATAACTCCATTACAAGAATGTCAAATCTTCTGTTATAGTCTCATAGGTCCCTGAGCATCTGTTCATTTTTTTCAGTCTATTTTCTCTCTTTTGTTCATATTGGGTAATTTCTACTTTTCTGTACTCCAGTTCATTAGTTCTTTCCTCTGTCCCCTCCATTCTTTTGTTGAGCCCATTTACTGAGCTTTTTATTTCTGTCATTATATTTTTTAGTTCTAAAATTTCTGTTTGATTCTTCTTTATATCTTCTATTCCAAGGCTTTTTTTTTTCATTTTTTTAAGCATAATCGTAATGTTTGTCAAAGCATTTTCATCATGGCTGCTTTAAAATCTTTGTCAGATAATTCTACCAACTTGTTGTCTTGGTGTTGGCATCTATTGACTGTTTTTTTTTTTTTTTATTCATTTTGACATCATCTTCGTTCTTAGTATAACAAGTGATTTTTTAATTGAACCTGGACTTTTTTTTATTATGTTATGATACTCTGGATCTTATTTAAACTGGCTTTCTCTGATACAACTCTGGCATGGAAGAAGAGGGTGCACTGCCTCATTACTGCCAAGTAGAAGCCCAGGTTCCCCACTCAGCCCCCAATGGCAGCCAAGGTGGGGATCCTCATTAATGCTGGACAGGAGTGGGAGTTCCAGCTCCCCTTGTGGTCTCTTCTGAGGTGGCCTTATTACCTCTGGGAGATGGTGAAAGTCCTGACTCTCCACTAAGCTTCCTCTGACATCACCCCATGAGGAAGGAGGGGATGCTGCCGCATTAATGCCAGGTGGGGATAGATACTCAGGTGCCCAACATGGTCTCCACTGACACCGTGTGTGCGTGTGTGTGTGTGAGTTCATTATAGGCTGGCAGGGATGAAAGTTCCAGTTTCCTACTTGGCCTTCTCTGACACCATCTTGGTGGAAGTGCTGGGGTACCTCATTACAGTCTTGTGGGGTAGAAGTCAAGGCTCCCCACTTGGCCTTTGTTAGCATGGGCTGGGTGGGGCTATAGTTTCTGGCCTGCCTAGAGTGGTTATTGTCTAAAAGCTTTCTGGGAATAAAGACACAGACCTACTAGAGAATGGACTTCAGGATATGGAGAGGGAGAAGGGTAAGCTGTGACAAAGCGAAAGACAGGCACGGACATATATACACTACCAAACGTAAGGTAGATAGCTAGTGGGAAGCAGCCGCATATCACAGGGAGATCAGCTCAGTGCTCTGTGATCGCCTGGAGGGGTGGGATAGGGAGGGTGGGAAGGAGGGAGACGCAAGAGGGAAGAGATATGGGAACATATGTATATGTATAACTGATTCACTTTGTTATAAAGCAGAAAATAACACACCATTGTAAAGCAATTATACTCCAATAAAGATGTTAAAAATAAATAAATAAATAAATAAATAAATAAATAATAAAAGCTTTCTGTCTTGCTAAGCTGACCCTTTCCTGGTCCTTTATCTAGATAGAGGAGACTTTTGTTAGAGTTTTTCTTGTCTCTATCCACAGATGCTTTCCAGGCTGCTGGCTTCTTTAGCTCCCAGTCTGGGATATACGAGGCAAAAAGTAAATCCAGAGTTTTCTGATGTTTGTTTTATATGTAATGTCTAGGGCTTGTAGTTGTACGTAGTGGGAGGAATATGGAAAAGTTTGTCTAACCCATCTTCCAAAACAGAACTCTCCTCAATAATTTGTTAAGCATGTGAAGGATCCTGAGGATACAAAACGTGTAAATCATAGATCCATGCTCTCAGGTTTATAATCTTTCTGTGAATGTGCCACATTACAAGTGTGTAACATTTAGCTCTTTATGTTAAACTGTATATTTTTAAATAAAATAAGCTATCACCAGCTATAAATGGAAAAATCCCCTTCTGGATATCTTAGTATTGCAAAGGCTCACTTTTCAGCTCTCTGTGCCAGCACAGTGCACTGGGCCACACAACACTGTAAAGACCGAGATAGCAACAATTTGCATTTGCATAGCCTGTGACAGCTTACAAAGTGCTCTCATATACATGATGACATTTGATCCTTGCAACAGCCATATAAGGTGGTCAGAACTGACATGTAGCTGCACACATGAGTACAGTTGTAATGGCTGCTAAAATAATAAAATACATCTGTAAATGCTGCTGCCTTGAGCTCCCACGTACCCTCCTATCTATCACCTGTCCCCCACCTGCTAATGATCCTGCAGCTGAAAGGTTAATGCTGGGCCAAGAAGGGACTTGCTGCTGTCAGATCTCACTGGACAGTGCCCTAGACACTCCTGTTTGTCAAATGCTTTGACTATAGGTTCCAAGAACAAGTGACCTGCTCATGATCTCCAATCAGGGATTTCAGGATCTTTCCTGAGCTAATAAGTAGACAGAGGAGTGGCCTCCACACACACCTTGCTTCCTTCTCCTGCCTCTCTCTGTGCCTTGGAACCCAAATGATTGAGAGCACCTACCCACAAAGGCTTTTGCAGGAACTTCAGTCCCCCGTCCATCTCCCCCTCCAAGCTTCCCTGCAACACACCTGCCCGAGCCCCTCACACCCACCAGCTTTTATTTTCAGTGGGAAGTGGGCTCTATAATACCTCATGCATGTACGTTTTATATTTCTCCCCAAAGACCACAGTCTCCATGTCTTATAATCCCACATCATCTGGAACAACATGTTATGCACATAATGGGTTCTTTAAAGCCCATCAAAAATATTGGCCGCTGGCAGGTCACCAGAGACTGAGCACGAGCCTTGTAGACAGGAAGATGCAGTCACACAACTGTCCCTGCTCTCTCCTTTCTCGTGCTGGTTTTCCACCCCGAGTTTCACACACACGTACACACCCACGAAACAAGATGTGTATGACTCCAAATGTGTTACTCTTGTGCCCTCCAACATTGAAGGAAAAGCTTTCACTTGACACTTACATGATTGGTGTGTGCTCACTTCTCACACAGTTTCTTAGGGTCGATGGGTATATTTAACCACAACAAAATGACATAGACGTTGATGACTTAATGGGAAAGTGGGACTAAGTGGAACACTTGGACTCTGACCAGCTGAGAATCCCTGGGTTGGCAGGTTGTTGGGAGGATACCCAGGCCAGGTGCACAGTCCAGGGCTCTGGCTGTGCTTCCATGTGTCCCTCAAGTGGCCCTCTGGGACAACAGGATCATCTTCAGAAAACACTGCATGAGGTCCTCTCGGTCTATGGAGATGACCCTGGTATTGACAAGATGGTTCCTGATTTCTGAGACCTGATGGGCTGGGAGCAGCGGCCGCAGCTGGGCAGCTCTGTGAAGGGAAGGGTGGGGTGAAGGGGTCCTCGTGGCCTGCGGTGACCGAGGGCCTGGCTGGAATGCTTGGACAGCCCCCCAGCTCCCTCCTCCCCAGCCTCCCACTCTGCCCCAGGGGCGGCTCTTTTAAGGGGTGTTGAGGTAAAACCTGCTCCCACCATACGTAGAATTCAGAAATTTCCTGTGAGTGGCCTGTAGTTTGCTTCTCTCTTGAGAAAGACACCGTGAGGAGGTGGGGAGGAAAGTGGGAGGATGAAAAAGGACAAGGAAGGAGAAAGGGGCAAGGGAGACTGTGAGAAAAGGAAGGGAAAGAGGAGCCAGGCTGCCTGCTGGCACTGCTGGGGTCACACCAGTCAGACAGACAGACAGACAGTCAGCAGGGCAGCCCTGGGCCCTGAGGAGGTGCCCACCATGCAGGCAGGATGCTTCATGGGCCCACAAGTAAACGGCCTGGAGCATAAAACTTGCCATCCCTTTGTAGCCGTCAGACTGGAAGCATTGAGGCGACTGAAGGACACACGTGTCTGTGGTGGGTGAGGCAGCAAGTGTGGCTGACGGGCCAGGGGGCTGAGCTGTGGGGTAGAGAGGGGTGCCTGTGGCCCCGAGCCCCCCACCATGGACCTGCCCATAGCTACAGCTGTGCTTCCTCTCTCTCTGTCTCTCTCTCATAAGCACACACAGACACAGACAGAAACACACAACGGGACATACAAACACAGACGCATACACAGACACATAGATATACACACACAGACATATAGACACACACACATACAAACATACAGAGACACACACAGACATACAGAGACACACACACAGACAGACACAGACACACACACAGAGACACACACACAGACATACAGACACACACACATACAAACACACAGAGACATACACACACACAAGGCATCTTAACACACAGACACTGCCTTCACTTCTAAGCTGACACAGCCTGCATCCCCTTCCTGTGTGAAGGTCTCAGGTTAGATACTCAGCTAAATAATTTGCATTTTGGGCTTCCCTGGTGGCGCAGTGGTTGAGAGTCCTCCTGCCGATGCAGGGGACACGGGTTCGTGCCCCAGTCCGGGAATATCCCACATGCCGCGGAGCGGCTGGGCCCGTGAGCCATGGCCGCTGAGCCTGTGCGTCTGGAGCCCGTGCTCCGCAACGGGAGAGGCCACAACAGTGAGAGGCCCGCGTACCGCAAAAAAAAAAAATAATAATTTACATCTTAACCGGCCTTTTAAGATGAGGCCACAGCCCCGGCCCCAGTACGGCTGGTGGTATAAGCAGCTGGGGTTTGGGGCCCTCAATCCTGCTCCATGGGCCTGGTCTCACCCTGCCACCCTCAGGACGCTCACCTTTGCTCTTTTCGCGTGGACCGCAGTTAGAGGGTTTTGTTTTACGTAACTGTGATTGTGGGTGGCTCACACGTCTGAAGAAAAGCAAAACAAAATCTCTTTACGTGTTTTCCTCTTGTAAACATTTTATCCCGCAATGGTGGGTGAGCTCTCAGGAGAGTTTTCCCAATGATAGTGACACCTCTAGGGAAACAGCAGCCCTGTGACTGAGTTCGGGGTGCCCGGGGAGGTGTTTTTTTCATGGGAGCAATACCCACTTCTTGGTTCAGGCCTGACATCCAGGAGCCCCCATCTGGGCAGCTCCCCAGTGGGCACTGCCCTCCTCCCCACCCGGCTGGGGGCGGCCCAGGTGGGAGACCATGCCTTCTTTCACGGGAGGTAGGTGGTTTTGTTGCAACATTCAGGGAGAAGAGGCAGGCCCAGCTGTGAGAGGCTGTTCTGGAAATGGAAGGAAATCTATTTCCAGAGGGAAGGGGCCAAGCAGGTGCCTGTACGTGTCCAGCTGTCACCCCACCTCGGGGCTGCAGGCAGCGGGTACACTCACTCGGTCTCGGCCGAGCCTGGTGGGAAAGCATCGGGATGCTTCAGCTCTGAGTGCGACATAGCGGCCCTCCTGGCTGCCGGGCCCTCCCTTTGCAAGGTCCTGGGACTTTCCCACGACCCAGCCGCTGAGGGTGCGCGCCAGGCCCCCGGGAACTTTCTTCTCTCCCGCTGGTCGGTGCTGTCAGTCCCGACTCTTACGGACTTTTAATCACCACCTTGCAGCACCTCCTTCACACAAACATCACCCACCCCTACCCAAACTGGAATTAGTGGCCCTCTTGAGAAGCCAGACGGCACGTCACTTACACACTGGGCATTCACCACATTCTTCAGTGTTATTTGTGTGTTGCGTGCTCACTTACATGTACACCTCATTTTATTGCACTTTGAAGATACTGCGTTTCTTACAAATTGAAGGTGCGGCAATCCTGCGTAGTCAGGTGATGACTAGCACTTTTTAGCAACGAAGTATTTTTTTTATTTTTATTTTATATTGGAGTATAACTGATTTGCAGTGTTGTGTTAGTTTCAGGTGTACAGCAAAGTGATTCGGTTATTCATTACATTTATCTATTCTTTTTCAGATTCTTCTCCATATAGCTTATAGCAGTAAAGTATTTTTTTTATATCTTTATTGGAGTATAATTGCTTTACAATGTTGTGTTAATTTCTGCTGTACAACAAAGTGAATCAGCTGTAAGTACACATATATGGCCATATCCTCTCCCTCTGCGTCTCCCTCCCACCCTCCCTATCCCACCCCTCTAGGTGGTCACAAAGCACCGAGCTGATCAAAAAGTAATGCTATTACATTGAATAGACTATAGTACCATGTAAGCATAATTTTATATGTGCCGGGAATCCGGAAAATTTGTGTGACTAGCTCTATTTGCCATGGTCTGGAATGGAACCTGCAATATCTCCGAGGTGTGCCAGTCTGTCTCCCCTTCCCCATGTGCCGTTCATCCAGGCTTCCCCAGTGCCTAGCGCAGACTAAGTGCCACTCACAAGTGGGTGATATTGGTTTGATTTGGGTTGGCTTGGAGGTGGGGCGACAGGATGAGAAAGAAGTTGCATTGAGCCCAGGGACGTGTCCGTGTGTGCACGTGCCTGTAGGGCCTGAGGGGGCACGTCTGCCACCCCTGCCGATGGGGATGTAGAGAAGGAAGACAGGTTTGGGTGGAGGTGGGGAAGCCACGCGGCAGGACAGCCTGGAATGAGAGCGGTGACAGGCCTCTCTCTGCTGGGGCTCAGCTCTTCCGTCGGGCTGTTCAGCTCTGCTCAGATGGAAGCTGCCTGTGGTGAATGTGAGCTTCTGCCCACTGAGGCTCTGAAGGAATGCGGTTCTACGCAGCTATCCAGGAGAGGCTCTGAGAAGTCCTCTAATTCAGCCTTCTACCCCCCACACAGATAGAACAACCTGGCACTGGCCTCTCTTTCCAAAGCCTGAGCTGGCAATGTTGCCCGCCAGGAAGCAGGAGTGGCCACGAACCCCACGAGGGCCTGTGGTCCTGCCCTGCAGAGGCTGGGCCCAGGGTGGAGCGCACAGGGGGACGGCGAGGGCAGCGCAGAGCCAGGGCTCGTGGAAGCTGAACCTTATACGATAAGGGGGACACACTTTAAGACAAATGATCCAAAATTACAAACATACAACAAGGTCCAGAACCTTGGAAGGGGACTGAATCTTATGCTTTGTTAGCTGTACAATAAATTCACCTCTGGGGCTTCCCTGCTGGCGCAGTGGTTGAGAGTCTGCCTGCTGATGCAGGGGACACGGGTTCGTGCCCCAGTCCGGGAAGATCCCACATGCTGTGGAGCGGCTAGGCCCGTGAGCCATGACCGCTGAGCCTGTGCTCCGCAATGGGAGAGGCCACAACAGTGAGAGGCCCACGTACAGCAAAAAAAAAAAAAAAAAAAAAAAAATTCACCTCTGGACTAGCCTAAGAAGAAGCAGGAGGGGGTGGGGGTTAGTTTCCTAGGGCTGCCTAACAAAGTACCACAAACTGGGTGGGTTAAAACAACAGAAATGTATCCTCTCGCAGTCCAGGAGGCCTGGCCAGAGAGAATGGAATCAAGGAATCCTGGGGCCACGCTGCCTCTGAAACCGGTCAAGGAATCTTGCTTGGTCCTTTCTAGCTTCTGATGCTCCGGCAGTCCTCGGCTTGCAGCTGCCCCCCTCCAGTCTGTGCCTTCATGGTCACGTGGCGCTTTCCCTGTGTGTCTGTATCTTCTTTTCTTTTTTTTTGAATTTTATTTTATTTATGTTTTTATACAGCAGGTTCTTAAGGTTTTTCTCTAACTTATTTCACTCTGTATGACAGTCTCTAGATCCAGTCTGTGCTTTCATGGCCACGTGGCACATTCCCCATGTGTCTGTGTCTTCACCAGCCTTCTAAGGACACCGGCTCTATTGGATTAGAGATCTACCCTGCTCCAGCCTGACTCATCCTAGTTAATTACATCTGCAATGACCCTATTTCTAAATAAGGTCACAGGCTGACGTACTGAGGATTGGGACTTCAACATACATTTGGGGCACACAGTTCAACCCGTAGCAGATCATGAGGCAGGGGGGCAGCAGGGTGGAGGGTGAAGCAGCTGGAGCCCTCTGGAACCGTAGGGTTGGGAGACCCCTGGCTGCTGCCTCGCTGGGCTCTCTGGGTAAGAGCTCATTCTCACCTCTTCCCCAGGCCGCCTGCAGAAGACAGAACCACGCCCTGCCCCAGAAACCTGCTGGTCTGAGCCCTGCTGCTTCATCTTTACCCTTGGTATTGTTACTCGCATAGACTCACAGCATCTCTTTGCTGGTCCCAAAGACCCTCGGTGGTTTCCATCTAGGACCATCCTGACATCCCCGTGGGTGTGGGTGGAGCCCATGCCGGGAGTGACACACCTGAGACATTCTGCTCCTGACCCCTAAGGGTTCGCAGCCTGGGGAAAGACGGCAGATAAAGATCTGTGCACACATCACTAGGCCCATGTACCTGTAGCCACAGGGACGTAAGGGCCAACCCCCAGTACTCACCCGGGGTAGGGAAAGGGACAGATGCACGGTGGTTAAAGCGGCAGGTGACTTGGTCTGGGTTGTATCACTGTTTATGATTTTCTTTCCTCTAAGGGATTTGCCCTCTTAATTATGTTTTGCTTAATCTCTGAAATGAATTTATGTTTGCTGAGCACACAGCAAGGCCTAAGAGTAGCCCAAAGAGTTCTGGGTGGCAGGAAGAAGCCAGGCTGGAATTCAAAACAGATCATCACAAGATGGGTGAACCCCAGACCTGCCCAGCAAGGTCAACCACGGGCTGGCCTAGTTGCTTCACCGCTCTCATTAACCAAATGCCGAAGAGGCTGTGCCATCTTCAAAGAGTCACGTTCCAGTGAAATACACACGACGTGAGAAGGCTACCCAGCGCCACTCATCCGCGCTGATTCGGTCACCTCCTCAGAAGCAACATCGATTCCCCAGGCACGTCACCCTGAGTGTGAACGATCCATGGATATAGTGCTGAGCTTCTGAGTGATGTGAGGGCTGGCTCCGTCTTGCTGGCCCTGTGATACAGTGTAGAAGCTGCTTCCTGATCACACAAGTCACGGAGAGGAAAGAGTCCGGTTGTGTGAGCCAGTGGTTGTTTAGATTCTGGATTAAGGAGCAATGTCATAATGACATCGGACTGCGTTTGTATTTGAGGGCATGGCAGAAGTGCACCGATTGACCAGTTGTTTAGAGCATGTTTGGTCTTGCTGGACAAGGAAAGGCCGGATCTGTGCTGACTCAGCCCCCAGCCACAGGAGAAGGCCAGCCCCCTGCTCCTCTGATGGTGCCATTAAGACTCTTTGACGCGCCTTTGGACCACCCTGCTGCAGACTCTTGGGCTTTCACTGAAAGAATCAAACTTCTGCCCCTTCTGCCTCTTAGTTGCCCAGAATTTAAGTCTTACCTTTCTGTGGGCTAACAGAGCTTCTCCTTTTCCTGTATTTGCTCTCAGCAGCTGCCTATCAGAAGGTACCACAGCAGTCTCCTGGCGGGTCTGCTCTTAGCTCCAGCCCCCAGGGATGCCTAACAAAACAGCAAGCCGCAGATGTGTATGCACAGGTCTGCTGCCTGCGAGGGGTTAAGCAAGTCTGCCCTACGGGAAACCTTTTTCTGCAGCCATCACCATGCTGGTCACGAGATGAGTGCTTGCAGTTGTGGCTGAAAGCTGCTTTGCATCTGCATTGTGTATGTCATTAACTTTGGGGCTTTTATTTATTCAATTTGATGATCACCAAGGCACTGAAACCTGGAAACATCTGTTCAAGAATTAATATGTGATCAATAGGGACCATGTCTATTTTTGCTCTCGTTGTAACCCAGGGACTAACATAGTACCCAGCTCAGAGGAGGCCCTAAATAGGCATTTTTAGGTGAATGAACAAGTGAGTAAATGAATGACATGTCAAAATGAGAGACATGGCAATAGGAACAGGAAGGACCCAGGTGAACCAGAGCAATCAGGGAAGGCTCCTTGGAGGAGTGAGACTGGGCCAAGCAGCTGAGACTGAGTGGGGTTTAATCAAGCCACGAGAGGGAGAAACCACGACTATTTCTGTCAAAGCTCTTCCAGGGAGAAAAATCCCTCTGCCGGTAGGGATGTTGGGGGCTCAGTCAAGTAACAACCATCATCCTGGAGGTTCAAGGTGATTATTTTTCCATGGGACCAAGCTAGATCCTGACATGGATGTTTTAGGAAGTTGAGATCCTGCAGTGCAGGCCAGCGGGTAGAAGCCATGCAATAGAGGTGCAGGTGATGAATGTGAGCTCACATTCTGCCCAAGCAAAGGAGCCCTGAGTGGGTGGGTGTGTTTTATGCTCTGAAGGAGAAGGATTAAGGAAAGTCAGCATCTCCCTCCCACTCAGTACCCCGGCCTCTTATCCACTGGCACCGCCAGGGTTTTCACTCAAGCTACTTGGATTTCCCCTAAGGAAGCCTAACGACAGCACCACCTACTCCCAGTGTCTCGTCTTGATGCCCACACAGACTCACCCATTCCACACATCCTTACTGAGCACCACCACGTGCTGAGAACTCTCCCAGCGACAGCAGAGAGCAAGGCAGGTGTGCTCCCTGTGATCATGGAGTTACATTCTCCAGCAAGTGATGAAATCAATAAATAAGAGCATTACTGGTATGAAAGGCACAATAGGGAAAAACAACCGGCTGACATGATAGATAGTGACAAGGTGGGAGGTGGCAACTTTAGATATGGTAGCCGGTCAGAGAACGTAGCTCCAAAGAAGTGACATTTGAGCTGAAAGTTATAGGTAAAGTAAACCCATGCCAAATGTCAATCAAGAAAGAATAGGGTATAACATTTTGAAATGTATTTATTAGAAACTGAGATTAACTGTTAACAAGAGCTAATGAAGTGGCTTAACTAAATGAGAGGTTTATTTTTTCTCATAAAATAAGCAGAGAGGTAGATATCCCTGGGCAAATACAGTAGCTTGTCAGGGCATTACCATTTCTGTTGCTTGACTTCTGGCTTTATGGTCACATCATGGCTCAAAGTGGCTGCTAGAACCCCAGCCATTACACCTGTACTCCAGGCAGAAGAGAATGGGAAAGGGGCAATGGGGGCACTGCCCAGCTATCTGTCTCACTTTGAAGGAACTTTTCTAGGAATTCCACTCAGTGAATTCTCATTTGCAGATTTCTGACCAGAACTTAGTCTCATGGCCACAACAAGATGCAAGGGAGGCAGGGTCTTTATCTCTAAGGTAGCTAACTAGTCATCTCTTCCACCAAGGCCAAAAGATACGTCCACTCCAGACCCTGAGAGCATGAGCTTCTGTTGACAACACCAATGGGACAAAATTTAAAATGGGGCCACTTCCCCACAGATGGTACCGATGGTTTAAATCAGAACTCAGAGCCTGGCTGTCCCTACCCTGCCCACCCAACAGAGACCACCCTCAACTGTCCCCTGACTTTACCCCCTTGTATTAAAGTCATTTGGTTATATACTGTTCTTTTTCCTGAAGAATAAGGAATAAGGTGGGTTTTTTTTTAAGTACTTGTAGTAGATTTAACAGTGACCATCCAAATATGTCAAGTCCTTATCCCTGGAACTTGTAAATGTTACCTTATTTAGATAAAGGGTCTTTGCAGATGCAATTAAATTAGGCTTTTGAGATGAGATTACCCTGGATTACCTAAATAGACCCTAAACGCCATCACAAGTGTAGTTCCGAGAGACGCAGAGCAAAGAAGAGGAAGCAGTGTGGCCACGGGCAGATATTAGAGTGATACAGCCACAGCCAAGGAACACCTGGAGCCTCCAGAAGCTGGGGGAGTCAAGGAGCAGATATTCCTCTGGGGCCGTCAGATGGAGGACCATGCCAACACTTTGATTTCAGACCTCTGGCTTCCAGAACTGTGACAGAATAAACTCCTGCTGTTTTAAGCCACCTAGTTTGTGGTACTTTGTTACAACAGCCTTAGCAAACCAGCATAGTAGTGTATCAAGCTGGGGGGACAGTACTGAGTTAGAGGCACATCTTATGCCGTATACACAAATGGATTAAAGAATTACATTTTAAAAATTAAAGTGGAAAAGCCAGTAGAAAATGAAAAATAGGACTTCCCTGGTGGCGCAGTGGTTAAGGATCTGCCTGCCAGTGCAGGGGACACGGGTTCAAGCCCTGGTCCGGGAAGATCCCACATACCGCGGAGCAACTAAGCCCATGAGCCACAACTACTGAGCCCGCATGCCACAACTACTGAATCCCATGCACCCTAGGGCCCATGCTCTGTAATAAGAGAAGCCACTTCAATGAGAGGGCCGCGTACCGCAATGAAGAGTAGCCCCCGTTCGCTGCAACTAGAGAAAGCCCGCATGCAGCAACAAAGACCCAACGCAGCCAAAAATAAATTAAAAATAAATTTAAAAAAAAGAAAATGAAAAGCATATCAGATTTGTAAGAATATAACACTGTTCTTAATTGAAGAAATACAAGAAACCTCAAAGGAAAAAAATCTGAAAATTTAGACATATGCAATTGTAAAAGCTCTATAATAAAAATGATAGAAATAAAATATTTTTAACTGATGTGACAAGACTATAAAACTAAAATATAAGAAGACTTTATTCAAATTTATTAGAAAAATAGTTAGACCTTAACATATAAAAGGAGGAAATATACAGACAGTTCTCACGATGGGAAATTCAGTGAATGAGCACACGACATCATAATAAGAAAGTCGCCTGTTATTGCATCAGGCTCTGTGTTAGACCCTTCAGAAACACCGTCTCAAATCCCTACACAAATCCTGCAAGGTAGGGGTTATCCCTATTTTAGAGATGAGTAACCTGAGGCCAAAGGAATATGGACAGTGCTTAGGGAGATGGATTTGAACCTATCTGGGAAAATAATTATCATTGCAGGTAATCATTCATTCATTTATTAAATTAGTATTCGTTTCACTTCTACTCTGTAGGGCTAGGCACTGTGCTAGGATTGGAGATTTAAAGATGGACAAGATGCCTCTTCTCCTTAGGGATCTGGAAACTAAGGGAGCAGGTAGGCAAGTGAGCCATCAATCAAAGACTGTGATAAGGGCTGTGATCAGAGCACAGATAGGAGAACCGTAGGGACACCTGTTGGAAACTCCTATTGGTATTCGGACTGGTTTTCAATGCTAACATCCAACAGTAGCACCAGGATGTAGTGCCAACTTTGTGCAATTCATAGCAGGAGCCAAAAAGATAGTCAATGCCCTTTGACCTCGTAATTCACTCCTGGGAATTTATCTTAATAAAATCATTCAAAGGAAGAAAAAAGAACTATGATCCTATAGGTTTCTTGTAACATTTTACAAATAACAACAATAGGAAGTTGAGAGGAGGCAAGAGGCATTTTGAGACATCCTGGGACAAAAGCTTGGGCATGCGTGACTGATGTGTAAACAGGAGCAGAGGTGAATGTCCAGCAGGGCTGATCAAACTGCTCTGTGACTGAACCACTCAAAGCCCTGGTTCCCCCGACTCCCCCATTGCCTCTGCCTCTGAGTGACAGATGCAGCCTGTCCTGGTCCCAGCGTGTGGCTCAGTTACCAGCTTCGCTCTGACACAGTCTGCACACACAGCCAAGATGGTCACCACAAAGGGAACGTGTTCATAGAAGATGATAGCTAAACACAATGAAATACCATTCGGCTATTTTTAAAAAATCAGGAAGGCTGTGTCAAAATATGAAAAAATACTTCACAGCAGAAACAGCTTAGATGGCCAGGAGGGGAAGATTTAATGGGCTGTGACAGGTCAACACAATGGAACATTACAGTAGCTATAAAAAAGAGTAATTATGAAGACCATGTAGGGGATATGGGAAAAATGTGGATATTGTGATAAGTAAAAATGCTGAATACAGAATTACATATGTGAGCAGACTATATAAAAGGTTTCTATATTTTTCATTTCTATAATGTTATATAACTTTTATCATTATAAAAATGGAATGTATACAATAGAAAGTGATCTGCAAAAGTTTCTGAGTTACAGTAGAATGAACGATTAAAACTTTAATTTTTTGTTCGCCTTATGGTGTTTTCAGTAAGATGAACAAAGCTTTTGAAAAATGAATTTCAAAATGAAGAGAATGCTTCCACACCCGCAGAGAAAGAAATCTTTCTTGAGTGCCTTCAAATATTTCCAGTGGCTGGGACTCGGAGCTCTCGCTGCCAGGGACCCAGGTTCGATCCCTGGGCGGGGAACTAAGATCCTGCAAGCCACGGGGTGCAGCCATAAATAAATAAGTAAAAATAAACAAATAAATATATAAAGTTAAAATAATGTCTTGAGTGTCTTGGTTCTGGTGTCTAAAGGGTGAAGCCAGCCTGGATGCCTGCTCACGAGTTATTCCCGCTCTGTCTCCATCCTCGTCGGTAGATTGCCCTCACACAGTTCCTCTGCTCCTGTGTGCTCCCCCTGTGGAGACTCGGAGACTGTCTCACCTCCCCTTGCGTCAGGGCTGGCCCTGTGACTTGCTTTGGCAACAGAATGGGTTGGCAGTCACACTATGACTTTTAGGCTTGGGCCTCGAGTGCCTTCCTGCTGCTTTCTTTGTCCTCATGGAACCCGCTGCCGTGTAAGCAAATCCAGCTGTCCTGCTAGAGAGAGGCCACCTGGGGAGGAGGGTGCTGGAGGAGAGAGGGGTCAGCCAAGCCAGCCCTTGGCTGTTCCAGCCACCCCAGCAGAGTGTGAGTAAAGCTATCATGTAGCCTCAGCTCCGGTGGAGCCACTCAGCCAAGATTTGGTGGAGCAAAGGCGAGCCGTCTACACTGCACCCTGCGCAAATTGCAGGACTGTAAGCAAATAAATGCTTGCTGTTTGCAGTCACTAAGTTCTGGGGTGTTTTGTTACGTAGTGATAGCTAACTGAAACAACTCTACTCTTGAGGAGACTGAGGAACTTCAGGCTGTCTCCCTTGGCTTCTCAGCCCCTCCCCACACACAGCTTGGTGCTTCATAAACGTTTGATGGATGGACTCAGGTGAGAGACAGGAGAGAAGCAGAACATGGATCTGAATAGCTCGATTTTATTGAGCACGTTATAGATCCTTTCTACATATTGACTCAGTTACCCTGCATCACAATACAGTTGAGGAAAGGCGGCCCAGGGAGGATAACTAACTTGGCCAAGGTCGCCCACTGTGATAGAGTCAGGTTTCAAACCCAGGCAGACTGGAGTGCGTGCACTTGATTATTTTGTTATACAACCTCTCAGAAAAGCATGATGAAAAAAAAAAAAGAAAAGAAAAGAAAAGCATGATGACGAAGATTAGGAGGCAGTCTAAACGCTGGCTCTTGACGAGCCCCTTCCCGTGTAAGTATAGAGAGAAACAGGACAGGATAATTACCAGGTGAGCGCCTGGGCGTGGGGAGCACAGGGCCTGATTTGAGCAAGCCCTGACTCAAAGGCAGTTCTGCAAACACAGCCCCCAGATCTGGCCGGCTCCCCCAACACTTGCAGCCTCTGGACTCCCCGAAACAGATGTCTAGACTTCAGGGGTTCTCACGGGCTTACTCACGTAGATAGGCTATAGGGAAACTTAGAGCAACTTCACACTGGTTTCAGTTGTATATAAACACTGTGCTGGGGAGGTGGTGAATCTTGAACCCAGGGCTTGGGAAAGTGCAGCCCATGAGCCATAATCCAGCCCACCATGTTTCTGTATGATTTGCAAGGATGCTTTTCAATGAATAAATGTTTTTTCAATGTTCTTCCATTTTTAATGGTTAAAAATCAAAAGAATAATTTTATTTTGTGACACATGAAAATCATATGAAATTCTCATTTTCGTGCCCATAAATAAAATTTTATTGGAATACTGCCACACCCATTCATTGACTTATCTGTATGACTGTGTTCATGCTACAGTGACAGACCTACAGAGACTTAGGATACACAAACCAAAAACATTTTTACAAGGTGGCCTTTTATAGAAAATGTTTGCCAACCCCTGGTCTAGATAATAATTCATAAATTGACATGACCTTAGCCTGCTTTCTGTATAATTATAAACAACTTAAAATATTATGGTACTGACAAGGTCTATGAGTAGATAGACTAAATATGAAACACCAGAATGTTAGAGGGACGCTTCTCCAGGTACGAGGTTGAGGATCTAAAAACAAGGGTATAGGCTGAGCTGGGACATTGTTGCATGACCTTGGCCGCATCTTTCAACCTCCCTTAGGTTTAGTGTCTCCATCCCAAAATGGTCAACTGCAGAGCAAGGTTTCAGCTGTCTGCACAGGGAAAGGCAAGCCAGTTGTGAAAAATGGAAATACTCCTGAACCAGTTGGTGAATAACTGAGCCCCCAGGGGTTTCCCCCTTCCCCCCGCAGCCCTGGTCCTTCCCTCACTTTCCCCACCATCTCTCCAAGATTCAGCACCTAAAGGGTTAACATCTAGTGCTTCTGATCACCTTATCGGTTGTTAAATATTTTAAATAGCATTCCTTTCAAGTGCCCCTTGCAGTAGTCAACCTGTAGGATGT
Source organism: Neophocaena asiaeorientalis asiaeorientalis (assembly GCF_003031525.2). Taxonomy (NCBI): domain Eukaryota; kingdom Metazoa; phylum Chordata; class Mammalia; order Artiodactyla; family Phocoenidae; genus Neophocaena; species Neophocaena asiaeorientalis. Next base: position 938,519 of record NW_020174555.1, read on the forward strand.
ATCCATTTTCTTCTAAAGCATATTTTCAATCCCTGGGCTTAAAATCTGTCTTCTACAATAATCATAATCTTAAAGTTCTAATCTTTCATCAGAACTCAGTCCCCAGGTGAGCAATTAAAATGAAAAAGAGTCTTCCCAAAGTGAGTTATGGGAAGGAAGGCAGGAGTATGAATAGTCATGGACTCTGGTTCATTGGATTTTGTGCCAGGTGGTGTGCGGAGCCTAAAAGGAAAGAGCGGAGTAACCTGTTGTCTGGTGAAGGGGGCTGATTCAGACAAAGCCCGTGCCCTAGAAGGCTCTCATCTTGTTCCTCCGGACATCTCCAAATTCATCTTCTAGAATGTGCTTGCCTCCACCATGAGGATTCCCAGAAGAGCAGGGGTGAAAGTGAGAAAAATGGCCTTCGTCGATGCAGAGCGTGGCCAGCTGCCTGGACCAGACCTGGGCACCCACCCCCATCTCAGCATCGCATTGGGCAAGGTGAACCAGCAGCCCTTCCTTCTGCAATTTGAACCTGCTCAGGGAAGGTGACTGACCTCCACCTGTAATTGCCTCTCTCAGGGACTCAGTTCCCATTTATTTGCATGCAAATAACTTCTTTGCCTCAGACGGATGTCCTAGCAGCTCAAATTTCAGAAAATGAGGTGAACCATTCCCAATGCATCCTCTCCTCTTGCTGGTACCTAAGTTTGATGAACCTAGACCAGTCACAGAAGAAGGAGTCTGAATAAAGTTTCCCAGGGGATGGTTCTACAAATGCCATTCCTGCCAGATGTTGAGTTAAAAACAGAAAGTGCTCTATGGTCCTGTGGTGTGACCGTGACCCAAATAAAATATGGAAGAATTCCATTATCCCAGTGAGTTCCCTCCTGCCCTTTTCCAATAACCCCTCGTTCCCGGAGACAATCACTGCTCTCATTTCTATCACACTAGATTAATTTTGCCTGTCCTTGAACTTCATACAGATAGGCTCATACAGCAAGTCCTTACTTACACCCGGCCTTGTCCACAAGTGTGTGACATTCCTTCATGCTGTGTACATCAGTAGCTGGTTCCTTTTTAGTTCTAAGTAGTGTTTCATTGTAGAACTGTACCCAATTTGTTCATTCTCTTGTTGGTGGAGACCTTGACTCTTGTGAATAAAGCTACTATGAGCATTTTTGGATAAATCTTCCTGAGGATAGAAGCTTTTATTTTTCCTGGTAAATACCTAGAAGCAAGAGTGCTGAGTGATAGGGTAGGTATATATTAAACTTTATAATAAATTATCAGATAGTTTTTCAAGGCAGTTTTCCAAACACTTTGAAACAGGGTTTGGCAATTTCTTAGAAAGATCTTGACCAGAGTTTTGAGTTTGCATCTTTTAGAAGCGAGCAGGAGAGGGTCGGCCCTTCTCTCACCAGCAGAGATGGAGAGTTCTGTGGCCCTGTGAGCTCATCAGCACTTGGGATCATCAGTCCTTTTAAAATAGCTGTTCTAGAAGGTGCATTTTCTTCCACCTGCCAGCCTCTTACGCTCTGGGCTTGTATCATCTCTGTGGCAGCCTACCCACTTCTCAGTGAGGCACTTGGGGGCTTCCCCTCTTGATCACTTTTCAGGTCCCCACCTCGGCCGCTCAGAGCCATCGGAAGCCTTGCTCCGATATGTCACTCATTTGTGCAAAGAACGTCACTTCCTACAGCCCTAGGAATATCCTGAAATCCTTTACAAATAAACAAATCGGGACTTGGAAGACCCCAGCAGTCTGGCCTTCACTTGCCTTTCCAACCTTATTTCCTCAGTCTCCTCACGCACCCCGTGCCCCAGCCGCAAACTGCCACTTCTTCCTCTGGTGCCCCGGACGCCTTTCAGGGGCTTTAGGGTGGGGGGAGTTCGTTAACCTGAGGTCACTGTTCTTATCTCACGGGTGTAGTTGCTGCCAAACCCTGCCACCCACCCTCTCTCCTCCTGCGCTGGGTGTGAACTGTTATAAGTCGGTTTCATAACCACCGTGAGGTGAAGGCAGGGTCCCTCCCCCAGCAGCTGGGTGCTTTTGGAGGTGGGGCATTGGCAGCATAACAATTAGTGTCCCTCACCCCTTTGCCCTCACATCTCCTGCTCTTTCCACTTATCTGCCACACCCATCCTGAGGTAGGAATTAGGAAGTGACACTCCCTGGCTGTGTATGTGCATGTTATTTTCAGCTCACAGCCCCCCGTTTTCCATGCTGCCTGCCCCGGCCCCTTCCTATAGCTCCCTGGCCCAGTGTTCTGTCTGGCAGCTGTGGACAGTACAGATAATTGAGAGCCCTGGGTGAAGAGCAAGCAGTTTTGGGTGCCGGAAAGCAGAGGGGCCGGTGATGGAGCTGAGCTCCGTTGGCCAGCCCTCAGGACCATGGGAATCCACCTCCTGGAAGTTCCTGTCTCAGGCTGTCCCTGAGGCCTCTTGGAAAGGCGCCTCGCTCTTGATGCTGTTATTGGATTCAAGCCAGACCTCAAGGGCTGCTTCTCCCCACCCCGCAAACCCCGGCGCCTGCGTTCCAGGCTCCACAGCAGAACTGACTGGAGAACCAGCTCTGTTACAGCCCCACCCAGCAGCGATGTCTGAAAACAGCACTAGAGATGTTCCCCTGACCTGTGCAGAGCATCAGCCAGGGCCAGGGTCCGAGTAGTCCGCCTATTCTAGCTGCATGGATGTGGGAACAGAGCCATAGAGAAGTTAAGTGATTCAGGTGCCAAGACCCAAGACGTCAGGTGATTCTGAAACAACACCTTCTCCTTCTAATGGGTAGGCTTGAGGAACTTAGGCCGCGCGCATATGAAGGAGTCTGAACAGTGTTTCCCAGAGGGTGTGCCTGTTAACACTAGTCTTCCCAGATGCCCAGTGGAGCAAAAGTGACCTAAGGTCAAATTTGGAAGTCACTGCACACAAATTTAATTTATATTAAAGGCTCTGAGAAATTCTAAAGTCAAGAAAAATGGTCTCACCCAGGTGTACTAGTTTGCTAGGGCAGTGGTAACAAAGCACCATAAACTGGGTGGCTTAAACAACGGAAATGTACCGTCTCCCAGTTCTGGAGGCCAGAATCGGAGTCAGCAAGTCTGGTTCCTTCTGAGGGCCGTGAGGGAGGGATCTGTTCCAGGCCGCTCTCCTAGGTCCTCATGGTTTATTGGCAAGCTTTGGCGTTCCTTGGCTTGTAGAAGCATCACTCCAATCTCTGCTTTCATCTTCACATGGTGTTCTGTGTGTGTGTGTGTGTGTGTGTGTGTGTGTGTGTGTCCAAATTTCCCCTTTATAAGGGCACTAGTTATATCGGATTAGGGGTCCACCTTACTCCAGCATGACCTCATCTTAACTACCTCTGCATCAACCCTATTGTCCCATAACGTTCCATTCTGAGGTCCTGAGGGTTGGGACTTCGACAAATACATTTGGGGCAGGGTTCACAGTTCTACCCACAACACCAGGATTTCCCACAACTAGTTTGGGCTCCTTGGTTCTGGAAAGAGCTTGATGACATAGGTCAAGGGAACCAGAATATACACTCACAGGTGGAAAGACCAGCCCCTACCGTTGAACTTTCCCCAAACTTGGGGAGAATCCACCACCTCTTCGGGATACCTACCCTAAGTCTCAGGCTGCAGCCCCTGGCAGGGGCCCACTGGGGGTCAGCTCGGATGAGAGGAGACTCTGAGGGCTCAGTGAGGGGGCAGCCCATTGCCCAACCCGGAGGAGACACAGAATTATTCAGACTTGCTTGTTCCTCAGCCCAGCACTTGGTGTCAGCAGAGGCTCTGAGCCATAGTACCTACCCTCCAGACCAAGGAAAGAAAGGTCCATTCTCCCGTGATATTCAGCAGCCCCTAGCCATTCACGGTGTCCAGGATTCAAGAAGAATTGAAGTTCTGGGACAGGTAGGAACTTTGTCCCTTGTCTGGGGCATGAATTTGGCACTGCCTGGTGGGGCTGACATTGGAAATCCCAGAGCAGTGGGCGGGCCTAGCAGAGGGCATTCCTCCCTCTGCCCCACTCACTCTGGGGAAGTGATCCAGGCTTCTGGGGGCAGAACGGCCCTGTCGGAGCTCTCTCTTCTGATTATCCTCTGATTAACAGAAGGGGATAGAAGGGTTTTTATTAAAACTGTATGCCCAGCTGGCCTCAACAAATCACCAAAGTTAACATGAGTATCTTATTAACCAGAGGCTCAATCAGAATGCCACAGTAGGGAGACTGTCTTGAGATATTATTGGCACAAAAAGTCACATTGAAGGGGACTGGAAGGGTGACATTTAGATGAGTCCAGAGAATCAGCTCGGCCAGACAAGAAGGAAGGAAACTCTGGTTTGGAAGATGAAAGTGGAAGAGAGAATAGGCTCAAAATTGAAAAGATCATGGACTTCTCAGAGAAAGAGAACATTTTGAAACACTTGAATGAACAAATATTTCCTTGAAACTTAGAGAAAACAGTTGTAGGACAAATAAAAGCAAGTACTACTTTTAGAGCAGGTGGTAAACAAAGAATTCATTAGGCCAAGATATAATACAGGCTGATGCTATTACAAGTAGGTTTGGAGAGTTTAAATCAATAGGCTCCATTATGGAATATAAATTTAGCCAAGGAAGGGGTAGCTGGGATTCAAAATGTTCAGTGGGAACTGCTCTAAAAATCTCTAGAGCCACCTTTGAGCCCAAATCCCAGTGCAAATCCATAGTATTTACAAACATGTTTCTAATTTTAAGAGCTCCTTCCCCTTTTCTACTTTGACTCCTTTATCTTCACAGGCTTAAGGACAAGAAGGTCAGTTAATTCCCGGTTTTACTTCTCTTGGGGAAAATTTAGGTGAACTATTGAATTTCATTCTGTCCGAAAAAGATAATATCATCAAACTAGATGTTTATGAATCAGTGAGGTAACTTATGAAAAGGGCTTGGCACGTAGTAGATGTTCAATTAAATTAGCTCCCGCTCCCCTCCTCAGGATTCTAGAGTAGAAAGTAGCTTTTCCTGAGGCAGGACAGACAAAGCCCAGATGCCGGCTAGATGGAGAAAGTTTCTCTAAATTGAGTCTCGTCCCACTTTGGTGCTTCTCATGATTCCCGCTCTCCGTGTTGATGAGACTTCCTTAAAAAGGGAGGCTGGCCCTCGCTTTAATTCCCATCTTGCTAGGCACCGGACTATGGCCTGAGGCTATGATTCCATGAGATCCAAGGGTCCAACCAAATTCAAATTTTAAAAAGAAGGAACTTGTAAATAAATTAGAAGTGTGAATATCTCCTTCTCTTTCAATTTCCCTGGTCATCGAATGCCAACCTTGTTAAAAGCTGTCTTCTTCTTTGTTTGTATATTCTTTGAACACAGATTTACACGCCCAGCTCCATGAGATAGTGGGGCACGAGGAAGACCCAGGTCCCCCTTCCAGGGACTCCCAGCCCAGTGAGGAGGTATCAAAGTTAGCCCTTCCTGTGTGAAAAGCTGTCTTTCCCTTAGACCTTTAAGAATTTGAGGCACGAGAAGGCCTGGGGCAAGGGACATGCCAAGACCTTACTTTATTCATCAGAACGCAGGGAGGGAGGGTTGCAAGAAGGCGAAAGAGAAAGAAATCAAAGTGGGGTGAAGCGCCAGGGAGAAAGGAGCTGAATCCCCAGGAGCTGAAGAGGCTGGGAGGGGACAGGGCTAGGAGGACAGGCGAGGGCGGCCCTGGGAGGGAGGAGCCTCGGTACCAGCTCCACCCTCTTCCACCGGCTGGAGACAAATCCCGGTTTGGCAGGAAAGAGCAGGGCTAACAGGGTTTTCTGTGATTCTGCCGGGAGGAGGGCTACCTCTTCCCACCTGGTGTGGAGCCCCCAAAGGGTGCTATGCTGTGTGGGGTCCCCTAATCCTCTGCTCCCTGGGTGAGGGGGTCAGGGAAGTTCTACTCTGTCCTTCACCTTCCGCAGGAGACAATCCTTCAAAGGCACTTCCTTCCAAGGTGGCGATTTGAATGACAAAGAGGGTGGGTAGGGGGAAGAAAAGCAGAGCCCCAAGCAGCCACCTGCCTTAACCCCTCCCCCCTCCCGCCCCTCGCCCCCCCATCCAGTTTGCCTGGGACTGTCTTGTTTTGGGCACCGAAAATCCCACGTCCCAGGAAACTCTGAAATCCCTGATCACCCTAGAGCTTCTTTGGGGGCCAGACCAGCCTTGTGGGTTTTTCTGTAGGTCCCCAGGGGTCCCAGACTCTCACACTGGATGCACCTCTAGGGACTTGCCCAGTGTCCTCCCATCACCGCAGAGAGCTCCCTGGGGACCTGGGGCCACGACTCCCTTCCCAGCCAGGCAGTCCTGGGCATCCCCCCTCCAGGCACTTTCACTGGGGGCTGTTACATACCAGACACATATATTGTCTCACATAATCCTCCCCCACCAGACTGCAAAGGTGAAAAAATGAGAAAAATGAGCCACAAGCAAGTGCTCAATCTGGAAGGAAATCCGGGTCTGGCAAGTTCCCAGAGAGCCAGTTCTCTGAAAAATAAGAAATAAAAAGAGGTGCGCGGGATTTGAGGCTGGTGGTATGGCAAGCCACTGGGCAGCTGGAGAGTAAGGCCTGAGAAACAAGGAGCAAGGCCTCCTGGGCACTTTTTACAAAATGCTCCCCTCTCCCCCCAAACCCCCAGAGAATTAGAATGGGGGCAGGGGTGGTACATACATTGTTGAAAAGCTCTCCTGAGTTCTGACATGTCCCCACCCCCATGGCCCTGGACCCCCGGGGAAGGCCCCCCGCTCTTCAACAAGAAAGGGACACTGGAGCTTTTGCAAATGCATTTGAACTTTGAGATCTAGAAGTCTCAGGAACATCCCTCTAGCTTTGTTAGGGTCACCACCCCTCATTTCAAGTACCTCCTCCCTAGGAAGGGTCAGGCTGGGAAGGTGGCTGATTTCAGAGACAGCTGTTTGTGACCTTTTCAGAAGCGCAATGCTGTGCAGCCCGGCTTTTCTCTGGGCACAGCTGGAAGGGGTCAGCCTTGAAAGTAAACCAAGACCAAGGCCCGTAAGAAATCCCCATGAGCCTTTGAAAGTTGGAGTAAAAGCCTTAGTGCCCCCAACCAAGTACTATTTTTCTCAGTCTCTTTGTGAATGAATCAATGCTTGGCTGACACAGAAATGTTTGGGGGAGCTTGGAACACATGTACCTTCAGCAGAGGCTGAGGACATTGCTAGATGGTTCAGGACCTCAGACCAAAGTTTCCCAAGAATGTCTCTTAATCTCTCCGAGCTGCAAAATGAACACATCTCTAGTCCTTTCTAGTAGTCCCGGGAATATTTCTTTCGCAGTGTTTCATTTCTTTTAGTCGTCAAATGGAGAAGTCTCCAGTTTTTTCTATAATTCCAAGGAAGTACTTCCTTCAGCTACCAAGAGGGGAAAAAGGAGGCGGTCCCTTGCTGGCTGGCTGTTGTCTTAGAACCTTCCTCCCAGACTTCCCTGGTGGCTCAGTGGTTAAGAATCTGCCTGCCAATGCGGGGTAGATGGGTTCGAGCCCTGGTCCGGGAAGATCCCACACATGCCACGGAGCAACTAAGCCCGTGCGCCACAACTAATGAGCCTGTACTCTAGAGCCCACGAGCCACAACTACTGAAGCCTGCATGCCTAGAGCCCGTGCTTCGTAACAAGAGAAGCCACCGCAGTGAGAAGCCCGCGCACCGCGACAAAGAGTAGTCCCTGCTCGCCACAACTAGAGAAAGCCCACGCGCAGCAACGAAGACCCAACGCAGCCAAAATGATAATAATAATAAATTAATTAATTAATTTATAAAAGAAAAAAATAAAGAACCTTCCTTCCCAAATCCTCACCAGCCATTCGTTCCCATTGGTCTCCTGGGTCCATTTTGGCCTCCAGCCCCCAAGGCTGTTATCTTGCATTTATTGAACGTGGTTCTCTGCACCAAGCACCTGCCAGGGGCCTTCCCATGCAAATGTGTCCCCGAGGTCTGTCCCCGACAGTCTCTTGGTTAATTTGCTATTTGATTCCTCAGGCTGGTCACAGTGCCTGTCACGTGGTTGGCACACAATCACAGTGTTTTATTATTTTCCTGAGCAGTCTTTCAGTTAACTTTCATCATAACCTGGAGATGCGCATCTCTCCACTTAACACGTGAGGCTCCGGAAGGTTCCTTGACTCCCCTGGGGTCACACAGCCAGAAAGTGACCCTGCAGATCGGCACCTCGTCCCCTCTCTAAGCTGGTGGCCCTTTCCCCATGACTTGTTTTCGCAGGTGAGCAACTTCCCTCACATAATAAGCACACCTCGGGTGCCCATCGAGCTAAGTGCCAGGCACACAAAGAAGGACAGAACACCAGCAGGGCACTCAGGCGACCTCTTGAGTGACAGCGAGCCCGGAGGTGTGCTCCGTGCTGGGCGGGGCAACACCAAAGAGGGCGGGGTCACCTGTGCTTCAGCTCACTGTCAGCTCAGGTTTCCCAGAGCCAGTGACTCTTGCACCGGGTCCCAAATGGCAGAGATCTGCAGGCAGCTGGGGGAGCGGGGCTCGGTGTGCCCGCAGTCCGGCTTGGTGGGGCGGAGGAGTAGTTCAAGAGGGTAACTTCTGGCCACACCCCCTCCCCTCCCCCCACCCCGGTGATTTTCCCGGGCACAGGTCTCTCCCTCCCCAGCTTCGGGAATGGGTTTTGCCGAAGTCGCAGGGTGGCATGACTGCAAGGATGGGGCACGGGGTGGGTGGAGCAGAGGTTTATGGTGGAATCTGGAAGGATCGGGAAGCTGAGGTGCCGCGTAGCGCGTGAACCTCTTTCCTCCGTGCGAGCTCCTCTGCGCTCCTTCCAGGCGGAGCGGAAGTGCTGGGCGTCCCGAGCCCACCACCCACGCCTCTGAGATCACCTCTGGTCACTGTGAGCCTGCAGGCAGCTGAGACGTGTCACCGGGACCTCGGCCCTGAACGGCACCCACCATTCACCTCCCCACAGTAAGCGGGAGAGTTTCAGTGGGTGGCGGGCAGGAGGGCAGTGGGAAGAGGCCCAGCTCTCTGCCTGTCTTTGGAAACCTCAGTCAAGCTCCCAGAGTACACGTGCATCTGTGGCTGCCACTCATCACCGCTGAATTCGCCGTCGGAAGGAGCCGGCTCCGGCGGAACCGAAGCGGCAAAGAACTGGGGTCCAGCCTCTGGGCGGGAAGGAAGGTTCAGCCGGGCAATCAGAGCTCTGCCCTTGGTGTGTCAGGCAAATTCCCCAGATTCCTAGCCTGGCAGGAGAGCTTCAGAAGTCTGGAGGTCCCTGCGGTCCCTTCTTCCCCTTCCCCCTTCCCCAGTCCCTTCCCACTCTCCCCATCTGCTATTCCTTAGGGAACCGCAAAACATGGAAGCTCCACCCCCAGCTGCTGAGCAGGTGCTATGCTCTTTGTATGCAGACCCTTCTGGTCTGGAATGTTCCTGCAGTGGCTGAAGGTGGTGCAGTTGGGAGCTTTCTACCCACCCCCAAGCTGCCTCCGGTCCTGGCTGTCCTGGCTCCCTGTGAAGTTACCAGCATGACTAATTGTGTGTCACGGGAGCAGTGATATACGAGTCTGTTTGACCGGCTTGCTTTCTTGCACTAATATGTCATTCAGGATCCCTAAGCCTGCTGTGTTATGAATGAGCATAAATCAGATGGGAGAGGATGTTTCCAGGGAGTTCTCTTTCCCCTAAAGAAAAAGCACGGTCTTTTCAGGTGTGTCATTCCCGTGGGGCTGAGATGGGAAAACCTCTGCACGGATTGAAGTTCGAGATCCTATACCTGTTGGAGTCCAAAGAGCTGAGGATCCCAGACCCTCAGGCACTGTGCCCACTAAGTGACTTTTGAACCTGTACATTAAAGAAAGAGAGAGATCGTATGAGTCATTACACTTTGAGGGAGGGAAAGGGCAAGAGCCTTTCCACTGCTTCCTCCCCGCTCTGGTTCTCAAGGGCCAAACTGGTCCTCTCTGCAAAGCAGGATTTCCTTGGTGGTGCCTGAACCCAGGTCCCCTTATGGGCTGGTCCTGGGAGCACCCAGCAAACCCGATCTGCCGGCCCTGTTGGCAGCAGAGCCATGCCAAGGGGGATTTATTGTGTAGCTGGGACGTGACAGGTGGGCTGGGAGCCTCCTCAGCCAGCACCTGTGCTGCAGCTGAGGGCTCGGGGCCCCCAGGGTGTGTGAAGCTTCTGCCACCCTCTACTTCAGAGCCACCTGCCGCCACCCCCCCCCCCCCCCCACCTCCCTCCCCAGGTGTCCAGGCTCTGCCCTGCCCGCGGGAGCCCAGCGGCCCAGTGCTGTCACCTCCAGAGAGCCACCTGTCTTCCTCCCACCGGGGCTCCTGACAAAGGCCCAGAGGGCACAAAGCCACTTTGAATTTGTAAAGAACATATTGGTTTTGAGGCCGGGTTCCTCTCGCTGCTGCTCTGTGTTCTCTAGAGCTTTGGCCGTGGTTGGATGAAGGATGTTAACAAAGATCGCCCTCCCTAGAGGCTGCAACCACAGAAAGTGGACTCTGGGGAGAACCAGTCCCAGAACATTGTTCTGGGTAGCTATGTGCTCCCTCTGCGGATAGAAGGAGACTTGAGGTGACGCGGGCCAGCACTGTCTCCGCGCAGTGGAGGAGAGTGAAGTCCGTGCCTTGTCCTGAGTCACACAGTGGCTTCTTGGCTGGACGGGACCGCTCGGGCCTGCTTATTCTCAGCCCCACTCCAGGGCCCTGGCAACTCGTCCTATCGTACATTCTGCATGTCGGTGACCAGCGTCTAAATGCCTTCATATCTCCATGACTGTTTCCTGTCTTGCACGTCCGCCAGCACATAAGCTCCCTGGGACTTGGTTTCTCTCCACGGAGTAGGACCTCAATAGGTAGCTGTTGACCGACTGGTGACTCCAAGTCCAGTGGCCCTTCAGGCCTCTCCGATCTGACCTCAGTGGCCCTACGAACCAGGGCTTTAAGAAGAAACCCCAAAGTTGAGGCCCACTCAAGTGAATAAAACAGCTTGCCTCACTATTCCCTTTACCTAGTGGACAGGGCTGGTTGCACACCGGACACATAAGGAGAACAGCTCTGAGTCATTCTCTGGGCTCCTGCTTTGGCACCGGAGAGGTGACCTCACCCACCGCCAGGCAGGACAGACAGCTGGATGACTCAGCTCACAACCAGGTGCAAGCTCTCCCTGATGGGCACGAGGCCATGCTGGGCAAGTACGTGGAGTGGCACCGAAGCCTGGGAGACACACGGGTTCCCATGAACACCATCAGCAGG
>NW_020174555.1:949754-998405 GCF_003031525.2 Neophocaena asiaeorientalis asiaeorientalis
TCACTTTGTACTGTATACATTTGTAGAGCACGAGCGTTTGAAATAAAAACCTACTATGAATAACGAAACCTAAATAAATTCTCCCTGAGGATCCCAGATAGCTGTGCTCTCCCCACCTCCTTCCTTCTTCCTATTCGGCCTGCGCTGCAGGCTGACCCAGGGACTCAAAGCCCTGGCCTACACCATAGCTGAAGAGTCGAATTCAGACATACAGGAGAAGGTCTAGGCTTCAAAAGTGGAGACCCCCGGGGACTCTGAGGTCAAAGGATTCATCGACCAATGGGCCAAATAGCTCGCCGGGTTCCATGGACACAAATTGCCCCTCTAACACCAAGCAACGGCCTCCTTTTTTCTAACTGCTTTCCCAGGCCTTTATTCCCGGGATTTAGCATCTTAGTGACCGGGTCCTCTCCTAGTGCAAACAGCGCACTAACCATACACGATGGGCCAGCACTGCCCAGACCGTGGGTTGCACCGAACCCCCTGGAGAACTTTCTGGAGGATTTGCACCCTACTGACACTCTTGAAGCCCATCGGCAGCCCAGGGGGGATGGGAAGTGAGGAGGGGAGTGGGGGCGGCCTAGCCGTCCCAGGTTGAACTTTTTGTAAAAAAATACCAACTGAATTATTATTTTTTAATTTAAAAACAAGTCCCCGGGTGATTTTGACATTTCCCTAAGGGGAGACCCACAGCTACATGTCATTCTAACCAAAACATGTCCCCCAGTCCTGTTTCCACAAGGAGACGGAAGAAGCTTGACCCTCCCTCAGCCGGGCCTGAAGGTGCTGGGGGGCTGCAGCAGGGACATGAGTGTCACCAACGGGGGAAAGACATCAGAGCCCAATTTCTGGCACCATTTCTAAGCACAGGGAGCTCATTTCTGCCAGGAGGCTGGCTGTAGCCCGGGGTTTCCCTGGTTGGACAGCGCTGTGCTAACAACAGATTTCACAGGCCTTGGAGGGGCCTGGCAGGTCACCAGCTGCTACTGCTTCTGGAAGCCGGGTGGGCCAAAGGGAAGAGGACAGCAGGGGTTGCACCGGTTTAACACTTGGCCACCTGGTGAGGGACCTGAGGTCAGGGGACAAAGGAGAGATTCAAAGGAAGCAAACCAACGACAGAGCATTGTGGGGGGCGGGGGGCAGTGGGAGGAAGAGAATAAAGGCCTGAGGCACGGGAACCCCCAGACAGTTTCCCGGAGAGCAGTCCAGCCTGGAAGTCCAGTTTGGTAAATGGGTGGAGAGGGTTTCCCTTCAGCAAATCACCGGGTGAGGTCAGCACAAAGATAATGGCTTCTCCCTCGTGTCACAAGGCTCCTTCAGCATGGCCTCGCCAGGAGGGTCCAGCTCATTTTTGAGGCTGCTTCTGAGGTTTCAGCTTCAGAAGAGGAAGGAGAAAGTCCCCTCTTGGGGCCTGTGAGCACAGGTGGAAAGAGAAGGCCCCTGCTGGTGGGGGAACACAGCCCCCTCTGTCCTGAGAGCAGGGCCAGCCAGCTGGGGGCCTGCACAGCCTCTCCTAGGGTCTAGGTGCCGGGTCAGGTGCTGCATCTTCTGGGCAAGGCTGACAGTTTGTCCTGTGACCTTCCTCGCTTCTGGAAAACAGCTTTGCTAATGGTCGTTTGCATTACAAAGGGGAGGAGGTGTCTCGGACTCAGAAGGGCTCTCTTTCTATTTACTCCGGTCAGACCCTACCCACCGGCTCCCCAGCAGCCCCAGTCCTCCTCTGGACACCCAGGGTCACGAATTTACACACTTTTACACAGATATGTAATCTTCTAAAGGGCACACTTGTTCCTGCTTACAATTCTTCCATAAACTGTTGCCCTCAGGGTACAGTCTGAGTGGCCCCTCTGAGCTGCACCCCGCTTTTACCCTCCCATCTCTCCCACATGCCCCCTTCTCCTGCAGCCTCGCTTCCCTGCTCCCCAGAGCTGGAACGCTGCCTCCCCGCCTTGGACCTCAGGCTCCAGGAACAGACCCCCGCCAGCCCTGACCACACGTGTGGTTCTGACGCAGGCTTTGACCCTGAGACCCTGCTCAGATACCCTCCACCCACCGCCTTCTTGACAAAATACGACCCCAGCCATCGCCCCCAGCATGTTGCTGGATGTAACCGCCCATTCTTCCGTGCCACCGATGTCCTGGGTGATGACTCGCTCTCTCTTTTTTTTAACTCATGTGCATACATCATAATGGTTATTCTCCTGTCCCCTCCCCTGAGGACAGTGTCCTTGCCAGGTCCTAGCACAGGGTCGGGCACACAGTGACGGTCAATGAGAGAGAAAGGAGGGGCAGGGAGAAGAGAGAGGAAGGGACCAGGTTAGATGCTAAGCTTGAGGTCAAAGCTTTTCTAAGGCAAAAGTACCTGCAGTCAGAGCAGGGTCTAGAATAAGGAAAGGGAGACCCCAATCTCAGGTAGCACATGCGCAGACCGGCACCCGAGGGCGAGGCCTCCTTAACTTTTGTGCCCTAGGAGCCCCTCTTCCCTCACCCTGGACCCTGCCCTGCCCAGGCAGCTTTTGCGTTCCTCGCAGCCCAGATTCACTGCGGACACAAATCCAGTGGCTGCCTGCCGGGCAGCTGCTGGACCAGCTCTGTCTCAGGAGCGGGGCCTAGTCCTACGGTGGGGAGAAAAGCCCTGCCTTTGGGGAACCTGCAGTTACGAGCAGAGGAGACAGTCAGTCAACAGATCACCTTTAATTACAAACCGTAATGCGGGTTATAAAGGATGGGGACACGTGGCCTCAAAATTGGAGCCAATCAGTGAAAGACGTGCCTTCCCCAGAGAAGGGAAGCCAGAGCCGGGACCAGACAACTCAGCCCAAGGCCGCCCACGCTCATGGGCCCTTCTCTAGGCCCGGCTTCCCCAGCCCTGTGCAGCTGCCTCCCGTCCCGCCCAGGGCAACCTGGCAGGACCTGCGACAGTGACTATACATAGACTGTACACGGGCAGTCCCGAGGAAAGCTCTCCGGGGTCCTTGAGGAGGTGTGTGTGGCAATGTCGACCGTGGTGCCGCATGTGCTGACGCAGTGTGTGAGTGACATAGGGGTCCATCAGTAGGGGACGGATAGGAACAATGCGGTGGCCACGGGCTAAGGACTTCTGTGCATCAGTAAGCATTCCCAAGCCAGACGGGGACTTCCAGTGGCTAAGACTCCGCGCTCCCAATGCAGGGGGCCCCGGTTTGATCCCTGGTCAGGCAACTGGATCCCACACGCCGCAACTAAGAGCCCACATACCGTAACTAAAAGACCGCACGTGCCGTAACTAAGACCTGGCACAGCCAAATAAATAAGTAAATATTTCTTTTAAAGTTAAAAAAGGGCTTCCCTGGTGGCACAGTGGTTGAGAGTCTGCCTGCCGATGCAGGGGACACGGGTTCGTGCCCCGGTCCGGGAAGATCCCACATGCCGCAGAGTGGCTGGGCCTGTAAGCCATGGCCGCTGAGCCTGCGCGTCCGGAGCCTGTGCTCCACAACGGGAGAGGCCACAACAGTGAGAGCCCCGCGTACCGCAAAAAAAGAAAAAAAAAAAAAAAGTTAAAAAAACAATTAAAATAAAAACCTTTTAAAAAAAACCAAGCTATGTGAACATACAGCAACATGGAAGGATCATAAAAATAGTGTAGAGTGAAGAAACAGGACAAGATTCATAGCACGTTATCACTTATGTAAATTAAAAATACACATGCAAAGCAATGGGATCTATCTATATATAGACATACAGACACACACACGCGCACGCACACACAAACATACACACAAATCTAAAAACAGACATCAACTACCTTATGGTGGGCTCCTGAGGAGAGGGGGAATGGGAGTGGAGATTACAGATGGGGGAGAAAACAGTACCCAGCATGAAAGGGCTTTGCACAGGCTGATGCTAACTGTGCTCCAAGACTGAGTCTGGACAGCTTTATCCTGTGTACCTGTGGTCCAACACAGAGCATGACAACCAATCAGTAGAAACCTTGACCTAGAGCACTTCACACTAGCACGCTGATTGCATTCCTTTTATTTCAGGGGCCGTAGAAATTATTCCAATCCAATTCCCCACTTTAAGGTTGAGGAACCCAGAGCCCGGAGAGGGCATGTGAGCTGGCCCAGCTGCACAGCACTTCGGTGACAAAAGGAAGACTTGATGCAGGTCCTAGCCTCTGGCTGGCCTTCCTTGTTCCACTCTCTGTCCAGTTCCATTTTCTGACCGCTCAGCCCAACCTCCCCAGAGTGTTTGTTTAAAGGGCTTAACTGTTTGTCTTAGCACATGGGTGCCCAGGCTGAGGTAATGCACTGGCGTTAACAGGCTCTTCCTGTGTAGAGTGCAAGGTGAAAGTTCCTAGGGACCTGGGAAGCTCAGGGACTACTTTATCTTTGTTGTTTAGTGTTTTTCCTCTTTCCAGGACAGCTGCCTCAAAGCTCAGATGAGCTCATTTACTCGACTGGGCAGGTAAGTGCAGAACCTGGACAGGGTTTTAATGGGAGTGAATCTTGTTGGGAGGAAATGATATCATCATGGTGCTGAGGGCGGGAGGAGTGAACCTTTAAAGGACTCATCTTTCCCACAGCATTCGCCCTGCCCGTGCCATGTCCAGAAGCCCTGCACAGGGTGGGTACGATGTGTTGATGTCAATAGATTTGCTGGAACCCGCAGACCCATAAAACTGCTGACAAGAAAATTGGATAGGGTATTAACGTGGGTAGTTGGTGGAGGTTTATGACCATAACTTTCCTGAGAGGGGGGTATGAACCATCAGTGTCAGGGAACCTCTCCAAGGAGCAGCCTTCGAAATGGGCTTATATCACTAATGCCCCCCCGACCCTGCGTGACCCGGCTTTTTACAATGAAAGCATATACATGTAAATGTATACATACACAGGGAAAACAGCATATATCATAAGAATGGATGCTCACAAATTCCACATACCCATGTAATCAATACCCTGATCAAATTTCAGAACATTCTCAGACTGCAAAAGCCCCATGTGTCCCTTTCAGGTCCCTGCCCGCCCTCCAGGGGGTCGCCACTATGCTGACTTCTAATGACATAGGTGAGTGTGCATCTCCTGTTTGAACTCCGTCAGCTTCAGGGTCAGGGTGTCAGCAGACAAGAGACCCTGTGCTCATCGATTAAAGTCGCTTCAAACTAGTAAACTGTTCTCTAGTGAGGTAAGCAGGTGACTGGCAATGTTCCCAGCCTGGGGGCTGCTGCGGTGCCCAGGGAACTAAGGGATTGCCTGCTCTTGGAATCCCTAGGGAAGCCAGCAGAAACCTGGCCACCGGGCCCTGGCCCCAGGCTGGCTCCCGACTTGCCCTGCACCATGACATCTGCAGGCATCACGCAATGGGCTGCTGCTCTTTGCTGAGTCACCTGGGCCCTGCTGGGAGCACACGGGTTTGACACGTGTTGTAGGCGCCTCGGATGAGCTGTCATCACTTACCTCCGAGAGGTTTCAATGGTGACAAACCTCAGAGCCTTGAAGATGTATTGGATTGTGGGAAACAGCCAAACATTGTAGCCACATGTGAGAAACAGTGGTCTCATATGCTCAAATCACTCTGAGAATTTCTCTTTTAGAAACCCCTTTGGAGCCAGATGATAAGTCACTGTTCTTTTATCTTGGGGTTGTATCACGTTTAGTGATGAAAGACGGTTATAAGCCTGTTGGACTACCCACCATTTTTCTCACATGAGCGCCCAGCAGAAAACAAAGCCCCAGCCAATTGCCACTAAGCAAATGGGAAACATTCATGGAACAGACTTCACTAATAATCCCGGTTACCACTTATTGAGCACCTTCTATGCACTAGAATATATCTCTCATTTTAGTACAATAACAACCCCCAAAGGTGGGCATGATGTTTCCCATTTTACAGATGAGAAACCGAGACTTGGATGGTAAGTGATTTCCCCAAAGTAACCCAGGTAGTAGAGCTGGGATTCGAATCAGGTCTGTCCATTTCCACAGCCCATGCGCTCATGGGTTCTGAGAAAGGTCCTCTGGGGCAACCACAAAAAGAGCGATGGGTGGGCTCTTTGAGCTTCTTCTTGGGAGAGGAGTGAGGCTACTGGTGTGAGATGTGAGTGAATGGAGCAGAAGGGGTGGGCTCTGCTGTGGCCCCAACATCTCTCACACTCTCACCAAGAACCAGACCATTGCAATCAAATAACGTCAGCCCTGATGGGAACTGAGAGGGTGTGGCACCCCACCCTCCTTGGAGGAATGAGGAAACAGACATCTCAAGAAGATGTGTAACTGGCCAGGGTCACCCAGGGCGGGACCGGGAAGGCTCAGGAATTCCAGGCCTCTGTTCTTCACCCAGGATTGGGTGGCCTCCTTTGTCTGTCTGTCGCGCCTTTCTTGAAGCCAGGGTGGCAGATTTTAAGTAGGTGGAGGACACACCCACTCAGGTGACCAAGGGCAGCAGGTGGTCTCACGGTGGAGTCAGGAAGGAAGGATGTGCTGGGCTGTGAAGACAGAGCCCTGCCAGCCCCGTTCCTCCTGCTGGGCTTCGTCGACCTTGAGGGAGGCTCCCGGTACAATGTTTTCCCTTGGCCTTTCCTTGAACCCACGCCGAGCCTGCTGCTGTCGAGAGCCCCTCCATACACCTGTTGGGCAAATATTCTCCCAGAGAAAGGACACCAGGAGTCACAGGTGGGAGGGAATCCCCCTGAAGACTGTGGCCTCGAGAGTGAGATCATGGGTCTTGGGAGCAGATGCATTTTATAGATCCAATAAATTAGACACAGTCCACCTAGTTATGTACTGGCAGGTGTCATGGAGCCTTGATTACTTGGCTCAGGGAGAGGAAGCAGAAGCAGAGGCAAAGCTGGGTTCAGTGACCAGATCACGCAGCCAGATAGGGACAGAGTCCAGCTGAGGACCCCGTGTGCTGAGACAGCAAGCTACTCTGGAAACGTCTGGCCCCCCTGCCGGATGCACATGGGTTTCTGGGCCTCCTTGAGAGCCAGCCCCCATCACCGGACCCCCGAGCAGCTGCCAGGTGTGGGCTCTGACGTAGAATAGTGACGACAGCAAACATTTATACTGTCCAGCGTATTTAACCATCTAACCCTCTCAAGGGCTCTGAAGTTACACAGGGCTCTGATTCCCAAGCAGAGATGTCAAGCAATTGGTCCAGAGTCACACAGCTTATAAAATGACAGAGCTGGCAGTAGCCTAGCTGCCCATGGAGGGCAGGCATCCAGCTACGTCCGTCTCCCCAACATCCCCAGAAACGTGCCGGCACTCTGTACAAATCAAGGATGCGGGGTCATGTTTGATATGCCCGGTGGCTACTTCTTTCTGCTCTCAGTGCCCGAGGGTGCGGCTAAGGGGTGTCCAGCTGCCTCCCAACAGGCCGGAGGGTTGCCAAGGTGGCCGCGAGGTTCCCATTGCTCTCAGTGT
The DNA here is from genome assembly GCF_003031525.2 of Neophocaena asiaeorientalis asiaeorientalis. Classification (NCBI taxonomy): domain Eukaryota; kingdom Metazoa; phylum Chordata; class Mammalia; order Artiodactyla; family Phocoenidae; genus Neophocaena; species Neophocaena asiaeorientalis. Next base: position 957,161 of record NW_020174555.1, read on the forward strand.
GAAGTGCAGACCTCGTGCCTGGGGTGCCCAGCACTGTCTTTTTTTTTTTTTTTTGCGTTACGCGGGCCTCTCACTGTTGTGGCCTCTCCCGCTGCAGAGCACAGGCTCCGGACGTGCAGGCTCAGCGGCCATGGCTCATGGGCCCAGCTGCTCCACGGCATGTGGGATCTTCCCAGACCGGGGCACGAACCCGTGTCCCCTGCATTGTCAGGTAGACTCTCAACCACTGCGCCACCAGGGAAGCCCCCAGCACTGTCTTTATCTCTGTTCTTGTCCCTTCTCTGGCCTCTCAGAGTCCTCCTCTCCCAGAAGCCCTTTGCTACCTCCATGGGGCCTTCTGCTGGGAGCCTTGGGTGCCCTACCTTTATCTACCAAGGCCAAGTCCAGACGGAGGCCGTGGTCCTCGATCACGTGTTCCCTTAGCGCACAGGTCCCTGAGTCTTCCCCTCACCCATTCGATTCCATCTGCCCCCACGTGCATGTGGAGCACCCACTTAATACTGGCCTGTGCTGGGTCTAGGAGGGCTCCACAGATGAAACATCACCCCATCTGCACCCGACACACGCACTTCTAGTCCAGGAGTCAAACACGACCAACTGCTCTACAACACAGGTGGGGATCAGTGTTATAATCCCAAGTGTTCTGTGAATTCAGGGGAGGATAGATTGATTTCCAAAGCAAAGGGTCAGAGGAGGAAAGAAGTATTTGATCTGGACTGGAGATGCCTGGGCTTCTGAGCAGCCACTGGACAGCACAAGTCTGAGCGCCCTGTTTTAGAATCTCTGCAAGACTCAGAGCTTTCCAGAATCACAAGCTTTCCTTGAACCCCAGCTGAAAATCGGTCATAAGGTGACTGTCCTTGCGTTCCTACCACATGGTCAAATCCAGGAGGAGCGAGCAGTGCTGCCCTGGCAACAGAGGGCCTTATTCCCAGAAGGCCCTCCATGAGGGCTTCTTGGCACAATGACAAGGATGACTGTCTTGAAGCGTCTTCTTGTGACATATTAAGGTACAGCTGGGCCTCCCAGGAGGTGACCCCACCCCCCCCGCGAGGAAAATGTGGCCTTCAGGGGCTACTGGGTCAACTTAGCAACCGGACCTGGGGCAGCCATCTCACAGGCTCAGAGTCTTCCAGGTAGACGGGACTTACGCGGCCTCCAGCCCAGGGAGGGGGACATGCAGCTTTGGCATGAACTCCTCCTGTACCTGAAGATTTATCTCCATTTTGCTTTGGAACCGGGTTCTTGCTGTCCTTTTTTCAGTTTGAACAGTCTTGGTGGCCTCATCCTCAAGCATGATGCCCAGACCCTCAGCTGTCCCGTCCTTCCCTCCACCATGATCCAGCTCATCACACTTCCTCCTCAAAGGTGTCCCAGGGCTGAGGACAGCGTCCAGATGTGGACCGACCAGCTGGACCTCATGCTGGGTACTATCTCCCCCGTGAATGTGGCCAAAAATGGTGCCTTGGGGTAGCCATGTGGCACAACTGGCTCATGTGCTCCCCTTCCACCTCTCCCAGAAGGAATTCCTCCACTGAATTTCACCTCCCACTGGGTCACTGGGACAGTGGGTGTGTGGTGAGTAACTGTCTGCAAAGCCATAAGCTTCTTGGGAGAAAAGCAGTAGCCAGAGTCCAACCCCTTATGAGCTGACTGAGAAAAGCAGGGGCTGGGAAAGGGCTGAGAGCAGTGGGCACCTTATCAAACCCCAACTCGGGTGTAGGAGGCCCTGTGGAGGTGGGGAGGCTGTCCCGCCATCTCTCAGCTGGGGCAGGAAGCCTGCCCTGCAAGCAGCCCACCTCTCCCCTCTCCTCCCTGGGGATGAATCAGCTGATGGGGACCGCTGGTGCCTTGGGAAAGAGGAAAATACAGCTGGCCAGCCAGGCTTCCGTCTCTGCTCAGCCACAGCTGAATGGAGTTACTGTTCTTTCTGCTGGAGCATCTTCCGAGGCTGAACCATCATTTTAATCCAGATATAGCTCAATCGCCTCTACTGCCCTCCCTGAACTGGCAAAACGCTTGTCCCTGGAAGTGGCCAGACTGTGGAGACCTCGGCAACTTTCCTGGTCTGATGGGGAGCTGTTTACAGCACACAGCAGCGAAAGGTGAATTAGTCTGTGCTGACAGCTTTGGAAAGAACCAGGGCCCAGCCCTCCTCTCAGGGAGGGCTCCTACACCCTAAAACAGGGCAGAGCGGGCCGAGTTCCCGTGGCTGAAGGCCTCATGTGAGGGCGCCAGCTCCGGCCTCACTGAGTCAGCACCCTGGAGAGCTGCCCCACCCCCTTCCTAAGCGGTGAGGTCAGCGCAGATGCGCCCGCCTGGCTCCAGCTCACAGCGGGAGAGGGAACCGCGGCCGCCAGGCGAAGCTCTCAAGCAGGGTTGCAGTGACTCTCATGAAGGCTGTGGAAAACTCCAGAACCCAAGAGGCCCAGGGAGCAGGGCTCCAAAGAGCAGCTTTGCTGACAAAATCTCACCGTGGGCACACAGACGGGTGTGGCATTGCTCAGCACTTCTTAGCAAATTGCTTCTCTGACACTGAATTATAATCTTCCTAAAAGGCAGCCATTGTGAGACTCGAGTGAAGCGTCACTTCCCATGTTCCCCTGGAGCCACTGTTCCGGACGCTCTGGTGCTGCATTCCTGAGAGCTCCAGACTCAAAGGAGTGGTCAAGCGTACCAGCGGAGGTGCTTCTGTTGCAAGATCCAAATTAATCCACCTCCCCAGGCTTCTAGAGGCAGCTCTCCTCCCAACCGGGCACTGAGCTCAGAGTGAGCGACATCACCTGCCCAGGGGAAAAGCACCTGCCTCGCCCGGCAGAGGCTCGAAGAGGGGTCCAGGCTGGAGAACAGCACAACAGCCCTCCTCAGAACCCAGCCTCTGGCCTCTCTCCAGTCCACTGGTTCTCAAAAGCAGGGTGAAAAATGAATCGCTGGGGAGTTGTTGAATGCAAATCTGGGGGCCCCACCAGAGAGATGCTGACTTGGTATAGGTCTGGAGTGGGACCGGGAATCCCCCAGCAGCCCTGGGTGACCTGTCGCACGCTGGAGCACTCCACCCAGGGCGAGTGGGTGCCACTGGTGCTCCGACACTGTTAGGGGCCAGGGATCACTGTGGAGAGCCTACCGCCCACAGCAAAGAGCCGGCTGTCACGGAAGCAGCCCACTGGCCCCACGGCCGGCTGCACTGGGCAGGCCCTGGCCACGCAGCTGGCCTCACCACAACCCTGCCACCTGCTTGCTGGTTGTCAGGAGGCTAAGGGACTGTGGCTGAGCCCGGCTTTTCCCCTGGAGAACTGAAAGCACAAGGCACCCACCTTTTCACTTGGCCAGTGTGGCATCAGGAAGGACAGACAAAAGGTAGTCTCCCACAAGAAATGGCCCATATTTATTGGAGTTGGTCTAGGGGATGGGAGCTTCTGTGTCTGACCTGAAGAGTGGAGAGGCCCTTTCTTGTCCAGCAGTGGAGAGTGAACATGACTGGTGTCCTCAGTGGCAGTGCCTGCACCTCTACGTGATGCCACGACGTAGGGGGGGAATGCTTGTGGCGCCCTGGTGTTTTCCTCTAGGAGCACTGTTACAAGTGAGGTTCTCTTCTATAGCACCGTTGATGCCACGGTCCACCATGGAGGGGTTAAAGAGGTTTCTAATGGGCTGTCCTGGAAACCTACCTATAATGCATGACACGGCTGCTCGGGGAATGTGCATTCTGAAAGGCTCAACTCTAATTGCGAGCAAACGTGGGGAACATCATTTGCTTGCAAGGTAGGGCCTGCCTCTATGACTCAGCTTTGAATGTTTCTGAGGAGGCTGGGGACAAAGCCTGGGGACAAAGCCCGGGCCCTGACGGCAGAGGCCTGGCATGAATGTGCCTAAGAGGACCTCAGGCAGCATCCTCACGGACAGGCTGAGCCAGCTTCATTCCACAGGCTGAAGGTCAGGTCGTGCCAGGCTCTCGGTGGGCCCTTGGTCAAGGGCCCATGAATAAGGAGACTGTGAATGTTGCTTAGGGCCGTGACGCCTCCTGCAGTGGGATCCAATTGTCCTACCTACCAACCACAAAGCCAAAACCTCATTGCAGGGCTCTGGCCTAGAGACAGAAAAGCCACTTTCTACAACCACAAGAATGTTACCTTTGTCTTCACTGAGGCAATCTAATGAGCCGTAGAGCATTTTACTGGAAGATATTTGCAGATGAAAACACCCCCAGGGAGAGGCTGCTCTGGGTTATGTTTTCAAGTGTGCGCAGGATCCATTCCGAGCTATGCACTGTGGTTCCATGGATGCTGAATAGGGTGGCTCTGCAGACCCGTTGTCACCCGTTTTGTTTGTGCTCAGGGCCCAAATAATTTTAAGAAGTACTTAGTGAGTGACCAGCTGCAATATCTCCTATTCAAATTTGGCTTATACGTTTATGCCAAATTTGGCATATGTGTTTACAGTTTGGGGACACATACACTGAAAAAAAAATCTCTTCTATTTTTTTTGGCATGACTGAAGCAAAAGACTAAAGTTTAAGTTTCAATAGAAAATTCTGTGAAATTGCAAAATGTCATCACTGCCAGATGGGAGGAGATAGAGGAAGGATACTTCATCCTTAGAGGCAGAAGTTGGTGGATTTGTGTACCTCGGAAGCCTGAATTAATAGCTCTACCAAACCATTCTGGAGCCTCTGGCCATAATATATAAATATGCAGACTCTTGAATGAACAATTACGAAAGTGTGGTCCCTGGTTTCAACGAGTATCTTCGGGAGGAATACTAGAACCCAGGTTCCTTGTGAAAGCCATAAAATAAAGGGTATAAAGAAAACTTCTTGAGGCTCACTGTGGAGATAAAAGGCCTTGCTTTGGTTTGGGTCAGTAAAGCCCTGGTACCGCAGAGATGATGGTAGAGGGAGGGGTCCAGTGCCCCAAACTGCTTACAACCCAAGCAAAACCAGGCTACAGATGTCCACGGGGCAGCCATTGTGAGTTCATCTACTCTCTCATCTGTTGTTGCCTGACCCTGGGATCTTCCTCTAACCTACTGTCAGCTAATCTGGGAGAGTAGCTAGGACTAAAACTTGATAGGAAACCCCAAGGTATGAGGCTTATCTTACACACAATCCCCCTTTCTTTTCAAACCAACACTGTGTTTCAAATAAAAGCACACCTCCCTCCCTCTCTTATTCCTGAGGCAGCCACAGAGGTGAGCTGCTATTTCCCAACAGTGTCCTGAGCCAAAACACATGAGAACACACAGGAGCAGATCCAGACTTGCTGGCCCGTGGAGATTACACAAAGTTTGGTCCACAACATGGAATAATGTAAGCGTGTATGAGGTGTTGAGCATTCCATGGATGGCCCACGTGTCAGATGCATGCCCACATCCCAGGTCTGGCGCAAGGCCCACTCCCTGGGCCTTCGGTTAAATGCAGGTTCTGTGCTACCAAGAAGATACACATCAACAGCTGAATTTCGGCTCTCGAGCCCTTTGAAGATAGGACTGCTGTATCCCAGCCCTCTGGCACCTCCTGCAACCCGCCTTCTCTCTGTGCAGGAAATGACACACTCTCTTACTGGGATCACACAGCACACATATCCACAGAAGCAGCCAAGGAGAAAACACAAATCCCATAAACAGGAACTTTATTAAACTACACATTACATAAAAGAACATACAAATGGCCCTTTAAATACATTCAGTTTATCTTAAATTTATATAGAAACTTATTTACAGTTCTGCATTATATATTTAAATTATTTTTCCAAGCTTACTACCAATAAAAGGTAATAGAATGATCACCTGTTCACACAGATGCATACAAGCTGTCCATAGGGCTAAGCGAAACACCACTTCTCAGGAAACTCAGCTTATTAGATATCAAAGCAACAACTCATTCTGAAGGTGCTTTCTTCTGAGTGGCCCTTTATGTGAGACCTCTGCTGTAGAGATGCTGGGGGTTAGTTCTGGAAGCTGATCCCAGGGCAGACATGGGTCCTTGGTTGTTCATGATGACTTGGACTCTTGGAGTTTGAAGGACGCTTGAAGACCATGATCGAGGCCATGCCCCTACTTCTGCAGACTGGGAAACAAAGGATTAAGAAGAGGGAGTGACTTGCCAAAACCACACAGCATCAGTGATGGAACAGGGACTCTGACCCCAGTTTCTAGGGTCCCGCCAAGGGGTCCCAACCCTGGCACTACCCACAAATCCACAAACTTTTGATCTCTTTCACAGGCCCTATGGTTTGAACATTTTTGTCTGCATGGTTAAATACATGATTTTTAAGGCTTTTTGAGATGGTGAAAAATGGCTCAGGATTCATCTTTGTGAGCACTGGAAATACGCACTGAGGGCTGCTTTTACAAGAGGTTTTGTGGTCAAGTGCCTTACTTCTTCAACCATGAAGTTTACCTTTTCAATTTAGCTGACTTATGGAAGCTCAGAGTTTCCAATTAATTTGAATGGAAGGCAACATTCTACAGGAGGGAGACTGTAACATCGACCATATGGATTCATCACAAATACATTATATTTGCCAAAATCCACCTACCACTGTCAGATCTAAAACAAAGTTTCACTAACAAGTGATCAAAAGTGAATAAAAGGTGGGGGGCAATTTTTAAATAACAAAAAAGTTTCAAGGATTCCCCCATTTCCCAATTAGTCAGAGGGAAATAGTGAACTGGCACTGAGTAGAAATAGTACATGTTTTCCTCTTTCTTTTGAATGAAGCCTTTTTTTCCAAAAATTTCCTGATAATATAAAATCTTCTTAAAGCAATTTTTTTGGGTCTGTTTTTAAAAACTTGATCTGGTTTTTCTCAGGATTTAAAACCACTGTACCAAAGAACAGACAGCAACATTAAAAAGTATCGAGAGAGAGAGAGAGAGAGAGAGAGAGAGAGAGAGAGAGAGAGAGAGAGAGGGAGAGAGGGAGAGAGGTGAGAGGAGAGAGCTTCTCTCCAGGCTCCAGGTCACATTAGTAAAGGAAAGAGTGGGAGACTGAAGGGTTTTTTCTTCCCTGTAACTAGAGCGAACACAAGTCATAGCAGCCTTCACTCAGTTTTACAACAGATACTCAAATGAGAAAAGACAACAGGAAAGATGTGCTCAGCTGAACAGTCCCTGATGACCTTCCATCAAAATATGGCACCTCTAAACTCTGGAAGCTTCAGCATTCTCCCAGGGGCTGCCACCCATCTGCAGGGGAGACTTGCCCCACTGCCCACGGTGCCTGCCCCAACACACAGGAGCATCCGATTTCCGTCCACCAGTCTCACTTTCCCTCCTGTCCACACCCAAACCCTCACCAAAGTCAGCAGGGTGAGGCGAGCAAAGAAGAAAGTCTTCAGGAAGACGGAGCCAACCACAGAACACCCAAGGTATTGCGGAAGTCCAGTTGCCAGCTATGCACGGGGTGGGCAGGTGGAACCCTGAGGCCAGGGAACACAGGAAGATAAAAACATCTTCACCATTTCCCCCCTGGGCCGCATTTCACTCCGTGAAAGGAACCAACTAAAACAACGTTTAATTTTTATATTAAAAAATAAGTCACTGATACATAAAAACTGGCCCCAAATCTTCTTTTACTTGTTACATAGGAAAGTCATTTTCCTCGTCTGAGTCGTTCACGGGTCTCTGTGGTCTGTTTGGGAGACGGGGTCCGCCTGGTCCACCTCCGGGGCGCGGGTGGAGATGCCTGCCCATGGCAGCAGGACGTCCATCCGTCCATCCATCCAGAGTCAGCGCGGCATGGTGGGCGGGCCCCACGGCTGCACCTTCAGTGACAGGAGCACTGGCAGGTGGCCCCGGCGGACTTTATGTGGAATAGACATTCGGGGTCGGCCTTTCGCAGAAATCAGTCCTCACCACCCGAACCCCATGAGGCGAGCGGGGAGCGCGGACGCCTCTCACTTCCACAAGGGATGGAGCCCCTTCCCCAGCGCCCCCCGACAGGCGTCCTTCAGCCGGAAGGAGGCCCTTTCCCCGGCCCCGCGGCCCTTCGGCGGGGCCTGGGCGCTGTCTCCGGGGCCCTCGGCTGACTCGGGCCCCTTCCGGGGGGCGCGGGCGCTGCCGGTCCGCCGCAGGGCGCCGCTGTCCTTGGGGGCGGCGTCCTCGGGGCCACCCTTCACCTTCAGCTGCCGCTGCGACACGGTCCGGGTGAGGCCCGGGGATCTGGCCACAGGCGGGGAGTCGGTCCTCTGGCACCGAGACGAGGAGGCGACCGTGTTGCGGGCGAAGCTGGGGACCGGGGCCAGTCAGCGTCCGCACCGGCCCCGCCGCTGCCGCGCCCCGCCGGGCAGGCCCAGCCCTGGACGCCCCCGTCGACGCCTCTTTGAGGGGGTTCCTCTTCGGGGCCATCACCTCCCTCCCTCTGGCCGGCCCGTCCTTGGGCAGGTCCCCCTTGCAGTCCGGCTCGCTCTTCCCTGAGAGGGAGCGGCCGGAGGCGGAGGCGGAGGCGGCAATGGGAGGCTCCGCAGGCGGGTGGCTGGCAGGGTTTGAGGAGACCTGGCTGCCGCCCGTCTCCCCAGCCCTGGAGGACACGGAGCCCTCCCCGTCGCCCCCCTCCCCCGGGTCCCCCCCTTCGGGTCTGGAGTCGGTTCCCTCCGAGCAGTCCAGGGTCAGCGAGCAGTCGGTGGTGTCCGAGATGTAGAACAGAGACCCAGGATCTTGGTTCTCGGGGTCGCTGCTGCCCTCAGATACTGGAGCCGCGCTGATGGGCTCATCCGGGGCAGCGCTGCCATCCCCCGGGGCCTGGCTGGGACCCCCCTGGGCACCTCTGCCCACGGGCGTCGGGCTGCCGTTGCTGGCGCCCAGGGACTGCGGGCTCTCATCCCCCACGGACGCCAGCTCCATTGGGCTGAAGTCATTTACGGTCAGCGGGGCCAGCTCCTCCGGGCCCTTGGCAGCCTGGAGGTCGAACTGGGCCAGACCCGTCACCAGCTCATGCTCCCTAATCCCTAGAGCCAACGGCGGAAGTGGAGGGGACCGCACGGAACCCAGGCCCACGGGCTCGCTGTTCCTCTTTCGGAGGATGCTGACCCCATTGCGCCGAACCCGGGGTAAGGCGGGGGCGGGTTCCTCAGGCCGGGGCGCCGGGAGCTGCCTCGGCCAAGCGGAGGTGGGGTGGGGGTTTTCCTCCTGGGCCTCCGAGGCCGGAGGTCTGTGTGCTGGGCTGGAGCCCTGGTCCCTCTGTCCTCCAGGCTCCGTCTGGGCTTCGCTGGCCGGGGCCTGCCAGGGGCAGCTCCGGGGCAAGCTGTGGAACTTGAGCTCCTCGGGGCTGCCAGTGGAGCTCTCCAGGAAGGTCAGCAGCTCTCGGTCGGCCACGATGCCCAGGGAGAGGCGGGAGCGGCGGGTGTTGGGGGGGCGGTAGGAGAGGCTGATGGGCCTGGAGTGCAGGAAAGGCAGCAGGTCCTCCACGCCCCTCTTAGTCAACAGTTCCACGTCATTCTCACTGCTGCTCCGACTGAATCCAAGCTCCCCAGCCGCCCAGAAATGCCGTTTCTGCTCCAGCTCCTTCAGCCGCTGCAGGCGCCTCAGCTCCTGCACCTCGCGGTCGTGGTTGTCCTGAAGGAGGGACGGAGAGAAGCCAGAAGAGGCATGAGACACGTGGGACCCAAGTGCAATTCCAGAGACAGCTACCCTAAGACCCCACTGAGAGACACAGGCTGGAGGAGAGACCTGGGTCATTTGTTTCACCGAGGGAGACGGCCTGTGTTTGCACGCGAATGTGTGTTTGCAGTGCTTGTGTGCCTGGAGGGCTGGAGGCCTCTGTTCTCTGCAAGCAATGTGGGCGTGGCTGGGCGCGCACACTAGGCCTGGCCCCAACCATCTGCCTAAAGTTGTCATCAGATCCCCTGGGCCCAACTTCCAGTCAAGGCATCGTGCCCTCAGTGCGGGCTGTGATTCCACACATGCCCGAGACCTCAACTCGGAGGAAACCCAACTTGGGTTCTAAGCAGGCCAAGACAGAAAGGACTTCCAGGAAAGTGCTATTCAGGCAAGAGCAGAGAGAAAAATACAACGGGTGTTAAAAGAACCTGTGTTGCATGGAAACATCTACACACACACACACTCATGTGCACACATCCTACTTAACAATGACTTGGATGCATAAATGTAGACTCAGGACATTAAGAGACACCTTTCAATCTGTGTTCTCTGAATGCTCCCTGGTAAAGAAACACCAGAAATGCCACCGAGGCTCTGTCCCTTGTGCCCCACCCACTTCCCACAATCGGAGAGGAGGATTTGCTTTAGAAATCTTTCTACCTTTCTCCCTGCTCCAAGGAGCCAGCCCTCCCGCCACAAACCGAACCGGAACAAATGCACACACCAAAGCACGCTTTACTGTCCTTAAATATACTCGTGTCACGTAAACGTGCAGATGTCGCACCCAAATCTGCTATCATTGGCACTTTTTACTTGAAAATCAATTTCCTCAGACAGTGGACTTTCCCTTCCAAGTTTCTGAGAGGCTCTGGCTCTGACCGGAAATTCTGGGCTCCTCCTGCAGCTCCGCCCTCGGGCTCCCCAAGGTCCCGGGTCTTCTCCTTTCAAGGCTGCCTGTGGGAGGGCATGGGGCCAGCTCCTGGCTCTCAGGACAGCGGGGCTGAGAGCATCATACAGGTGGCCTCATGGGCCTGGAGAATTCTGACTGGGAGCGAGGGCCTCGGAAAGAGCCAATTTGGCGGCTACCACCCACCAGCGCCTCCACCTGCTGACCTCACTGCTTGGACAGGGGATAGGAAACGTGGCCACAGGCTCAGCCTCCTCTTCACTGGACAGAGAAAGGCAGCTTGAGAACTCTAGCTAATCACTTAGGGCTGGGGAGATGTCTGAGCAACCCCTCAGAGAAATTCAGCTAAGGACACATCTGTACTTAAAATATAGGGAAAGAGGTGACCCACGAGTACTTGGTTCCTTATCAGCACCTGAAATGATGGGATGTTATTTTGCTTTTAATTGACAGATGAAAGTTTTATTTGCAAAACCAAGCAAACCGGGCTTCCCTGGTGACACAGTGGTTGAGAGTCCGCCTGCCGATGCAGGGGACACGGGTTCGTGCCCCGGTCCGGGAAGATCCCACATGCCGCGGAGCGGCTGGGCCCGTGAGCCATGGCCGCTGAGCCTGCGCGTCCGGAGCCTGTGCTCTGCGACGGGGGAGAGGCCACAACGGTGAGAGGCCTGCGTACCACACACACACACAAAAAGCCAAGCAACCCAAAGAGTTTTGTGGCTTCTGCATGAACTCAGAGATTATTGGACCCGGAGGCTGAAGGGCAAGAAAGCAGCAGTCATGTTCAGACAGCAGCAGACTCCCTCACTATCAGGGCACTTTGGAGCCCACTCTGGCCGAGGACAGCCTGGTTCCCCAGATGCCAACCCCTGGCAATAGCTATGGAGCTTAAAACAGGGGAGTGAGGACCTTCCCATCATCCCGCTGCGACAAAGGTCCCCCTGAAAGAGGAAAGTGTCTCCTGGGAAGGGGGGAGGATCTTCAAAGAGCACCTTAATATCGTGACTGCCATCCTAAAAAAATCTAACAAAATGCTTTTAGGGCATCAGAGCGAGTGTAGGAATGAGCAGCTAAGTAGCAAAGGCAGCCAAACAACAGACTCCTGCCCACAGGGAAAGGCTCGGGGCTGAGACGGCAGAGCCCTTCCCCGGAATCACAAGTGACAGCCGGGCAACACCGCCTGGGCCAGACCTTCCTGATGCCCCGGAGCTGCTAAAGCACCTTTCCACCACAGGCAGAGGGCTGGCTGGGAAAAGGAACACACAGAGCCGTACCTTCACTGCTTTGTTGAATTTGACACAGAAGTCTCTGAATATCTGAAGGCACTCGTCCAGTTTCACGGTGTCTTTGTCTTCACAGAAAAAGTCGATGAGGGTGTGGGCCTCGTCTTGGAGCTTTTGCTTCCAGCGCTCCAGCTCTGCCAGCTTTCCCAGGGCAAACTGCGGGGAAGGGGACAAACAGCACACGCCGAGGTGAGCGCTCGGCCTGCTGCCTCGTGCCTGGGGTTCAGTTTCAGGTCTCACTGCACGTCCCTCAGAGCCGACAGGAGAGTAATTCACCCCAAACAACACCTTGGGGAAGCGAGGGCAACCCCTACGCAAGGCCTGAGAGCCACAGGAGATGGAGGAGCTTTAAGCTGGAGGATGCCACCGACCAAATGTTCCCCTGTAACGTCACTGGACACACGGCACAGGGGTGCAGTTGGTGCTGTTAAGGAAAACCCTGCATCTGTCTGTATCTGTTCTTCCTTCTCTCATGACTGAGGCTTATACTGGGCCAAGGGTCTACTTCAGGGTCCCGAAAGTCACTTATATTGACCAGTTGTCTTATTCAGAGGTCTGCCCCATTGAGAGGGGTTTAAACCTACCCCCAAATGAGCTCTATCAGGGTCAGTGTCACCCCCGCAGGGACAAATGCCCAGCCAGGGCTTCTTATCCGAGTCAGCTCTGTCTATGGCCCACGCTTGCACCCCTCCCTCCCAAGCCATTCAGTAGATTTGGGGTGGACCTGCCATTACTTTATTAAAACTCCCAGGAGGTTTTGATGGGTACCCATGGCTTGGAACTACTGCCCTATACAAATCAATCCTCTTGGACTGTTTTTTTCCTAATTCTTCTAGGGCAACGTCTCCAAGGCCCATATAGGCTCAAGTACTGCAGCAATGCGGTGTGGCCAAAGGTAGCCCGCTCTCCTCTGCTGAGCCCCAGCCCCTTCAGGATGGGGATTCCCCAGGGCCAAAGGCACAAGCAAATGTCCCCGACGGCAGCTCAGTGACATTTCCTGTTGAGCTGAGGTGAGGAAGCAGCAGGTAGAGGAGACGTAGCCCCGGGGAGACGGCATTTGGGGTCACACTGAAGCCTGACGGTGCTTTCTCTTTCACTGGATAACAAGGCTTATATGACGAAGGTATATTCCTTTATGAAATCACACTTCTATTTGAGAAAATTCTCCTTGGGTGGAGGGCTGGGCGTGGGAAATAGTGAAGTTGCGGGCTGCCCACATGGCGGATGGGCTCACTGCTTGAACACTAAAGAGAGTCTCAGGAGAAATTCCGAGAAGACGCATCCCCTCCCACCTACCCACACACTAACCCCCTTCAAAACCCTTTTCTTCCACTAAGCACATTCGAGAGGTAGCAGGAAACCAAAACTGTTTAGGAAACCAAATGCCAGAGAAAGTAACCATCTGAGTCAGTAACCTGAGGCAGTGCGTGCGTTCACGCTGAATTTTTCTTCGAGGAGAGAAGGGTATTAATGGAAGGCTAAATCTTTGCCTGTCATTCTCACACAGGGCGAAAGGTGGATTCCAGCCAAGAACAGCTCAACTGCAGAAAAACAGGACTTTGACAAGAATCTTCACGGGAGCTTACTCCACCTGAGATGTCTCATCGCAGATCTTGTGGGGGACAGGGAGAGTGCCTGAGCGCTTGCAGTCCCCTTAGGACTTGGGAAAGTGAAACATTCTGAATAGGGCCTGAAAAGCCGCCACGCTCAGAGTTGTTTGCCAAGAGCTAGTTGCTGAACCCTTTCCTCATGGTTAAGGCCACAGATGAAAAAGCCCAGAGCAACGCTGGCAAAGTGTGAATGACAGATTGGCAGTTGTCGCAGCAATCTCAACTTTCCAGCTCAAACTTGTCAGCTGTGGACCAAAGTTCCACACCAGTACACTTGGTACCTCTCACCCAAAGGGTCAAAACACTGAAACAGATCTGCAAAACTATGTTCCTGTCATTTTTCTGCTCAAAAATGGTTCACCATAGCTTAGAGAGCAAAGTTTTCAGACTGGCATTCAGACCCCTTCGTGGCCGGACCGTAACCTAACTTAAAAGATTGTATTTCCGGGCTTCCCTGGTGGCGCAGTGGTTGGGAGTCCGCCTGCCGATGCAGGGGATACGGGTTTGTGCCCCGGTCCGGGAGGATCCTACACGCCGCAGAGCAGGTGAGCCATGGCCTCTGAGCCTGCGCGTCCGGAGCCCGTGCTCCGCAATGGGAGAGGCCACAACAGTGAGAGGCCCGCGTACCGCAAAAAAAATAAAAAATAAAAATAAATTGTATTTAAAAAGACAGTGAACTTAAAAAAGAAAAATAAATAGCTGTGTGGAACAGTTTACGTAGAGAGATAAAGATGACTACCAGGAGGACGAGTTTAGAGTGAAAACAAGGTTGCTTCTGAAGAACAGTCCGGGGGTGTGGATTTGCATCATAAGCCTTTCTGTGCTACTATTTAGCATAAGAGATTAACATTTAATATAAGAACTGAGAAATGAGACCTCCAGAATCCTTCTCCCAATGTGTGACAGGCCTTCCCGTTGAATTTCTGGATTTGTTCCATTTGTCTTTACTGCTGAGCGTTTTCCTAGCTACTGTTAGATGATTCTGTGGTGGTGTTTGCTTTGTCGTCTCACTTTGAGAAGAAAATCTGTGCACTTTTAAGGGAAAATTAGAGTTTAGTGACATATGAAAGAAAATACAGAACGTGTGTTTAATAATAAAAACAAACTCCCAGCAGAGCCAAACAAAATCAAACGTTCACTGACGGGAGCTGCAGCTCACAGCATTTGATGTGACTTCATTACAAGGAAATGAGGGGAGGCTGAGGTTGGTCCAACCCTCAAAAGCACTGGTCCCTTTCCACCGCCCAGGGCAGCCCTGCCTCATTGATTCCAGCTCATGAGCCTCGAAGCCCTGACACTGAAGGCAGCACACCATTTCACTGAAGACTGAAAGCATGAAAAGGCACCACCTTTTTTTTTACAAAATAAGGAAGATAAAAGAAGTATGTCAGACTGTGATTAGTGAGTCACAGTGAGCTGTCACAAACATGTTCTCTCTGCTGGGTTTTGTTGATATTATTCTGAACAGCTCCTGCCACACCCCATGGGGCTGGTGCATTTGGGGTGGTGAGAGGCACCGACTCTGGTGTGTTCTCCTGCCCTCCCTATAAAACATGCCAAAACGGAGCTTGTTTCTGCCACACAAACAACTGAAGGAACAACAGCCCAGGTGCTCAGGCGTCTTTGACGATCTCCGCGGAACTTCCTACTGGTGTCCAAAAGTGCGAGTGGGAGACGGGAACTCCCGAGCCGTGCTTCAGAAGCAAAACCTTCTAAAGTTGCCAGACAGAAGCTGCCACGTGTAAGCATAAGGGATCCCAGTTCACTCCCAGGCCGGTGCCATCATGCAGACAGAGCAGAGACAAACAGAGACCCTGTCCCTAACCAAAGCCTCAGGGTTAGACCATATTCGATAGCCTGGCTGGGCACTGAAATACAAACTTCCTCTTACCGACTTGGGGGGAAAAGGTATGCATGGGAACCTGCTGCTTCCACAAACAGCCCTGCAAGGGTAACCAGCCTTGAGGGGCCGCTGAAGATGAGATCAGGGGGACTGACTCGAATCATACACACACCTGAAGGAAATCTTCCATCTGCTGACAGAGCTCACCATCCCGCTGGACGTTCTCCTTTAGAGATCTTGTCCTGACAAAGAGCGAGTGCAGCTCTGCCTCTGTGTTATCCAGAGATAATCTGAAAGAAGAAAGGGGAGAGTGGGTACCTGGCACAGGAGGCCAGGTGTCACGCAGGTACATCGAACAAGACCCTGGAAACAGAAGGGGAGAGCTACCGTGATTGTTTACCGACCTCTGTATCTAGAGTTTCCTCCTATGTTTCCTTAAGAAGCGATTCCTTCCTAAAGACACACACTGGTTCAAAGACCAGGCTGTAATTTTGTTCTTGCTGGTGAGATAACCGAAAGCATGGGAATTGTGAAGCTTTTCATAAACTAGGTCTGAACATCTTTATGCCATCAGCATTAGAATTCAGCAGGACTCAGATACTTATACTTTCCACTGGCCATGAAACGCAAAAATACAAAAGCTCTAACCCATGAAAAGCAAGGCAGAGCATGCTGATAAACGGGCTATTAAGGGTGATACGGAGACACTACACAGACTGCATGTTGCTCGCCACAGGCAACCAGAGTCAGCACTCTGTGTCTTAGAGAGAACTGACACACAGCTAACAGTTCTGCGGAGAAATGGTGGAATTGATGGCAAGGCTTTTGTTACATATGTCACACCCAGATTAATAGAGCATGAATGATGTTTCTCTCGCCTGGTAAAGCAAATAGATGAAACCTAAATCCAGGTGGAATTCAATTAGCAAATTCATAAATCAAGATGCTTTCATGCTTCCATGATCAATTCTAACTTTTTTTTTTATGCAATAGTTTTCCACCTTCAGGGGCTTCCCTGGTGGTGCAGTGGTTAAGAATCCACCTGCCAACTCAGGGGACACGGGTTCGAGCCCTGGTCTGGGAAGATCCCACGTGCTGCAGAGCATCTAAGCCCATGCGCCACAACTGCTGAGCCTGTGTTCTAGAGCCCGTGAGCCAAAACTACAGGGCCCACATGCCACAACTACTGAAGCCCGTGTGCCTACAGCCAGTGCTCTGCAACAAGAGAAGACACCACTAGGAAAAGCCCACGCACCGCAACCAAGAGTAGCCCCTGCTCGCCGCAACTAGAGAAAGCCCACGCACAGCAACGAAGACCCAACGCAGCCAAAGATAAAATAAATAAATAAAATAAATAAATTTATTAAAAAAATAGGGCTTCCCTGGTGGCGCAGTGGTTGAGAGTCTGCCTGCTGATGCAGGGGACACGGGTTCGTGCCCCGGTCCGGGAAGATCCCACATGCCACGGAGCGGCTTGGCCCCTGAGCCATGGCCGCTAAGCCTGCGCGTCCGGAGCCTGTGCTCCGGCAGTGGGAGAGGCCACAACAGTGAGAGGCCCACGTCCCGCAAAAAAAAAAAAAGTTTTCCACCTTCACTGGTCACTGGCACCCACCTATGACCTGTTTGTACTTCACTTTCCATTTCAAATAAATAACCTTACTAAATAAGTTTTTTCTAAGACAATATCTAGCTAACTTTCCCCATCTAACTCTGACCAGAAATGGAACGGTTATTTCTCTATGTATCTCTTAGAAACATTTCCATACTAGGAAGCGGAAAAAATATTCCCACACAAATTTCTGTCAGTAATTCAGAAAGCAAAACAGTTTGCATCTTTGAAAATGCTCGTTCTTTGGGGAGAACACTCTGGTGATCTGTAAATACGAACTATGAACTGTTTACACCGTTGGACGGATAATCTCACTTTGGGAAAGACATGTCATCTGTGGTTAGATGTTTGCAGTCAGTAACACTGAGATGCGGGCCAGTGGCGGGGTGGGGCTTAGAAAGCTCTGGTTCATGTGTTTATGCATACGGTTCACAGCTGTCCCAACTGGACAGAGTCCCTCAGATAACAAGCAGATGACATGCACTGGGTTGATACGTGAGGTGAGGTGCTGGAGCCAGCTCATGGGACGCAGCTGTGGCTGTGGGTATCTCTCCCCAGCTCCACAGTCAGTAGTGCCACATTGGGAGCTTGAGATCAGCCATGGCAGCAGTATTTACGCCATGGAAATCAGCAGTTGCTACAAATCAGGACTTTTCTCCCTAAAAAGCTGGTCGTTGAACATTTACCACTGATGCATGTATATGTATTATAAATTTAAAAGCACAGGATTCAAAATAGCATGTATACACAGATTACAGCTATGTTTAAATACACATCTATATTAGGATCAGAAGTGATCCTAAACAGTGGTATAAATACAGCTTTATGTTTGGTAGATACTTTCTCTGCAAAGTTGAGTGACTAAAACAAAATCCTTTCACAGCCCTTGGTATGGTTCCAACTTCTTTTAATGCAATAGAAAATAAACGTACCATGTTAGATTCTAAAGGAATCAGTGATGTATGGCCCTGGAAGCTTGCCTGATATATACCAACTCCCAAGGTAACAGGCTGTGCTCTTTGAGCCCTATCTTTTGGGTGTGGAGGTATTTGAATTTCGTAATCCATATATATATATATTTTACACTGATGAGATTCATTAGAATAGACTGCAATAGGAGTTTTTTAGATTAAAAATAAAGATTAATTTTTCAAACCCCCCAAATTCCAAAGATGCACACATACCTCTGGAACCAAATGAAAGGAAGGTCTGAAAGGTCAACAAGACAAAACTTTTAAAATTTCAAACCTGAGTCCAGAAGTTGTAAAATATTCATCAGTTTTCATAAGAAGGTAGTTAAAAAAACCAAAACACCTCGTTCTCACAGTTCTCCTCCTTGCTTACCTCGCAGCCTCCTGAACGTGATGCAATTTTTCAGAGAAGTTTAGAAGCACGGCATCTTTCTTCTGGGCTTCCTGGAACAAAACCAGAATTTCCTCTCACTATATAGGGATAAAACTGGAATTTTGTCCACTATACGGAGAAAATTTTTTCAGGGCTTACAGGAACCATAAAATCACTGTTCCCATTTTTAGGCTTGATACATTCAAAGCAGTTCACTGAGTCATGAACTCTTAGTCTGATATTCTTAGTAAGACTGACCAGAACTCTCCTACTCTCAAGAAACATTTAACTTCCCAGAACAACTGATCCTGACATGAAGCACGACTCACGTGCGTGAAGACTCAGTGGAAGGAGGCGGCGGCTTAGCAGGGCTCATTGCTCTTAAGAGAATCCAATATATCCTGCTGAAATACCACCCATACCTATGAGTACGCCTCTACTTGACCGAGCTACTCGCAGCTCTTAGACCAGTTTGCAAACTGAGTTTAATCAGAAGGTGCACAGGCCATGGGGGTGTTTGGATCCTTCATCTGTTCAGAGGGTACAAAGAAGGCAGGTCTGAAGAGGGCAGTTACCAACTCAGGGAACTTCCCCACGTGGGCAGGGACCAAGCTACACAAAGCACCGGGGTATGGGGATCTAAAAGGGCAGCCAGGAGATGCTGCAAGCCACATGGGATGTGGAACACATTTTCTGGTTTCAAATTAGTGCCAAGTTCAATGTGCCCTCTGTCTTCTGAAGAACGCAGTCATAATAATGTGTATTGTTTATGGAGAGCTTACCATATTCGGAACACTGAGCTAATAAGCACGTTCTGGAATTATCTCCCTCCACCTTCTCAATTACCTAGTTTTGAGGTATCACTACCCCCCATCATTAGATGGAGAAATTGAGGAACTTAAGGCTTAAGTAACTTGTCTGAGGAAGTACAGCTAATAAAGGACAAGTCAAAGTCTCCACGTTCGGGCTTCTCTGGTGGCGCACTGGTTGAGAGTCCGCCCGCCAATGCGGGGGACGTGGGTTCGGGCCCTGGTCCGGGAGGATCCCACATGCCGTGGAGCAACTGGGCCCGTGAGCCACGGCTGCTGAGCCTGCACTCTGGAGCCTGAGGGCCGTGACTGCTGAGGCCCACGCGCCTAGAGCCCGTGCTCCACGGCGAGAGGGGCCGCCGTGGTGGGAGGCCCGCACACCGCGGCGAGGAGTGGCCCCCGCTCGCTGCAACTGGAGAGGGCCTGCGTGCAGCAGTGAAGACCCAACGCAGTCAAGGATGAAATGAATGGGATAAATAGATTGAAAAAAAAAAATCTCTCCGTTCTATTCTGAAACTCATGCTTGAAACAAGGCTGCAACACAGCTTTCCTCCCAGGTGAAGCTATATCTATGTGATCGCTGTCAAAACAACAAGGAGATTCAATGGGAAAAACAAACCAGCACAATTCTCTATTTGAGATAATTTAACAACAAAGAGAGAACTGTCCTTGGCTCATCTCTGACTTTATAACTAGTTACTGGGGTGTCACACAGACCCAGTCAAAAATGCAACTGATGGACAGGGTTCAGACCCCAAACCCTGTGTGAATGGCAAGGCCCTGTAACCCCCAGTTCACAAAGAAAATATGCAAGTGATCCCCTCATTGCTCTGACTCTTCCACTCTTTACACACAACGGGTCAAAAATCTAGTCAGGTCAACTCAGAAATGTTTCAACACCCAGGCCCCTGCTCTCCATCCCTGTGGCCATTACTCTGATTCTCAACTCTCGCCAAACAATGAGCGCCAACTTCCACCAAGAGGTACCCCTATTTCTATTCTCTCTCCACTCTAACCCACCCTCCACGTTGCCACATTTCCCTAGCGACAAAAACATACCTGGTCAGGCCATGGTGCTGTGTATAAACTTCTGTTGGCTCCCCATGGCTAAAGCATGAAGTCCAGATTCCTCAGCAACCACTCTGCCTCACCCCCGACTCCTCCACTTCCCTCCAGGCCTGTAACCCCAGGTGCAGCCCAACTCAGGAATCCGCAAATAGAACCTTCTTGCCACCTACGGTGCCCTTTCCTGACTCTGATGCCACCTTACACGTCTGAAAAACTTCACTGCCTTGGGGGCGGGGGTGGGTCACGTACATTCTCTCTCTGTATCAATCACTTCCACATACCTGTGCAACAAAGTGCAGGAGATTCATCCCAGGTTTATTTGCTTTTGTGTCTGCCAATTTGAGCAAAGAAGATAGTTTAAATCCTACTGCATTGCCAGCATACCCTCCCTAAAGAAGACAAATCGAAAGAAAAAATATACATACACCTTTAGACAGATAAATAAAGTTGGAAATACAACATTAAAATTTGTTTTTGAACTTCACTTACTGCATTCATGATATTCCCTGCTTGCAGCACCAAGTGTAATATCGAATGTAGTTCCTCACACGACATCAGCTCTGTCAGAAAGAACACACCGCGGTACCTTAGAGAAAGCTTCAGCTTAAACACACACGAGACAGCCACCACATCCAAGTTCAGGTGTGTCTGAAGCAAGCTCTGACCCTAAACCGTATAAAAGACTGAAACAAACAAAGTAGCACACTGCATGGTATATCTAATGTACCACTGGCTACTGGTGATGCACATTCTAGTGTTCAACCGGGAATCAAATATGTATGACACTTAAGTATCACACATACTTTGATAATGAAAATTTTCAAGGAGTGGAAAATACAAAAGCCTTAGGAAAAGCAGTACACTGTGTTACAGGAATAATCTCCTCTCAGCAGTTATTTCTTTATGGTTTCCTTTATATCCTTTGAGACTATATTTACGGACTATGAAAACGAATAGTGCGCGGCATTTTGCTTAGCTGCTGAGCTATGAGGAGATAAAAAATAAACAGGCTGGGATGACAGGTAAATAACTTGCAAAGCTCCAACCCTTAGCGGCAGGTACCCAGAGAATCTTTCCATTTTATTCAAAACTCTACATTTCATTTGGATTGGCTTAAAGGTTTAACAAGGAACTTATCATTGTCATACATTGGTAACCTAGTTCGTTAAACACGAAGTCTTTTGTACACACACCTATGCAAATAAACAATATTAAAAATTGCTAATGTATTTGAAAAGCTAAAAAGAAAATTTAATTATTAAAATTACTGTATATGTAGGTAATAAAATGTCACCTATGATATTGTTAAGTTAATATTCTCCATTAAGTCTGGTATTACTTTCAAAAAATTACACTTGGATCACTGCCTATACTGTGTTATCTAAGAAGGCCAGGTTTTGAAGAGTAACCAGATAAGAAACGTTTCTACCGTGCCCACAAATCTGCATCACTCAATATGAAACATATTTTCCCATCTCTACTTGAACAGGAGAGACAATTCTTTCAAAATTGCTGCTTTAGGCTTGACACAGGAAGAAATTTTAAAAGGCCTCTATATTGAAAGAGGAAAATTCTTCTTAATTCTTAGTCTCTTCTCTAAAATGAAGAAAATATGATGAGCTGAAGAGAAAAACTTAATACAAGTCAGAGCAACTAAACAAGAAAACCAAATTGGAATAAACATTCTACCACAATAACTAGGAACCCAGAAAGTGACCAGGAGGAAATCAGGCTGGAGATCCCAGCTGATGAATGCTGGAAACTGTGAGGGCCAGGGAGCACCAGAGACTTTGCCTTGGAGCCGGCATTCTCAGTGCCGTACATGCCAGAAAGCAAGCTCCCAACCCTATGGAATGAGACACTAGAGCAACCTGAGGAGGCTATCCAAGGGGCGAGCAAAAATTACCAGGTTGTTCACTCTCAAATGTAATGAGCCCACCAGGTGTTAGAGTCTGGAGGGGACGCAGGTGGGGGACGCGGGTGGGAGAAGACACCACTGGAGCAGAAACATCAGGAAAGCTGGTAGAAGAAGAACAGGAGATGCCTGGGGAGGAGTCAGGACGGAAGGAGGAGTGCTTCCGGAAGAGCAGGGTCCCAGCCACCAACAGAGGCCAGAGCGCTGGAGGAGACAGGCAGCTGGCCCCGGGCCCAGGCTGTGAGCACGCACCACCGTGCACACACACACCAGACACACACAACTACACACACACCACATACACACTACACGCACACCACATACTACACACACCAGACACACAGCACACACACCACATACACACAACTACACATGCACCACATATTACACACACACCAGACACACACAACTACACACACACCACATACTACACACAGACACCCACATACTACACACACACCAGACACATACAACTACACATACACACTACACGCACACCACATACTACACACACCAGACACACAGCACACACACCACATACACACAACTACACATGCACCACATATTACACACACACCAGACACACACAACTACACACACACCACATACTACACACAGACACCCACATACTACACACACACCAGACACACAACTACACACACACCACACACACACAACTACAAACACACCACATGCTACACACACATGCAACTACACTCACACCACATACTACACACACAGACCCACAACTACACACACATCACATACTACACACACCCACACCACATACTACACACATCAGACACCCACATACTACACACACACCAGACACACACAACTACACACACACCACATACAACACACACAGACACCCACATACTACACACACACCAGACATACAACTACACATACACCACACACACACTACACGTACACCACATACTACACACACCAGACACAACTACACACACACCCCACACACACACAACTACAAACACACCACATACTACACACACCACATGCAACTACACTCACACCACATACTACACACACACCAGACACATACAACTACATATACACACTACACATACACCACATACTACACACACCAGACACAACTACACACACACCACATACTACACACACAGATATACCACATACACACACACCATACTACACACACACACACACACACACACACACCACATACACACCACACACATACACAGAAAGCTAATCTAGGAGAGGAACAAAAGCAAGCTGCAACCAACAAGGTTTACTCCTAAGCTTGAGATGAAAGCAGCCTTCTTTTACAGGAGGATAATATGCTAATTAATTGATTGATTGGTCAGTTAATTAATTAACCGGGGGAGGCAGAAAAGTAAATGGAAATAAACTTTAAATACCATCCCTGGTAACATCTCATTTCCCTTTTTAGGGCGTCTCAGAAATGGAACTTTCCATATCTAATTTTTCAATTGAACAGTTTTTTAAAAATAAACTGCTACCAAAATTAATCAAATCAAATTACACAAAGCATCATGTATTTACTCACCTTTTGTAGCGGTTCTTAGAATGGTTATATCTGTGTATAGAGAAGAACAAGAGGGCAAAAATTCTTTCTTTAGCACCATGGCTTCAATCCGCAGTGAACAGCTGAAAGACAAAAGGTACAGCTACAGTGTAGAATTTGACGTTGTTGATTTTAAAACCTTACTCTGCAAAGAACAGTGATGGGTGATCCTTACTTTGGCACCTGAATTAAGCAGTGCAGAAAGGAGTCTGCTAGGGACAGCTTGGCCACGTCTCCACTAAATGCCTTTAGTTTCTTTATCTAAAAGACAGATGGAAAAGGGGGTCAAGAAAAAAAGGACAAATGATTAAAATGGAACATCACTTCAAATTTCATCTTAGAATTCCTTTAGGAAAATAAGAATATCAGTGCTAAATTCAAATTAATAAAAATGTCAGCCTAAGAAAAGGGAATCATCACAGCTTACTACTTTGTTGTTTAAAAGAGCAAACGAGCAAATTAGGGAGAGGACAGCTGTGTCACTTATGTGGGCATAAACAATCCCACATGAACCAGAAAGCTGGAGCCACCGGAATCCTCAGAGAGGTTACTAAAGGGAAAGGATCAGTTCCAAGGATGAAAACGTTCTGTAAGTTATAATCTGGAAGGGAGACCACTGTTTGGAAGAAGAAAGAAGAGACTGGATAGTCCCTATAGCAGAGCCTTTGAGTCATAAAGGAAAAAAATCTTATTATTTTGAGTATTTTGCATATAAGATACTTAGACTGGGGGAGGGTGTCTAACACAGATCTTCTTTCTGAGGTCAAGTCCTCCTTCACATCTAGTAGCTTTATAAGAAGGGATCACTGGATGTTGAGGTGAGTACACACTGGCTCTCCAGCAGGAAGATAAAGAGGAAAACGGCTTAAACAATTGAAAGATCAGTGTCAAGATTTCCCCCTGTGAAAAAAAATCAGGTAACATAAAGAGTGTGTACAGTGGATCCCACTTCTGTAAATTAAGAAAAGAAGTGTCTACTATGCCCCGACCCTCCACGCACACGCTACAAACATAGGAACAAGACAAACCAGACGTCTGCACTAGGTGATGCAATCACCACAGTCATTATCATTTTCATCTGCTGCTCATTTTTATTTCCTAAAATGTCCACAATAAGCATGTACTTACTCCTGTAAAAAGTTATACTAAAAGTTATTAAACACACAAATATTCCTTCAACTGTAGTAAAGAAAAAAAAAAAAGAGTTCCAACGTAGGAATATAGCCAAACAGCTAAACAAGTAGGGATGCAGGCAAAGAGAAAGTTCTCAAACTGCATCAGAGAGCAAGGTATGCCTTCCCCACAGAGAAAACAGGACCAACCCAAAAAACACATCTCTGTCTACTGTAATGGAGAGTCTTCCAACAACAGCACTTTATGGTCAGGAGCACCTTAAGACTGCTAGAGTTTGTAGTAAGCTATAAAAGAAAAGAATCTGAAAATAAATAAATAAATAAATAAATAAATACACACACACTATACTTCAATTAAAAAAAAAGACTTCTAGAATAAAGCCGATAGCCTGTCTTTGAAGCTAACTGTTCCCAGTAAGCACTTACCACTTTGTTATGTTTTATAAAGCTTTCTCTCTTCCACCCCCTGGATTATGTTAGGTGCCCATAAAAATAACCTAATTTTTAAACCTCTTGAAAAATAGGAAGTAGGGCTTCCCTAGTGGCACAGTGGTTGAGAGTCCGCCTGCCGATGCAGGGGACACGGGTTCATGGCCCGGTCCGGGAGGATCCCACATGCCGCGGAGCGGCTGGGCCCGTGAGCCATGGCCGCTGAGCCTGCGCGTCCGGAGCCTGTGCTCCGCAACGGGACAGGCCACAACAGTGAAAGGCCCGCGTACCGCAAAAAAAAAAAAAAGGAAATAACAGTTTAAAAACACAGAGGAGGGGTATTTGCAAAGATGCACAAACTGAAATCTCTGCGTCAAAATGTAACAGTGCAGAATCACACCCCCAGACACGCTGGTATTAAGTCTGGGCCTTAAGACTACATTTTTCCCCACAGGGGGCAGAAAATAGCCACTTATAGAATTGCACTATTTCCCCTACCTTTCGTGCCCCAAATTGAATTTTCCATTTTCAACCTTACTAAATTTAAGGGCAGATGGAACTAATTTTCCATTTTCAACCTTACTCAATCTAAGGGCAGATGGAACTTCTGTATTAGCTAAACCCAAACCAGTGCCTAGTTCCTGAACTGAGAAAGGCACAGGATGAATTCTGGTCCCTCCTGAGCTAGAGTCTAATGATTCACCATATATGGGCAGGGGCAGAGCGGGGCTGTGCCTTTATGTAAGACCACATATGTAGCATGGGCAAAACTTCTGAGAATCACAGCACGGTTTCCTGTCTGAAGCACAGGAACAGGTCGTGCTAAGTACACTTGGTAGATATTTTCTATTAAACATGTGCCGAACTGTAAATGAGCAATGATTAATCGCCTTCACTTACATAATGAGTGAAAAATGCTTATGGAGCTCAAGAGAATGGTGATGCTAAAGATAGTATTGGATTTAAATGCCACGTATACAGCTCTTAATTCCATTTCAAAATGAGATTTATGTTCATTAAGAGGGATTACTGTGCCTTCAGAACAGAGAGGAAGGTAAAAAAGAGGGTGGGCAGACCCTATAATTATTCTGCATTCTCATCATCATCAAGAAGCATTTAGCAAACGTTGTTAGGTGTCATTTTCTTGGCTGAGCCGAGGGACTCTCATATGACGACCCGGCTGTGCCTGGTTTCTGCCCTAACAGCAAACGGCATGCTCCTTAAGACTCACGCATTCCGAAGGGCAGGCCTCCTTCATCCCCTCTAATTCCACTCACATGGCCTTGAAACAGCAGGGTTTCCCACCAGCAGACCCACCCAACAGAAGACACTGGGGCTTCCTCCTCCCAGGAACAGAGAGTAAACGAACAAGGTAAGAATGAGGCGATAAAAATATCAGGGGAGGCGACTCAACTTGCTGCCATAGACAGCAGTTCCACCTCCAGCCCTGCATCCCTGATGCTGACTGTGGCGGTGGGGTGCCAGCGCCAACAGAGAGAAGGGCTCCTTCTCAAGCAGCCTCTCAGGGCCCAGACAGGGAGCATGCTTTTATTTCTGAGTCTACCCTCTCCCTCTGCGAGTTTTCATCATAAATTTGAGGCAAGACAAAAAACGTGCCAGATAAAAGTTTTGCAGTGAAGGGCAGAGAATGTCTGAAAACAAATTAACCTGGGGTTAGCCTGGCAGCTGGGCCGTTTCCGCCCATCAGTTCAGCGTGCTGACAAGTTGACATATTATAAGTGACACTCACACCAGTACTTCGTGAGAGCGGAGGTGACGCAAGGCCAGCCTGAAGTGAGGTGGGGTTTGGGGAACCTTTGCCCTTCCTTCCTCAGAGGGCGGTGGTGGAGTGTGGCCCAAGGAACTGCTCTGGGGTCAGACAAACCAGGTCAAACCCACCGCCCTCGACAGCCCATTAGTCACGTGGCACTAGATAAGCTCTATCTAACCTGTGTGGGCCCCAGTTTTCTCATCTGTTAAATGACGAATAGCTTACAATGTCACTGTGAGGATTAAATGAAACACACACGCGCACGCACACACACACACACACACACGCACACACACACCATGGGTGTGATTTATTGACCTTCTGTGTGCCAGGCACTGGGCTGAGCACTCGATCGCCTCTGGCCCCATCCGGGGCCTGGAACATGGGGCACTCGATCAGCGTGTCGCCCATCCTCATGCTAAGAATGAGCACAAGACGTTACCCCACAGACCTAGCAACGCACAGTGACGCACAGCAATGCGTTTATTAGCATTTTTCTGCCACATTCCTAACCCTCTCTCAGTTGGCCGTGCCTCCTCCTTGGCCTCTTCTCCATCCTCTGCCCTCTACCCAGGACTGCAGGGTAGGTCCTGCGTCCGAGTGGGGCTGGGCTGCCCAGCACTGCCAGTCTGTCCCGGCAGTGGCAGCGGTCAGGGGGTGGCTCCCTCCGCTGGTCTGGGGAGGGCGCCAAGCAGCCCTGAGGACTGTCAGGGCGCACCTGCTGAAGGCAGCTCCCAGAGGAGCCCGAGGGTGTGCTGAGCCGGTAATGTAAACAAGCAGGAGTGTGACCGCTAGTCAGATACTCAGACCCCGGTCACTCCGGTGACCCTGCAGGGGGAGGGGGAGGGCCTGGCCCAGCGGCTGGGAAGGCAGTGCAGGACCCCGGCTGTCTCGTCTCCGCGCTCAGCTAATCATCTGGGGGTGAGAGAGTGCCTCGGAGTCTCAGGGCAGCGCTGGGGTGGGTTTTAGTCATCACTCTCTTAACAGCCTCTTTCCTCTGAATTATATCCCACAGACAACGCAAGAAACAGGGTTCTTTAAAACACGTGAGGTTCGACAGCTAAGCTGCTTCTTTGAAAGATCCCTTAGTCTTCCACAGGCTTTGCATTTTTAATTTTTTTTAATTTAAGTTTTTAATCACCTCTGATTGTTAAATTAGGAAGGAAGGTATTAAGGAAACCTCATTTAACCTTCTGCCTCTTCATGGCATGAAGCTGGCAGCCTCCCTCATGCCTAACTCCCATTTCGTTGGAAATTTAGAGCTCTGTTAGGACTAGGTATCAGAGCAGTCCTAGGGAGGAAGCATGAAAAATGCCCAAGCGGGGAGAAGATTTCCAGAGCAACTAAATCTTTTTGAAAACTCAATTCATTAAACACTATCCATCCTAATAAAAGGTCTTGAGTACACCTGAAACTAACACAATACTGTAAATCAACTACACTTCAATTTAAAAAATACATTCTGGAATGCCCATTCTTCACGTAAAAGATTAAGGAGTGTTCAGTATATAGGATCCAGGGTAAATTTTGATCTAATGTACATTTCCCTCAACTCTTTAAGACGCTTTACTAACATTAACAAATGCCATTAATTAATCTTGGCTTTGGTAAATTATAATTGATTTGCAAACAGAAAACCCGAGGTGGAGAGAGCAGCTCAGAATACATAAATATCCAGTTACCCCCAAAGACCCTCAGTTTGGCATTGTGAGTTTATCACTGATGGAAAAGAAAAAGCACAAATACATTTCTCTTGTTATTAATGGCACTAAAGTCATGTTCCATAAATTATGTCTAGGAAGTGGAGAGAGATCGGGGAGGGAGGAGCCAGCAATATGTGTAAAAGGATAACTTATACTTTTTACTTTATAAGGCTCTGTATTATTTAAATGTTTACAAGCAAACGTATTCGTGTAACTTCTTTTTTTTTTTTTTTTTTTTTTTGCGGTACGCGGGCCTCTCACTGTTGCGGAGCACAGGCTCCGGACGCGCAAGCTCAGCCGCTCCGCGGCATGTGGGATCTTCCCAGACCGGGGCACGAACCCGTGTCCCCTGCATCAGCAGGCAGGCTCTCAACCACTGCGCCACCAGGGAAGCCCTCGTGTAACTTCTTACTGAAACTTTTAAAGGGTCACTTCTTCAGAAATAGACAATATCACAATTTTGGAAGGTTTCACAAAACTGCTTTTCTCTTTTTTATCCTATCAAGCTCCTAATCATTCATAAATTCAGTTAATTCACTCCAAAAAAAAATCAATACTTTATTTATATTGTGGTACTACATTGCTATCATAGCAATCCCTACCTTTTAATCAATTATATAGACAACATTTATTAACAATTTACCTATCTCTCCAGTTTTTAGAGCATCTTAATTCAAAAGTGTTTTCTTTTTCTTTTTTTAAAAAAGTACATGTATTATGAAACAAACCCAGGTACACCCTAGGCAAAGATCATCCTTAGATGACAGAAAAGGGAACTAACATTTATTGAGCTCCCATGTGCCACGTACCATGTTAGATGCATAACTAGGGCTTAATCATCAACAGTCCAGTGAGGTAAGCATCATTATCCTCATTTTACAGGTGAGGAAACTAAAATTCACAGAACTTATGAAAACTTGCCCAACTTTCTCAATTAAGGGACCAGCGCCAATTTAAGCCTAGGTTCTCCAACTTGCTAACCCATACTCTTTCTACTGGGTAACTTTTAATTTTTAGGCGAGAAAACTCCGGCTCTGGGTAGGAGAGTGCCCTTCCCATGTGAGTTCTGACATTCCTAAAAATATTAAGCTTTTATTATCACTCCTAACATTTAAAACTCACACCCCAAATTCCTTACCTCCTCTGACTCTGGCAAAAGCTTAAGAAATTCACGTAATGTCTCTGATCCATAATGCTCACTCTTTCCTTGATGAATATCTTCCACAATGGACAGAGGAGACCTTGAAAAGACAATGGTCAGATTCCGTTTCACATTGGCTGGAGTGCCAAAGAAACACAAGCCAGGGGAAATGAAAACAAACCCCCTCCATCCTCCCTTCCATTCCACCTCCTTCCCAGTCTGATGGGTGGTTTTGTGTCAGCGATCATAAGAGCCCCACTGCCAGGGAAAGCAGGGATCCTGGTACACCAGAGGCCCCTTTCCCCAGAAAACCATCCTCGGGCATCCCAGAGAGGGCGAAGGTAGCAAGAACCACTGGGAGTCTTCTCTGGGAGAAGAAAAGCAGTTCTGTGGGACTCCTGGAGCCAGAGCCCTCTCCTTTCCACTTGAGGACACGTGAATTTAACAGTGTTTGACTCACCCATCCATCCTCCACTCATGGAGCAACACCTCAGGTGAATTTATAAATTCCCTGACATGTCAGGCATGGACAGATGCCCCAAGGTAATTCTCCCTGGACTCCAAGCCACCTGACTATGTTTTTATGGAGGAAAACAGCGGAAAGCGACACACACTTGGGGCCTCCTCAAGCCACGTGTCTAAAAACAATTTGAAAGTGTGAGGGATGGCTTTTCCTCATTAGAATCTGCATTTCGGCTCACACCCACAGGCTCTGATGCTGACGAGCAGGGATGTGACTAAAGTTTCAAATGTGTGCAAAAATCTTACTTCTTAAACTGCTTTAGAAATATCCCAATGTTCATGCTCCGTTTTGCATCCAAGATAGTAATCTGGAAAAAAACAAAGACACGTAAGATTATTAAAGTATGGATAAGAAGAGTTGGAGGAAAGAAGAGAATTAAAACCTATCAAAATACAACACCAGTTTTAATGTATAAGAGAGTAATTCCCAATATGTAAATCTGGTGATTAACTGATGCACCTCATATAGTTTTATGAATATCAAAATACTATTATCTCACCAAATTTACTTTCTGCAATATGTATTTCCTTAATGGTAATAATTACATATATCTGGGCTTCCCTGGTGGCGCAGTGGTTGAGAATCTGCCTGTTAATGCAGGGGACACGGGTTCGAGCCCTGGTCTGGGAAGATCCCACATGCCGCGGAGCAACTAGGCCCGTGAGCCACAACTACTGAGCCTGCGCGTCTGGAGCCTGTGCTCCGCCACAAGAGAGGCCGCGATAGTGAGAAGCCCGCGCACCGCGATGAAGGGTGGCCCCCGCTTGCCACAACTAGAGAAAGCCCTTGCACAGAAATGAAGACCCAACACAGCCAAAAATAAATTAATTAATTAATTAAAAAAATAATAATTACATATATCTTTTTGGTTTTTTTTTTGGCTGCGCCATGCGGCTTGCAGGATCTTAGTTCCCTGACCAAGGATCGAATCTGGGCCTAAATCAGTGAAAACGCTGAGTCTTAACCACTGGCCCACAGGGAATTCCCATATAGATCTATTTTAATATTGTATAATTTAAAATAAATTATATTAACATTTTCTAAATTTTGCAATTTCCTCTTAGAATAGTACAGCCCACGTTTAAAAGCCCTAATTTGGAAATAGATGTCTTAGCATAGCCAGAATCATATGAGAGTTGAACTCTGAAGCTATTGCAGAGTGAGTCCCAACCCTGAATCAGGGATGTAAAAGGACCAACACTGTTATTTTCAGAAACATAACAAAATTCTTAATATTTTTCTAAAGGAAAATTGTATTTTCATTGGGAAAGAATATGTATGTCCAGTAGCCCTTTTAGGAGGAGGTAAGAAAGCGTCCTACACTTTATTTACTCAGAATTTAAAAAGAAAAACTTTTGTGCTGTATTTTACCAAGTCTAAGATGCGTTGTTTTTGTTTATTGGCATATGAATATCTCTGGAATCAGGATATGTCTTATAATATATGGATCATCTTTGATTTAATAAAATATGGTGGCCATTCTAATGTACCATCCAAACCCAGATTTTGGCTGCAATAGATTTAAGCTGTTCAGAATTACAGTAGTCTCCCCTTACCCACAGTTTCAGTCACCCTAGGTCAACAGAAATCTGAAAATATTAAATGCAAAATTCCAGAAATAAACAATTCATAAGTTTTAAACTGTGTGCTGTCTGAGCAGAGTAATGAAATCTGAAATCTCACGTCTCGGGACGTGAATCATCCCTTTGTCCAGTGTATCCTGCCCGTTAGTCACTTAGTAGCCACCTTGGTTATGGGGTTATTGTCACGGTACCACAGTGCTTGTTCTCAAGTGACCCTTATTTTACGTAGTAATGACCCCAAAGTGCAGGAGTAGTGATGATGGCAACTTAGATATGCCACAAAGAGGCCGTAGAGAGCTTCCTTTAAGGGAAAAGGTGAAAGTTCTCAATAAGGAAAGAAAAAACTTGTATGCCAAGGTTGCTAAGATCTACGGTAAGAACGAATCTTCCATCCATGAAATTGTGAAGAAGGAAAAAGAAATTCTTGCTAGTTTTGCTGTTGCACCTTGAACTGCAAAAGGTAAGAGCCACAGTGCGAGATAAGTGCTTCGTTACAATGGAAAAGGCATTAAATTTGTACAAGGTATTTTGAGAGAGAGACCACATTCACGTAACTTTTATTATAGTACGTTGTTATTGATGAAATATAAATTCGTATTCTAAGGCAAATCAAGGAAAATGTAAACATAAAAAATTTTCTCTGCCCTTTGGCCTCCTCTTTCCCCTCTACAGGCATTGCGTATCTGCCTTATGCATCGACCAAACCTCCCCATCAGCAGAAATACCTGCTCAACCATAAAGAGCAACATTCTCCTGGCATCAACAAGATAACTCCTTAGGAGATAACCTTCCTTCTTAATCTTGTAAGGGGCCACCATGACCTATGACCCACTATTCGCTTTGTACGGGTATATCTGGACTGTGTAAACTGTCAATAATACGTCATTTAATGCACAGTCCTCTGTCTCAAAAATTTATACAACTGTGCTTTGACCTGTAATGGGCGGAACAGTTCTCAGAGCTTTCTGAGAGGCTGCTCCCGGGTTATAATCCTCAATTTGGCTCAAACAAAATTTTCTGTCTTTCTTAGATCAGCTGATCCATTTTTGTTCGCTGACGTTATTGTTGGTCTATTTTGTTATTCCTTATTGTTGTTAATCTCTTACTGTGCCTAACTGATAAATTAAACTTTATCATAGTTGCGTATGTGTAGGAAAAAACACAGTACAGATCTTCCTCGACTTATGTCCAGATAAACCCACCATAAATTGAAAATACTGAAAAATGCATTTAATACACCTAATCTACCGAACATCACAGCTTAGCCCAGCCTACTTCAAACGTGTTCAGAACCTTTACATTAGCCTACAGTTAGGCAAAATCATCTAACACAAAGCCTATTTTATAACAAAGTGTGGGACATCTCGCGTAATTAATGGGATACTGTACTGAAAGTGGAAAACAGAATGTCTGTCAGTGTATCGATTGTTTGCCCTTGTGATCGCATGGCTGATGGGAGCTGCTGCACCACCATTGCCCCAGCATCACAAGAGGGGCTGTACCGCAAATGGCTAGTGGGGAAAGATCAAAACTCAAAATTCCAAGAACGGCTTCTACTGTATGCCTATTGCTCTCACACCATCATAAAGGAGAAAAATCTTAAGTTGAACCGTCATGGGACCATCTGTGTATATAGGGTTTGGTACTATCCACGGTTTCAGGCGTCCTCTGGGGGTCCTGGAACGTATCCCCCACAGATAAGGGAGAACTACTATAATAATTTGGAAGGGTTTTATCAGACTAAAATTTAGACAGAATCTTTTTTCAGGGGGTGGGTATTGTTAAATACAGAAGCCATTTCTTTGGAAGTAAATATCCAGGATACATGGAAGAAAGATAACCTTAAAAGTCCGCAATTTTCCCCATTTGTTTTTTGGAAAAGGGAGACGAGCGAAATAGGAATGTTGTTATAAGGCTCTTTCTTTCCAAAAGTATGTGATACACTGTGAACAAAAAAGAATCGGGTTTCAGATTAAATTCTTGATCTCCGGGCCTGCTTCTAAGTTTATAAGAGGCAGCAAGTCTGTTAACCAAAGTTAATGGGACTTCCTGGCTAGAAGGTTAAATTTTTACAAGAGTGTGGTTGCCTTCTTTTGAAGACTAATCTTAAACAATCACATTATTTACTGTCCTAGGGGTTTATTTCGTGTTAACACAATCACCTGCCAGCCATAAACTAAACTCCCAAGCTAAAAGGACAGGCTCCTTGTTGGAATTCTACCCACGGATAACAGTTCAAGTTCAGTGTAGAGGGAGGGGAGAGGAGAGGGGAAAGAAAGGGTGAGAATAAAACCTGTCAAACTTAACATCCTTTAAGAGGAAAGCTTTTACCAAAGAGAGGAATCTGAATTTAAGACAGAAACTATGTGCTTATTATAATTCACAAATTACAAAGTAGGAGCAAGTGCATTGATCTGGCTATATACATACATATATCCGGAGAGCTTTCTCTGCACTCACTTCTATCCAGAATGGGGGAAAAACTTTTTATATTTCTTCATTAAATTACCACCTCCTGCTACATTTAACCCTTGACAGCGGCACACTCTCCGCCTCCACACCCAAGCCCCACCCTCACCCTCTTCACCCCTCAACCCTCTGGGACTCTGTATCCTCAGCCTAGATCCATAGCTATTATTGCTGGAAAAGTGGTGGAGAAATTACTGTTATTGTTCCTATTTGACAGATAAGGAAACTGAGCCTCAGAGATGTCATTTTATACCTTCCCCAAAGCAATACTGAACTGAAATGCCCCAGGGTCTCTCTGGTTCCTGTTCACTCTAGTTCCTGTGACTTTCAATATTGCTGCTGATAAAGGAGAACAGAGAAGTAGGGAAGGTTCCCCACCAGCCCAGTATCCACATTGGGATGCTTCTCTGGGAATGGGGGCAGATCTGCAGAGAGCCATCCACGGGGCCTGGCCGAGGCCCCTGGTGACCCCAGAGTTGTATCTGTGGGACGAAGGCCAGGACTCACGTTCTCACCAGCTGAGACGGCCACCGGGAGCGGAGCTCAGGCAGGGAGTGGAGCTCAGGCCGTGGGGAGCACAGGGGGCCACGCCTGGGGCAGCAGCTGTGTCACCAGCGAGGAAACTGGTCACTAATTTAAGGGAATCCGGCAACACTCCTAAGGGAAAACCTGGGCTGGCCATCGCTGAGCAGCGTAAGGGGGAAAACAAAGCCCAGCGCCTCCTCCAAACCACAGGAAAATGAGACCGTTGATAACACTGCAAGGACAGTGTCCTTCTCTCCGGCCATCCTCAGCTCTGCCCAGTGCACGGGCAGTCTCCTCTCAGAGGGCATCACACTCAGCCTTCTAAAGCGGTGTTATTACACAGTCCTTTAAAGAGGGTTATCACTACATGTGTAAATTAGCTTATCTTACTTCCCAAAGGCTTGCCGGCAGTTCAGACGCCCAAGCGTGTGCAGCTAGAGGTGCTTTTGAGTCACTCCCAGGAGCGCACTCCTCGTGGACTGCACAGGTGGAGACAAACAACCCTGGGAACAGGGGTGAACTGACCTGGCCCCTCCCTCCCCACCAGTTCAATTAATCCGTACCTACTCTTCTGGACACCGCAGGCCTGCTGAGGCAGGTGTACTCAGCACGCACAGAGCTCATGGCTTGTCCCATTAAAGGCCCACCCGAGAGTTACGCCATCCCTGGTGAACAGGGGAGCAAAGACGTCCCACCCGCTCTCGTAACAGTCTCCCCACAGGCTGCCAGGCGGTGGGGCTGTTCAGATCCCTCTGAGGCACTGAAACAGCAGTGCTGCGTGCTCAGGGAAGCATGTGAACGGCTACACCCCCAGCCCCACCTGTTCAAACCTCCATATAAGCTCTCCTCCTTTTCTTCTTCTGCAATTCTTGCACTCTCATCCATCCACCACAAAATCTGCCTCCCATATTCGTTAAAGGAAGAAGGAACTTTTCTTTTTTAGTTGGGGTAAAATACACATAACAGTTACCATCTTAACAGTTTTTATGTGTACAGTTCAGTGGCAATAGGTACATTCACACTGTTGTGGAATCATCACCACCATCCGCCTCCAGAACCCTTCATCTTGCAAAACTGAAACGCTGTCCCCATTAAACACTAACTCCCCGCTTCCCCTCCCCACCCCCTGGCAGCCACCATTCTACTTTCTGTCTCGGTGAATCGGACTACTCTGGGTACTTCATATAAGTGAAAGCATACAGTATTTGTCCTTTGGTGACTGGTTTATTTCATTTAGCGTAATGTCCTTAAGGTGGAAGAAGAAATTCTTAAATCATTTTACCTTCAGTTTGTCAAAGGAGGCTTCCTTACCTACTTAAGTAACACTAAATACTAGTTATTTCAATCCTATGTCAGATCTGAAAAGCAATATTTTAAAAATCTTCCTGTATCCACTAATATAGACTTAGCTTTTGGGTTCTGATGGTTTTGCATTCTTTTTAAATTTTTGGTTGGCTATTCATTGGGAAATGTCCCTCTCCCAGCTCTGAGGAAAAAAATGATAGTCCAGTTGAAGCTTTTTTTTCCCTTTCAAATACTCTACCTAGTTCTATAGTTCTCAACTGAGCATGTCTCAGAATTCTAGAACATTCTGGGACCATAACAAAAGTTGACAAAGAATGACTGATACCTGAATTACTGTGTGGGAGAATAACATTACTTTTCGTAAACTTAGAAAAACCAATCTTCCTTCCTTCCTCTCTCTTTCCTGTCCTCTCTTTTTTTTTTTTTCGTTCTTTTTTTTTTTTTTTTTTTTTTTTTTTTTTTTTTTTTTTTTTTTTTTTTTTTTTTTTTTTTTTTTTTTTTTTTTTTTTTTTTTTTTTTATTTTTTTTTTTTTTTTTTTTTTTTCTTTTTTTTGTTTTTTTTTGTCCTCTCTTTTTCTAATAAGCAATTTTTATTATTTCTTATGTGGGATAATTAACTAACACTAATTGTAATACTACCACAGACACCATAGTGAATGACCTCAAGTGTTTCAATGTTTGCATTTTCTTTTTCATTTTTAAATTTCAGTTTTATGGAGGTATAATTGACAAATAAAACTGCAAGGTATTTAAGGTGCACATCATGGTGATTTGATATATGTATACACTATATACTTGTATACATTCCCTCCATCACCTCACATGTTTACTTACTTATTTATTTACTTATTTATTTTTTGGTGAGAACAATTAAGTTCTACTCTTTTAGCAAATTTCAATTACAGAATACAGCATTATCAGCTATAGTTGCCAGGTTTCACATTATGTCCTTAGACCCTATTCATATTATTGTGTTTTCTCTGTGAACCCCTATTTTGACTTATCATACAGATACCTTATAAGATAGCCCCTTTGCTCCCTTGGTTCAGTTCTGTCAGTTCAGTTTACTTTCTTTGGAGGATAACAAATGGCTAGGGCTGTCCTTGCCTTGAGAGCATTTCAGATTCTGTAGGGAGACAAGGGCAGCCCCAACTAACCAGCTCCAAGGGGCTGAAGAGCAGTGCTAACAGATGGATGGGGGTTTCTCAAACGTGAGATCACCAAACTCGGAAAAGAAGGTGGAGTTTGAGTTGAACCTCTTTATTATTATCCCCAGTAATACCCTTTGTTATTTCTAATTACTTTACTAAAGTTTATTATCGTAACATCTGTAGCTTCTTCAAGTTAATTTTTGTCTAGCAAAGATACAAAGATAGCATTTCATAACCTCTTCCCCCTTTACTACATGTTCTAACTTACTATTTTAGATGTTGTTCTACCTAAATTCAGCCATTCCCAAACCCAGCTCTTCCCTGTCTCCCAGTAACTTCTTCCTTCGTAGTATAACGGAACTTATTTGTAGTGCTTTATAGGCCCTTTAAAGCCGGAGCCAACCTCATAATGGCAGGCAATATCTGCAGGAGGTTATTACATTTCAAGGGAACATAATCTGATCCGTGGCATGTTTGAGGCTTCAGAATTATGAGCTGTGTGGCAGCAGATGGGAAGGCCACGTTTCCAGGCTCAGGATGGGTCCCCCGGCCAAACATGCTATGTATATGTATTCTCCAGTCCACACAGTTTCAACCCTGGACTCCACTTTCTACAGAGTGAATTGGAAGATTTATTACTGGTCCATGTTAGACTATCATTCTGCTGCATTGTAACTTCTTTAAAGAAAATCTAATGAGGGAAGAAAACAGCATGTACTATAGTCTTTTACCAAAAAAAAAAAGTATATATAATACTTCTAGCCATGTTGGAGATAGCATGAAAAATGGAAACGAATTCTGGGTAACCCTCTGTGAAGTGACAATATTATCTAATCTTCCCTTAAATCCATCCACCTACACTACTTATCCTACCTGAGTACTGAGAAGTTGAAGAGTTAGATTATCTTATGATACACAGTCACGGCAATTTAATTTTTCTTTCTAGACTGCTATCTCGCAGATTAGAACCTACATGTGTTAAAGATATCTGCACACCCACCATTCATAGCAGCATTATTCACAAAAGCCAAAAGGTGGAAGCAACCCAAGTGTCCATCAACAAATGACTGGATAAACAAGATGTGGTATATACATACAATGGAATATTACTCAGCCTTAAAATTCTGGTACATGCTACAACATGGATGAACCTTGAGGACATTATGCTGAGTAAAACAGTCCAGTCACAAAAAGACAAATAGTGGGACTTCCCTGACGGTCTAGTGGTTAAGACTCCGCTCTTCCAATGCAGGGGGTGTGGGTTCCATCCCTGGTTAGGGAGCTAAGATCCCACATGCCACGCGGCCAAAAAAAAAAAACAAAAAACAACTCTTCTGAAACTCTTAAATGGTTCCTTTAAAAAAAAAAAAAAAAGACAGATACTGTGTGAGGTACCTAGAGTACTCAGGTTCATAGAGACTGAAAGTAGAAGGGTGGCTTCCAGGGGCTGGGGGGAGTGTGGGGATTGGGAACAGCGTTTCAGTTTTGCGAGATGCAGAGGATTCTGTGGATGGATAGTGATGGCAGCCTTCCAACGATGTGGATGTTTCTGTGCCACTGAATTGTACGCTTACAAATTGTTAAGAGGGTGAATGTTATGTTATATATATTTTACCACCGTTTAAAAATAATTGTTCAGTTTCAGGTTTTTTCTTTTTTTAAAGTTAAAGAAAAACAAACAAAAAGAGTAAAGACATGTACCTAGGGTGGAGAGAGGCAAAAAGAAAGATTCTTTTTACCTGAATTTTAGATCTGGCCTGAGAAATGGATGTCTCTGCTTCTGCCATAGGTGGGAAAAGATGCCACACACCCTGCCACTTCCTTCCATCCGGGGGTCTTAACCCCTCTTGAAGTCACTAACATAGAGCAGCAAGTTCCACACAGCCCCCTGAACCATCACCGGCCAAATAAACGTCCCCAGTTTATAAAGGACACTCACTGCCCCTTCTAACCTGGTCAGCTGCCTCCCCAGGAGC
Organism: Neophocaena asiaeorientalis asiaeorientalis; assembly: GCF_003031525.2. NCBI lineage: Eukaryota > Metazoa > Chordata > Mammalia > Artiodactyla > Phocoenidae > Neophocaena > Neophocaena asiaeorientalis. The sequence continues at coordinate 996,428 of NW_020174555.1, forward strand.
GTGATCAAGCCAGACCCCCTTCTGTGTGTGACAGGGGCTTTCCTGAGACATGAGCTCTGTCTCCACGCACCCATCCACTCTTTTTTTAAAATGCTTCAAGGCCAGTAAGTAGAGCTAGGAAACACTGGTGAGCATGACCTACTGCCCAGCAAGGAGCCTCTGCTGGAAGCTGGGGCAGAGGCCAGTGTACTAAGGAAATGACTTCTTGCTCCTTCCTTCTGATACTGAAAGGATGCACTGAGAAATCAAAGGCCTTTGCATAAAGGAAAGAGCAGGGAAGGCCAGGTTCAGCACAGGAGGGCACTAAGGATGTCCTGAAGACTTCCTCTCAAATCATCTCACAGCTTAAGCCTAATTCTAGTCCTAGGATTCTCCACATTTTATAATAAATAGACTCTTGGCTATTTCAACAGGGGACCATACCGCCAGCTTCAAGGGCCCCCAAGTGAATTCCTGAGCCAGACAGAGAAAAGAGGTCAATACTGTCAGCTCAAGAATTCAATAATGCAGAGAGCTGCTACTTCATTCCAGAGCCCTGCCTGCCCACTCTCTTATCTAGTCAGCTCTATCTTTGACCTATTTTCTCTGCTCCTTTACAACAGATTAAAAAATGATGCATTTCTGTTGCCCCCCTTTTTTTTTGTGGTGGGGGGGACAGCATTCTTTTCTTTTAACCCCGGTTTCCTAATTATTTCTTCTAGCAAATAGAGGCTTCTTAATTTACTTTCATGTATCTAACCAGAGAGTACTTAGAAATGTAATTTTTTACAGTTTCTATGATGTTCAGTGACCTGTAGCTCTGAAGCCATGCTTTCACTTACCTTCTTATAACTTGCTAGCTTTATTTTATTTTTTTTTTTTAAGATTTTTTCGATGTGGACCATTTTTAAAGTCTTTATTGAGTTTGTTACAATATTGCTTCTGTTTTTTTTTTGTTTTGGCCTTTTGGCCACAAGGCACGTGGGATCTTAGCTCCCCGACCAGGGATCGAACCCGCACCCCTTGCATTGGGAGGCGAAGTCTTAACCACTGGACCTCTAGGGAAGTCCTAACTTGCTAGCTTTATATTTTCCTCAAAGTAACACAGTTCCTGTTCACTGGAAATGTGCTTTGTAGAAAGTCTATCTGAAAATAGCTTTATGCTTTGGCTATCTGGAATCTGTTCCACAATGGCCAACACTTAATTCAGAGATCCGAAGAACGAAGGCCACCTCACAACACTTGTGGAACGAAAGCTGGAGGGAAAAATAGAGATAAAAGTCTAAGGATGTACACTATTTAATGATGTTATTAAATAAAAGGCACTTTGTCTCAGAAACCTCCAGTTAATCTCAGGTAACTGAGTTCAGGAGCTCAGGTTTTTGTTTCAATGGCGACTCATAATACTGGGCTTCAGCAGAATTGCTCCACCAGGGGAAACCAGGCAGATGTGCTGGAGGCAAGGCGCTGCCGGGAGGCCAGGAGCGAGGCCTCCAGATAGCATGTTCCCTGCATGAGGTCACCATCCTCTGGGATGTCTGCCAGGATACGGCTCCATGCCTCTCACGCTTTTTTGCTACTCAGCTCAAGCTCATCATTTCCAAAGCACGTTCACTTGCATTATCTTATTTCTCAGTGATTCTAGCAGGTTTTGAAATGTACACACGTCCCCAAACACAAAACAGTGCAGTGTGGGGAGAACCATCCCTCCGTGGACCATTCTTACCTCTTCTCTGCCCTCCCTGAAGGACGAATTTAAAGGCCCTCCTCGCCCAGAAGGGGAAGACTTGGTGGTATTTTCTTGCTGCCCAAACAGCTCCTCGATGCTCTTTGTATCAATTTGGTAGTGATGCTGCTCCCTGGCTGCCAAGGTCCAGATGTTGGTTTTGCCACGAACTTGCTCCTCTGGAATGGTTTTCCAAAAAAAGCTCCTGATCCGCTTTTTCTTACCGAGGTGGCTGTAGCCGTTCAGGTGGGAGGTTGGGGGTAGTCCTGGGGG
>NW_020174555.1:998432-1004143 GCF_003031525.2 Neophocaena asiaeorientalis asiaeorientalis
TGAGGGTGGGCATGGTGGAGGTGGAGGGGGTAGAGGAGGAGGTGGTGGTGGCGGCGTTTGCCCAATCATGAATCCAGCTGTCGTGGCAATATTCCCATTTCCTTTATCACTGACCAAGGAGACACAATTCATAACGTGCATAGTACTGTTGCCTTCTAAGGAGATAATTTCTTGACCTTGGGGAAGCAGACAAGCAGACACCGACATCAAATTTGTGTCATACTTTTCCGTCCGCTAGTCTGCCGCCAGAGCAAAGGCAACTGCGTTGTGTGTCATCTTCCAAACCTGCAAAGATAAAACAACTTTAAAATCAGTGCAGGAAAACACGGCTATACTAGCGACTCCCTTCCGAGGCCAGTGCCAGTCCTCCCAGAGTAGTTGGATATTGAAATCAATGAGGGGCCACACATCCAAAAGAGAACTAAAAGGGACTAATACTTTTCTAAATGTGAACCAAATTTTACTACCTGGAAATGCTGCCAAAGCAGCAGCAATAAATCCAACCTGGAAACGTTCCATTCATCAATAAAACACATATTTACCAAGAACCCACAATAGGTTCAGCAAGTACTGCTCACTTTCTGAACAAGCTACTTGTTCATTAACTGGCTCGTTTTCTTTGGGCAGTGGATCCCCAACCCCTGGAGAAATTACCCAAATGGCTGCAGCCCTAGTGACTCTGTCTTTTTCCAGTACGGACATGTCCCCTACCCATTAGTGGGTCAAAGGGCATCCTCCACCTTGCACATCATAGGCAGGGCATTCGGGGATGATAAAATAATTGCCAAACTCCTTCCCCTGGAGTCAGTGCCATCGTCTTCTCCCTACACTTGGTGATTCTGCTCCCTCGCAAATAGAGAAAAGAACGCCGGACGTGAAGATAAAAGGTTCCAGCTCTAAATCAAGCTTTACTGCTTACAATTTTAGAAAAGCCATTTTGCCTCACTAGATTTGGAGTTTCTCATTTGTAAAATTAGGAGGTTGGCACTGACCTCCACCGTCACTTCCGATGCAATCGTTTTGGGTTCTGGTTAAGCTCTCTGGAGCTTAACTCTCTGGAAACCACCAGAACTTCTCAGTGCCTCTTCTGCTTCTTCTGTGACACTACCAGCAGAGGAGACACACACACACAAGGGGATGCTGCCCGAATCACACCTGCCACACGGCTACCCCTTATCCACTCGGTCACTGACTTATCTTGGTGGCTTGTGTTTTTATTGACCTTTAAATGTTCGTTTTTGTTCATTTGTTGTGGACCTGATGTGAAAACAGGGGTCAGAATAACTACAGTTCTTCAGAGGTGAGGACAGGTAAGTGGAGATGTAGAACACGGGGCCCCGTGTAGGCTTGTGGAATGAGCACCCCAACTATTTGGGTGTGTGAAAAGGGGACTGTTTCATCTAGGTCATAAAGGGTCACGTGGAGGGGCTTTTTAGACCGGACTTCTGAGAGGAATTAGCTTTCTATAGCATTACTGTTCAAAGCTCATCGTTACACATCTTCATCAAACAAATGCAGAATTCTACAGGAGTAAATGGTCTGATATCACTAATTCAAATATTATTAAATCTTTTACACAGAATCATACATAAAAGGCAGGACTGCCTTGAGAGTAAGAGGGGAGACTCCAAGAACAGACTGCTTTTCCTCAGATCCCAGTTCTGCTACTTCTTTAGGTGTGCAACCTGGGGTGAGGTAGTTTATCTAACCTATGTTTCAGCATCCTCCTCTATACTATAAGCATATACCATTCCATTGGTTTGTATGAGAATAAATGAGCTCACTATGTGTACCCTTACCAAGATGGTACATAGTTAGCCATTATTAACACAGGTGTCACAGAAATAAAGATTTCTCTTTATTTTCACAGGCACTACATTTGCTTTAAAATATGTAGTGGGTTTATAGGTAAAATGCTAGGTTACCCTTGGCTACTAGAATCATACCTTTAATATTTCCATTCTCTGCTTTCTAAGTTACTAGGTTTGTGAGCTCTGTCCCTTTTCAATACTCAGTGATTGCATATTGTTATCTCTACATTACAAGAACAAATGTTTTTATGAAACATTTAAATATTTAAGTTCTGAAAATTACGTATGGGTAGAAAATAGCATTTCCAACTATTTACTGGATAATTTTTTTTTTTAGCATTTTAACCGCTTTTAAGTGTACATCAGTGGCATTAAGTACATTCACGTGTTGTGCCGTGTTATCATGGGATAATTTTTTAGAAAGTAAAACTGAAAATATTTATCCAAGCCAACTTACAGCTCACTTGAGATGCAACTAGCTTTTAAAAGGAGTTTTCCTACAATGAGATATCATCTCACACCAGTCAGAATGGCCATCATCAAAAAATCTAGAAACAATAAATGCTGGAGAGGGTGTGGAGAAAAGGGGACACTCTTGCACTGCTGGTGGGAATGTGAATTGGTTCAGCCACTGTGGAGAACAGTATGGAGGTTCCTTAAAAAACTACAAATAGAATTACCATATGACCCAGCAATCCCACTACTTGGCATATACCCTGAGAAAACCAAAATTCAAAAAGAGTCATGTACCAAAATGTTCATTGCAGCTCTATTTACAATAGCCAGGACATGGAAACAACCTAAGCGCCCATCATCGGATGAATGGATAAAGAAGATGTGGCACATATACACAATGGAATATTACTCAGCCTTAAAAAGAAATGAAATTGAGCTATTTGTAATGAGATGGATAGACCTAGAGTCTGTCATACAGAGTGAAGTAAGTCAGAAAGAAAAAGACAAATACCGTATGCTAACACATATATATGGAATTTAAGGGAAAAAAATGTCATGAAGAACCTAGGGGTAAGATAGGAATAAAGACGCAGACCTACTGGAGAACGGACTTGAGGATATGGGGAGGGGGAAGGGTGAGTTTTGACAGGGCGAGAGAGAGTCATGGACATATACACACTAACAAACGTAGTAAGGTAGATAGCTGGGGGGAAGCAGCCGCAGGGCACAGGGATATTAGCTCGGTGCTTTGTGACGGCCTGGAGGTGTGGGATGGGGAGAGTGGGAGGGAGGGAGACGCGGGAGGGAGGACATGTGGGGGCGTATGTATGTGTATAGCTGATTCACTTTGTTATAAAGCAGAAACTAACACACCATTGTGAAGCAATTGTACCCCAATAAAGATGTTTTTAAAAAAAAAAAAAAAGGAGTTTTCATAATTATCATTAGGGGCATAGCTAGGCTGCTTTCATAGTTGGCATCCCTAAAGCAGATGACTCACTGTCAATTACAGTTTATAGTTACATCTGAACTCTTCTTTTCTCAAGACTGTACAGGTAATCTTGGCAGTTTATCCTTACATATTTTAAAATACTTCTGTACATGAAATATCTCATGTATTGAAGAATTGCTAATCCTCCAATTCACCTCCAATTCCAGATATGCTGACTTGTTTATAGATTATCTCTGTTAAGAACGGTGATAAGCTAAAAAAGTCTCCAACCTAGAAAGCAATAACTCACTCAGTGCTGCATTAGTATATGCACAGCTGTGCCATTAAACCTCACAGAGCAAATGTAGAGATACTAAGAAAGAGTGAAAAAGACTATGCCCTCGGAGGTCCTGCAACACCATCTTCATTAATACCAAAGCCCCAAAGCATGTGAGTCCTTTAGAGTATCCTCTGTTTTGCAGAGGAAGTACCAGATTAAAGCTTGTCAAAGTAAAAAGTGACACACATTAGCTATGCATCAGCAGGATTCTAACCACTGTCACGTCTCAAGAAAGAATGTTATTTTAGAAAGTTAAAGGAACAAAAGAAAATTTACAACATTGTTCCTGGTATGTTGTCTGGCTAATTTTTTCCCAGGGTAACATACAAGGATCCTAGGCCCCCAACAGCTTCTAATGAATGAGTTCTCCAGCAATGATTAGCTAAGATGCTAATGCTTTTACTACAAGCCTCAATAGGGCTTTGATAGGGTTTCCCCCTTGGGCCAGGATTTCCAATGTCAAAGCGATGGCAGGAAAAAGAGAGTGCAGACACACATTCTAACCCTTTCCACAGTCTCACGAGATATTAAAACAGAGGATACACAAAGAATATTCGATTAACTATGGTACTGTCCGCAGTAAAGATGCAAACGCATACTCTCCAGATATGCTAGGAGAACATAGGTGATGCAGCAGCCCCAAAGACGGCTGTTTCACACAGCGGGCAGCCGCAGGCAAGGACAATGGAATTAGCCTTAGGCTGTATCTGGAAAATGTCAAGTGTCCCATCAATCTCCCCAGGGCAAACAGAGACAGGCTTGTATTTAACATCTCACCTACAGGTTGGGGACCTCAGCAGCAGCAGGGGGGATGGCTGCTAAGGTTGACAAATGCCCAGCCCTGAGTAAACTGTACAGCTGTCACAGTGAGTCTCTGAAGATGAGAACTTCTGTTTGAGTCTCCTGGGTGCTAATCATGACCCATTGGGGGTAAGTCCCAGGGAAGGCCCCTCCTGGGGAGGCTACTAGCTCAGCTGAGCATCTCCCAACTGTGTGGATTTTTAATAAGGGGATGCTGTGGCCATGTACCTAGCCTTTAGCTGATCAGCAAGCAAAAAGTCTTAGAATGAGAAGGAGAATAAGGGTCTTCAAAGAAGCCCTGTGGCCCCTCCTAAACTCTCTTGTCTAAATAGCCAGGATTACTTTGCTCGTGGTGTCAGAAACATCGTTGAAGCTCTATTCTCTTCAAGGGAGTGGGTGGGAGGGAAGAAAAGAGTAACTATGCTTAATTTCACAGTGTATTTAGGAGGAAAACACGTTTCTGAAAGCCCGTTTAGGGCTCAGAGCTCTCCTGAAAAACGGTTGCTCAGCTGGTCACTCACCCCGTAGGTCAGCAATAATCAGAAGTAAACTCCACACCAGAAAAACCTTTTCCCCTTGATTCCTGACATGTGTCACAGATGAGGTGGGATCAGGAAAGGCTGGCCCACACCCTTCTGATGACAAACGGGGGCAGAGCAAGCCGGGCGTGGAGGAGAGGCAGAGGAACACACGGCCCTATTTTACTGGGGGGAGAAGAGAGGGTGGGGAAGGGACAGGCCATTTTTAAATATGGAGTTTTTGCTCTCCACCAACTCACTGGGAACGGGCTCCTCCCCAACCACCTATCTTTCAAAATCTTTCTGGATTATTGAACACAGCACGTCAACCCCACAGTCAAACCAGAGCTGGCAACATCCAGCTCTTCACCTTGGCACTCTCGCCAGCAGTGGAAGGACCCAAGATGTTTCCAGTCCGCGCGTTTAATCTGCCGCCGCACAACATAAGCAATCCACAGATGCCCCCGAGCGCAACACCCTGGGAGCAGAGGAAGAAACGCCTGTTTTCTGAATGCGCATTTTCAGCTTCTCTCAATGTCCCCAAACAAAGCAAACGGGTGCCAAAGGATGCTCTAGAGAGGAAAGGAAGCGCTCGCGACTCATTCCAGGAAGGCAACTGTGGGTCAGGAGACGAGAGGGGGGTCACAGACGGCCGAACAGCAGGCGCAGTTTCTGTGCAAACAGCTGTTTGAAAACGGACTCCTGGGTCCTGAAGAAACTCGGCGTGGGGGACACCGGGGTCCCGATTTCTTTCGCAGAGTCTGGACGCCCTAGGTCTCTGAAGTGGCGGGCGGTCCACCGCGTCCTTCCGCCCCCAACCCTCGGCCCGTGTCCCGCCCCAGCCACTCACCAAA
>NW_020174555.1:1004207-1034901 GCF_003031525.2 Neophocaena asiaeorientalis asiaeorientalis
GAAGGTGTCACCGTGCTTGAAGCGAAAGGGGGATCTCCCAGTTTGCGGGCTCCGCCCCCTCCTCGAACCTCCGCGGCGACACCTCCCCACGTCTGGGGTCCGGGTCCCGAGCGCGGGGGAGAGAGCCTCACGGCCGCAGTGCGGAGCAGCCAAAAGGAGCGGGGAACAGCCGGCGAGAAAAACACAGAGGGGAGACTCCTGGTGTTTGGTCGGAGGATTAAACCGAGAGCCCGGTGTCCCCGAGCTGGGGCACTGAAGAGGCTGGAGGTGACCCGCCAGCCCACCCACTTCCTCCCTAAACTTCCACAAGCGCAGGGCTCAACTTCTAAGCTGAACTTCGCACGGGCAGAGCGAACGTGCCAGAGCGAGTACCGCCTTGTCCTCGGTCCGTATCACCCGGACGCGGTCCTGGCCAGCCCCGCACCACAGTCAGGAGGGGCAAGTCGTGGCTCCCCCGCTGGCCAGGGACCCGGCGCGGGCGCCCCCAGTTGCTCGCTCTTGGACGGGCGGGGATCAAGTGGGAGCTCAGTTTAGCCAAAAGTCCTGGCAGCTAAAGCTAAATCAGCCGGCCCAGGTTTAACCCGAAGGCGGCCCGGGACCTAGCTGGTCCAGACGCGCGCGTCTTCCCCTCAAAGGACGGATGGCTGTCCTCTGCGGCCCAGGGAGTGCAGCCGCCAAAGTCGGAGGAGCTCAAACCTCCCCAGCCTGCCCGGTGAGGCTCGAAGGCAGCCGAGATTCAGTGCCACAGCCCTCGGTCCTGACGGATCCCCGCCCCCGGCCCTCCGGAGCCGAGGAGGCTCGGTCCCCGGGTGCCCCTGAGCAGCGATCGCTCTGCCTGGGCCGTGCGACTCACTCACCCGCGGCTGGCGCTCCCAGCGCGCGCTCCTCTCTCCCCGCCGCCCGCGGTCTCCCAGCGCCGTCGCCTCCTCCTGGGACACTGCAGTCAGGGCTGCTCGGGGCCGCGAGGGGGCAGGGCGGCGCGGGGCGGGGCGCGGCCGCTGCCTCAGGTAACAATGCTGCAGACCAGGCTGCTCCCAGCGCCAGCTGCAAAGGGCAGCACGCCCTTTCCAGCTCGGCCCTTCCTCCCTCCCGCCCTTGAGCACCAACATCGGCGCTGCGGCGCTCACCTTCACCTGCGCGGGGCCCCGGAGGCCTGGGAGCCGCCACCCGGCAGGCAGCTGCCAGCACCTGAAGGCTGGATCGGGGCGGCCACCGAGGAAAGTAGGGGCGGCGACGGGAGACAGAGATGTACGGACTGTGAAGAAGAGCTAGGTGTCCTCGTGGAACCAGCCAAGGGAGGCGGCAAGCTGGCTCTGAACCGGCAAGTGGCTCCACAAAGGAGCCTCTGCGGCAGCCTCCCCGACACCCTCTCCTGCGCACACGCGCGCGCACACACATGTGCGCACACGCACACTCATTCACGCTCAGCTCAAACCCCGCGCGCACACAGGCCACCCTCTGCCCAACACACTCGTTTTTCCCTGGAGCAGGAGGCAGCATCTGGGTGAACTGTCCCAGCCCGCGTGGCCGAGTCCCAGCCGGGCCGGAGCTTCCCAAAGGTCAGCTTCTCCCTGGGACCTGCCATCCTGCAAGTTTGTTACTTTTCTTTTCTTTTCTTTCTTTCTTTTTCTTTTTTTTAAATCTCCTCAATGATGATGGTAACAGAAACCTTTCAGTTATATATAAAAGAAAAAGTCCACTCCAGGACTGATCACATGAACAGATGCTGTCTGGGAAAGGCTCCTCACAGGAGGAAACCGGGGAATGGTTTTATCGCATCTTTTTTCAAAGTGACTTATGATGCCAGGCAGTGAGAACCGAGTAATCAAAGAAAACCTATCCCCGGAGAACCGACTGATCTGAAATCAGCTGCAGGGGTGGGGAGGCGCCCTCTGCGGGGATGAAGTCATTGCTGCCTTTGGCTCTGTGCTCCCAGTTAACAGACCAGGGCTTATCCAGCCTCTGGAGCCTGATGACTTCCGCCTCTCCACCCTGGTCCACAGCCCCTGAACTCACAGGACAGAATTCTCAACCTCCACAGGAATAGAAAAAGAGAAGCTATTAGGGTAAAAACTGAAAACAAACAAACAACCAAAAAGCAAAATTCTGCCCACCAACAGCCCATTTTTTAGCCATGGACCAGGCTGACGCTAACCATCAAGAGAAGTAGATCCAACTAAGACCACAGAAAATCTCAAGGAGTGGGAAGTGTAATAAAAGAGAAAGCCCCATGCTCGGGGACTTAATATTAACCCCAAAGGAATACTGACTGCACAGGCAAAAGTTAAATTACAGAATATCAAAGTGAGGGCTTAATGGCATCCTCTCCTTTTCTTTTATGTCAGTCTCGCCAGATGAGGAGTCGAGCCACTGCACACTTCCTGCTTGTCAAGCCCCCCTCCAACCTGGGCTTCCCTACAATGTACTGAGTGTGTATTCTAAAATCAGTCACTTTTTTGAAGGGTCAAGTCCAGTGACCCGTCCTCAGCCCCTCAGCCCTTTGATGTCCTGCAGCGTCCTGGCCTACAGGCCTTCTCTCTGCCTCTTCTGCTGACCCTTCTTGTCCTTTGAGGACGGTAACCAGATTCTTCCAACTCTTTATTTCCCATTATCCCATGGGTACTGCCTTCTGACTTCAACCTGAAGGGGCCCAGATTTTGTGGGGCCTGAAGCTTGTGTAACTCATGAGGGAGCTTTTAAAAGAAAAACAATAAAAACTTATACACCAACACAACAGCAGCTACGCCCTTTTGGAAGTGTCTGGGGAAAGTTAGAGGCACGAAAACTTGAGCTCCGAGGTAAACCCACTTCTGATTTCACCTCTATGTCAGGGATTCTTGAATCCATATTGTCCGTGTAATGATTCAAGTCCAAATTCATTGTCCAAAAGTCAACTCCTCTGTCTCTCAAAACTACTACTCTTCCGGCCTGCACCCCTTACTTAAAGACCTGACTTTTAAAATTCGAAATCCCAGCTTTCCCTTGGATTCTTTTCCTCTTTTACATTTTTTATATCCAAGTATTTGCCAAATTTGTTGCTCTTTCCCTAGTAAGATCTCTTCCATCTGTACTTTACAGCCACTGCCACTACACGTGCCCTGATTAGAGGAAAGGGGAACTGATGTTCATTTGCTGTTGGCTATGTGTCAGGCATCACACTTGATTCTCACAACCATCCTAGAAACCCTACCTTCTGTGTTGTCTGGCTTAGACAAGTGAAATCGGACTGGTGCATCCACTGCCTCAGCCATCTTTCTGCCTCTCCCCTCTTCTCCCTACTCTGCTGTCAGGTCAGTGTTTTTAAAAGTCTGATTTTGGGCTTCCCTGGGGGTGCAGTGGTTAAGGATCCACCTGCCAATGCAGGGGACACGAGTTCGAGCCCTGGTCCGGGAAGATCCCACATGCCTCGGAGCAACTAAGCCCGTGTGCCACAACTACTGAGCCTGCGTGCCACAACTAGTAAAGCTCGCATGCCTGGAGCCCATGCTCTGCAACAAGAGAAGCCACTGCAGTGAGAAGCCCACACAGCACAACGAAGAGTAGCCCCGCTCGCTGAAACTAGAGAAAACCCGCACACAGCAACGAAGACCCAAAGCTGCCAAAAATAAATAAAATGAATTTAAAGAAAAAAGTCTGATTTCATCACACTACGCACCTGTTCAAGCCTTCTGTAGATTACGTAGGTGCCTACGGGGAAGGCTGCCTCTAGCAGCATGCCTCCATCTCCACGATGTGAAGCGCCCCATTTCACTGTTTGTAGATGGTGTTTTTTTGTGTGTTTTTTTGCGGTACGCGGGCCTCTCTCACTGTTGTGGCCTCTCCCGTTGCGGAGCACAGGCTCCGGACGCGCAGGCTCAGCGGCCACGGCTCACGGGCCTATCCGCTCCGCGGCATGTGGCATCCTCCCGGACCGGGCACAAACCCGCGTCCCCTGCATCGGCAGGCGGACCCCCAACCACTGCGCCACCAGGGAAGCCCCTGTAGATGTATTTTTGATGCATTTGCGGGTGGAAGTGAGATCCACATCCTTTTACTCTGCCATCTTGATTCCCTCCCACTTCACTCGAGCAGCATTTTGTGCTACCCCTGAATGTGACAATGCTTATTTTGATTCTTCTTTTCGGTGTTGTGCATATGAGGTGGCCAAGAAGTACTTGAATAGAGCAGAACACAGCTCTCATGTAGAGTCAAGATCCTGATGCATTGGATTGGAGGCTGCAAATCCAGAGGACGATTTATTCTTCATTTATTAATTGTGAGCCACACCTTCATCTCACCTAAGATCGTGCTTGGGAGTATACACTACCAAATGTAAAATCGAGAGCTAGTGGGAAGCAGCCGCATACCTGTCTGCGAGGAAGGCTGGAGAGACTCCTGAAGCCAAGCCGCCCAAAGTCAGCGCAGCCCTGGAGCTTGTGGCTTGGAGCTGGCTGTTGCTGCTACGTCCTGGGCTCCTGAGCCTTGGTCAGTGGCCAGCCCACACTCCTGCAAGCAAGCCACACCTCCTGGGAGTGTGCCAGTGGCTCAGAGTGGCCTCCCTGTGTGCCGGCTGCAAGCCCTACTGAAGAATTCTGTTTGCAGCTTGCTCCTCCCTCTCCCCAGGCTGTCCCTTCCAGATCGCTCCATTTCCTTTGCCCAGTTCATTTCCTTTCTTCCAGCTTCACCTCCTCAGCCCTGAGAAGCTTTCATTTTCTCCTACATCAAGCGTTTTGGACTTGAATCTGTCATTAGGAGCCATGAAACAAACTTTCAAACCAAAATGAAGCAAATGCCAGGATGCATTCTAAAGAAGACCTCACAGTTCTAAGACAGGCTTATTTGCTCAAAGAGTAAGTCTAATCCATGAGCTGACTTCATGGGCCCTCTGGGGACCACAGTGGACACACTGAAACAAGTCCCCTCTGGTATAGGATTAAGGCATCAAACTCATTTTTATTTTTTTATTTTATTCTATTTTTTAACATCCTTATTGGAGTATAATTGCTTTATAATGGTGTGTTAGTTTCTGCTGTACAACAAAGTGAATCAGCTATACATATACATATATCCCCGTATCCCCTCCCTCTTGCGTCTCCCTCCCACCCTCCCTATCCCACCCCTCTAGGTGGTCACAAAGCACCGAGCTCATCTCCCTGTGCTATGTGGCTGATTTCCAAAGCTATCTATTTTACTCTTGGTATACATGTCCATGCCACTCTCTCACTTCGGCCCAGCTTACCTTTCCCACTCCCCGTGTCCTCAAGTCCATTCTCTAGGTCTGCGTCTTTATTCCTGTCCTGCCCCTAGGTTCTTCAGAACCATTTTTAAATTTCTTTTAGATTCCATATATATGTGTTAGAATATGGTATTTGTTTTTCTCTTTCTGACTTACTTCACTCTGTATGACAGACTCTAGGTCCATCCACCTAACTACAAATAACTCAATTTCCTTTCTTTTTATGGTTGAGTAATATTCCATTGTATGTATGTGCCACATCTTCTTTATCCATTCATCTGTTGATGGATACTTAGGTTGCTTCCATGTCCTGGCTATCGTAAATAGAGCTGCAATGAACATTGTGGTACATGACTCTTTTTGAATTATGTTTTTCTCAGGGTATATACTCAGGAGTGGGATTGCTGGGTCATGTGGTAGTTCTACTTTTAGTTTTTTTTGTTTTAGTTTTTGTTTTTTGTGGTACGCGGGCCTCTCACTCTTGTGGCCTCTCCCGTTGCAGAGCACAGGCTCTGGACGCGCAGGCTCAGCGACCATGGCTCATGGGCCCAGCCACTCCGCGGCATGTGGGATCTTCCCGGACTGGGGCATGAACCCACGTCCCCTGCATCGGCAGGTGGACTCTCAACCACTGCGCCACCAGGGAAGCCCTATTTTTAGTTTTTTAAGGAACCGCCATACTGTGCTCCATAGTGGCTGTACCAATTCACATTCCCACCAACAGTGTAAGAGGGTTCCCTTTTCTCCACACCCTCTCCAGCATTTGTTGTTTGTAGATTTTTTGACGATGGCCATTCTGACTGGTGTGAGGTGATAACCTCACTGTAGTTTTGATTTGCATTTCTCTAATGATTAGTGATGTTGAGCATCCTTTCATGTGTTTGTTCGCAATCTGCATATCTTTGGAGAAATGTCTATCTAGGTCTTCTGCCCATTTTTGGATTGGTTGTTTTTTTGTTATTGAGCTGCATGAGCTGCTTGTAAATTTAGGAGATTAATCCTTTCTCAGCTGCTTCATTTGCAAATATTTTCCCCATTCTTTGTCTTTGCATCTTGTTTATGGTTTCCTTTGCTGTGCAAAAGCTTTGAAGTTTCATTAAGTCCCATTTGTTTATTTTTATTTCCATTTCTCTAGGAGGTGGGTCAAAAGGATCCTGCTGTGATTTATGTCATGGAGTGTTCTGCCTGTGTTTTCCTCTAAGAGTTTTATAGTGTCTGGCCTTACATTTAGGTCTCTAATCCATTTTCAGTTTATTTGTGTGTATGGTGTTAGGGAGTGTTCTAATTTCATTCTTATACACATAGCTGTCTAGTTTTCCCAGCACCACTTATTGAAGAGGCTGCCTTTTCTCCCTTGTATATTCTTGCCTCCTTTATCAAAAATGAGGTGACCATATGTGTGTGGGTTTATCTCTGGGCTTTCTATCCTGTTCCATTGATCTATATTTCTGTTTTGTGCCAGTACTATACTGTCTTGATTACTGTAGCTTTGCAGTAGCGTCTGAAGTTTGGAACCCTGATTCCTCCAGCTTTGTTTTTCTTTCTCATGATTGCTTTGGCTATTCAGGGTCTTTTGTGTTTCCATACAAATCGTGAAGGTTTTTGTTCTAGTTCTGTGAAAAATTCCATTGGTAGTTTGATAGGGATTGCACTGAATCTGTAGATTGCATTGGGTAGTAGAGTCATTTTCACAATGTTAATTCTTCCAATCCAAGAACATGGTATATCTCTCCATCTGTTTGTATCATCTTTAATTTCTTTCATGAGTGTCTGATAGCTTTCTGCATATAGGTCTTTTGTCTCCATGGGTAGGTTTATTCCTAGGTATTTTATTCTTTTTGTTGTAATGGTAAATGGGAGTGTTTCCTTAAATTTTTTTTCAGATTTTTAGTCATTAGCATATAGGAATGCAAGAGATTTCTGTGCATTAATTTTGTATCCTGCAACTTTACCAGATTCACTAATTAGCTTTAGTAGTTTTCCGGTAGCATCTTAAGGATTCTCTATGTATAGTATCATATCATCTGCAAACAGTGACAGCTTTACTTCTTCTTTTCCAACATGGATTCCTTTTATTTCTTTTTCTTCTCTGATTGCTGTGTCTAAAACTTCCAAAACTATGTTGAATAATAGTGGTGAGAGTGGACATCCATGTCTTGTTGCTGATCTTAGAGGAAATGGTTTCAATTTTTCACCATTGAGGACGATGTTGGCTGTGGGTTTGTCATATATGGCCTTTATTATGTTGAGGAAAGTTCCCTCTATGCCTGCTTTCTGGAGGGTTTTTATCATAAATGGATGTTGAATTTTGTCAAAAGCTTTTTCTGCATCTATTGAGATGATCATATGGTTTTTATACTTCAATTTATTATTATGGTTTATCACAGTGATTGATTTGTGTATATTGAAGAATCCTTGCATTCCTGGGATAAACCCCACTTGATTATGGTGTATGATCCTTTTAATGTGCTATTGGATTCTGTTTGCTAGTATTTTGTTAAGGATATTTTCATCTATGCTCATCAGCGATATTGGCCTGTAGTTTTCTTTCTTTGTGACATCTTTTTCTGGTTTTGGTATCAGGGTGATGGTGGTCTTGTAGAATGAGTTTGGGAGTGTTCCTCCCTCTGCTATATTTTGGAAGAGTTTGAAAAGGATAGGTGTTAGGTCTTCTCTAAAACTCTGATAGAACTCACCTGTGAAGTCATCTGGTCCTGGGCTTTTGTTTGCTGGAAGATTTTTCATCACAGTCTCAATTTCATTACTTGTGATAGGTCTGTTTATATTTTCTCTTTCTTCCTGGTTCAGTCTTGGAAGGTTATATCTTTCTAAGAATTTGTCCATTTCTTCCAGGTTGTCCATTTTATTGGCATACAGTTGCTTGTAGCAATCTCTCATGATCCTTTGTATTTCTGCAGAGTCAGTTGTTACTTCTCCTTTTTCATTTCTGATTCTGTTGATTTGAGTCTTCTCCCTTTTTTTCGTTATGAGTCTGGCTAATGCTTTATCAATTTTGTTAATCTTCTCAAAGAACCAGCCTTTAGTTTTATTCATCTTTGCTATTGTTTTCCTTGATTCTATTTCATTTATTTCTGCTCTGACCTTTATGATTTCTTTTCTTCTGCTCACTTTGGGTTTTGTCTGTTCTTCTTTCTCTAGTTCCTTTAAGTGTAAGGTTAAATTGTTTATTTGAGATTTTTCTTGTTTTTTGAGGTAGGCTTCTGTTGCTATAAATTTCCCTCTGAGAACTGGTTTTGCTGCATCCCATAGGTTTTGGGTCATCGTGTTTTTATCGTCATTTGTCTCTAGGTATTTTTTGATTTCCTCTTTGATTTCTTCAGTGATCTTTTGGTTACTTAGTAATGTATTGTTTAGTCTCCATGTGTTTGTGTTTTTACGTTCTTTTTGGTTGTAACTGATTTCTAATCTCATAGCATTGTGGTCAGAAAAGATGCTTGACATAGTTTCATTTTTCTTAAATTTACTGAGGCTTGATTTGTGACCCAAAATGTGCTCTATCCTGGAGAATATTCCATGTGCACTTGAGAAGAAAGTGTAATCTGCTGTTTTTGGATGGAATGTCCTATAATTATCAATTAAATCTATCTGGTCTATTGTGTCATTTCAAGCTTGTGTTTCATTATTAATTTTCTGTTTGGATGATCTGTCTATTGGTGTAAGTGAGGTGTTGAAGTCCCTCACTATTATTATGTTGCTGTCAATTTCCTGTTTTATAGTGGTTAGCAGTTGCCTTATGTATTGAGGTGCTCCTATGTTGGGTGCATATATATTTATAATTGTTGTATTTTCTTCTTGGATTGATCCCTTGATCATTAGGTGGTGTCCTTCCTTGTCTCTTGTAACATTCTTTATTTTAAAGTCTATTTTATCTGATGTGAGTATTGCTACTCCAGCTTTCTTTTGATTTCCATTTGCACAGAATATCTTTTTCCATCCCCTAACTTTCAGTCTGTATGTGTCCCTAGGTCTGAAGTGGGTCTCTAGTAGACAGCATATATATGGGTCTTCTTTTCGTATCCATTCAGCTATCCTGTGTCATTTGGTTGGAGCATTTAATCCATTCATATTTAATGTAATTATCGATATGTATGCTCCTATTACCATTTTCTTAATTGTTTGGGTTTGTTTTTGTAGGTCCTTTTTTTCTCTTGTGTTTCCCACTTAGGAAAGTTCCTTTAGCATTTGTTGTAGAGCTGGTTTGGTGGTGCTGAATTCTTTTAGCTTTTGCTTCTCTGTAACGCTTTTGATTTCTCTGTCAAATCTGAATGAGATCCTTGCCAGGTGGAGTAATCTTGGTTGTAGGTTCTTCTGTTTCATGAGTTTAAATATATCATGCCACTCCCTTCTGGCTTGTAGAGTTTCTGCTGAGAAATCAGCTGTTAACCTTATGGTAGTTCCCTTGTATGTTTTTTGTCATTTTTCCCTTGCTTCTTTCAATAATTTTTCTTTGTGTTTAATTTTTGTTAGGTTGATTACTATGTGTCTTGGTGTGTTTCTCCTTGGTTTTACCTTGTATGGGACTCTCCGTGGTTCCTGAACTTGATTGACTATTTCCTTTCCCCATTTTAGGGAAGTTTTCTACTATAAAGTCTTCAAATATTTTCTCTGGTCCTTTCTCTCTCTCTTCTCCTTCTGGGACCCCTATAATGCAAATGTTGTTGCATTTAATGTTGTCCCAGAGGTCTCTTAGGCTGTTTTCATTTCTTTTCATTCTTTTTTCTTTATTCTGTTCCATGGCAGAAAATTCCACTATTCTGTCTTCCAGGTCATTTTTCTGTTCTTCTGCTTCAGTTATTCTGCTATTGATTCTTTCTAGTGTATTTTTCATTTCAGTTATTGTATTGTTCATCTCTGTTTGTTTGTTCTCTAATTCTTCTAGATGTTTGTTCTTTAATTCTTCTAGGTCTTTGTTAAACAGTTCTTGCATCTTCTTGATCTTTGCCTCCATTTTTTTCCCCAAGGTCCTGGATCATCTTCATTATCATTATTTTGAATTCTTTTTCTGGAAGATTGCCTATCTCCACTTCATTTAGTTGTTTTTCTGGGGTTTTATCTTGTTCTGTCATCTGGTACATAGCCCTCTGCCTTTCCATCTTGTCTATCTTTCTGTGAATGTCTGTATTTAAGTTTTGTTAGTTTGATTAGTATGTGTCTTGGCATGTTTCTCCTTGGATTTATCCTTTATGGTACTCTCTTTGCCTCCTGGACTTGATTGACTATTTCGTTTCCCATACTAAGGAAGTTTTCAACTGTAATCTCTTCAAATATTTTCTCAGTCCCTTTCTTTTTCTCTTCTTCTTCTGGGACCCCTATAATTCAAATATTGGTGTATTTAATGTTGTCCCAGAGTCTCTGAGGCTGTCCTCAATTCCTTTCATTCTTTTCTGTTTATTCTGCTCTTCAGTAGTTATTTGCACTATTTTATCTTCCAGATCACTTATCCGTTCTTCTGCCTCAGTTAGTTTGCTATTGATTCCTTCCAGAGAATTCTTAGTTTCATTTATATTGTTGTTCATCATTGTTTGTTTGCTCTTTAGTTCTTCTAGGTCCTTGTTAAGTGTTTCTTGTATTTTGTCCAATCTATTTCCAAGATTTTTGATCATCTTTACTATCATTATTCTGAATTCTTTTTCAGGTAGACTGCCTACTTCCTCTCAGTTTGTTTGGTCTGGTGTTTTTTATCTTGCTCTTTCATCTGCTGTGTGGTTCTCTGTCTTCTCATTTTGCTTAACTTACTGTGTTTGGGGGTCTCCTTTTCACTGGCTGCACATTCGTAGTTCCCGTTGTTTTTGGTGTCTACCCCCAGTGGCTAAGGTTGGTTCATTGGGCTGTGTAGGATTCTTGGTGGAGGGGACTGGTGCCTGTGTTCTGGTGGATGAAGCTGGATCTTGTCTTTCTGGTGGGCAGGACCATGTCCGGTGGTGTGTTTTGGGGTGTCTGTGACCTTATTGTGATTTTAGGCAGCCTCTCTGCTAATGGGTGGGGTTGTGTTCCTGTCTTGCTAGTTGTTTGGCATAGCGTGTCGAGCACTGTAGCTTGCTTGTTGTTGAGTAGAGCTGGGTCTTAGCGTTGTGATAGAGATCTCTGGGAGAGCTTTTGCTATTTGATATTACGCGGAGCCGGGAGGTCTCCTGGTGGACCAATGTCCTGAACTTGGCTCTCCCACCTCAGAGGCACAGGCCTGACACCCAGCTGGGGCACCAAGACCCTGTCAGTTACATGGCTCAGAAGAAAAGGGAGAAAAAATGAAAGAAAGAAAGAAAGAAAAATAAAATAAAATAAAATAATTAAAAAATTATTTTAAAAACTTTAAAAGTAATAAAAAAAGTAGCAAGAGAGAGCAACCAAACCAAAAACCAAATCCACCAATGATAACAAGTGCTAAAAACTACAAATACAAACAAACAAACACAAAAATGGACAGAGAGAAACCTAGGACAAATGGTAAAAGCAAAGCTATACAGACAAAATCACGCAAAGAAGCATACACATATACACTCACAAAAAGAGCAAAAGGAAGAAAAAAAAATATATTTTGGGAATTCTGAGGTCTTCTGCCAGCGTTCAGTATGTGTTCTGTAGCAGTTGTTCCATATGTAGTAGATGTATTTCTGATGTATTTGTGGGGAGGTCGGTGATCTCCACGTCTTACTCCTCTGCCATCTTGAAGGTCTCTCCCAAACTCATTTTTAAATGTAGTTATTTTGGTTTTTGTTTTGGTCTGCTTCACCGTGTGGCTTGTGGGATTTAAGTTCCCTGCCAAGGGATCCCGACCTGGGCCCTTGGCAGTAAGAGCATGGAGTCCTAACCACTGGACCGCCAGGGAATTCTCCAAGCTGACTTTTTAAACTTTTCTCTCCCTCTTTCTTTCTCTCTGATACAGACTGAGATTTACTTAATCTTTGCTCTTCTGAAAACATCTCTGATGAGATCCAGTTGTTCAGTAGATTCTAGGCTGTGTCTGCTCTTACAGCTGGAAACTGCAAAAGAAACATACTATGAACTCTGTAGTTAAACAGACTTGCAGACAAATGGAAAGACTCACCAGCCCTTCTAGCAACAGCCATTTCTAAGAGAAATTGCTAGACCTTGTTTCCTTCAGAGAAGGTTTGCATCCATAGTGACATTACTGGCAAATTGCAGACACTGTATTATTATTATAATTTTCCAAACAACTTTGAACTGACAAAGCAATGCTTTATATTTTCAGGTTGAGAAATTTAAATAGTAAGCTGCCTTTAAACATAGTAAATAATGACTAGGCTTTGATCATTAAGAGGGAGAAACTGCTTCTGGATGCTAAGTAGTGATTTCTGAAAGTTTTAAATAGAAAATGTTTCCACACGTGGTGTTGATATCCATGGCAGCATTAACGGCTTTTCCTTTGCCAGAAGTAAATACAGGTACTTTGTCAACAACAGCGCCTGAGTTGTTTGGGGGTAGGAGAGGTTACAGACAAACCTTACCCAATGTATAGTACTGAGGTAATTAGACAGCCCATGACCCTTATCCTTACCTATGTTTCCTTAGAGCAAATTGTCCATTTTCTCTTTTTTTAAGACGTGTGTGTGTGTGTGTGTGTGTGTCTATGTGTGTCTTTGGAGACAGGGAAGGAAGAGGAGACTAAGGTAAGAGAAAAGCTGTAAGTATCACAGAGTTTTCACCCAGAAAGCTTTCAGCTAGGCCTTTTTTTAGTTTACAGTTTGTATAGTGCTTAGGAAATTG
Source organism: Neophocaena asiaeorientalis asiaeorientalis (assembly GCF_003031525.2). Taxonomy (NCBI): domain Eukaryota; kingdom Metazoa; phylum Chordata; class Mammalia; order Artiodactyla; family Phocoenidae; genus Neophocaena; species Neophocaena asiaeorientalis. Next base: position 1,017,169 of record NW_020174555.1, read on the forward strand.
GTTGGTATTAATTATAAATGTATGTCTGCCTGTTATAACATTCAAATTCTGAGGAGAAAAATAGCTTTAAAATATAACATGAAAGCGTATCATTTTTTCCACTACCCATCATCAAAAACAAGTGTGAGGGACTTCCCTGGTGGTGCAGTGGTTAAGACTCCGTGCTCCCAATGCAGGGGACCTGGGTTCGATCCCAGGTCAGGGAAATAGATTCCACATGCATGCCGCAACTAAGGAGCCCGCCAGCCTCAATAAGACCCAGTGCAACCAAATAAATAAATAAATAAATAAATAAAATATTTGAAAGAAAAAAAAGTGTGAGTCTCAATAAGAGGAATTAAGGTAAAGAGTATGTCAGATGCCAATTTCTTTTACTACCGGTCCTGTTTCCAAGTTGTTTACCTTCCAAGAAGTTAGAAGAGCAAACGGTAATTTAAAACCATAACAGACACAGCATAGGCAGTCCCCAAACAGAAATCCAGTGAACCAACAATACTGGGATGTGATGGTGTATGTGTGTGTGTCCCTGGGAAAATACTAAGTTCATGTCTTGTACAAGACTTTGTACGGCATATGAAGGTGGGAGAAAGGCCATGTTGGTGACTTAGTAATTTGGAAAGCCTTTTTTACTCTCCTGGGAAATTGAGTTTGTACTTAGTTTATGAACAATCCCTTCCCACTAAGCTTCCATTTTAATAAAAAGGTAAATACTCTGGGTATGATAACAAATAATAAAACCAGCCCATAACAATTAGCATCTTAAAATTTCTCAAGTCAGATTTATAAAAATAATGAAAACGGACCATTTTTGGAGAAAGTAAAGACGGTGAGCTTTTTGGTGGAAATACCGTTATTCAAGTTTTGACTGGACTTGGACACAAAGAGGATCCCTGTCGAAATACTCAGCATCACAATTAGCTGACATTTATGTCCCTTTGTGGGCTGACCAGGTTAAAACTGAAAGGGGATGCATTGGGGTTAAACCCAGGACTTATCTTTACTCCTAACTTGCTGGCTCCTTCCTGAAAAAAGAGACTCCTGTACTTAACTCGGAGGGGTGGTATTACACATTCAGCCATCTGTAGTTTAAAATTGACGAATACATTTCCCCTCACATTTCTAAGTTCCTTTTATCTAGTGTTTCTGTGCATATGATCAGCTTTGTGTGTTAAAGAGTAAAATTTACCTATACAAGTTATTTTTCTATTGGTGGTGATTTCTCAGGACTAGGCTAGAGAAAAGAGCAAATGACTTAAAAAATTTTTTTTCTTGACACATAGCTGGTTTTCTAAGTAAAACCCTGGACTCACTGCACACCATATCCCTTTGCTGAAGGCACAGGTGAATGAATTTCAGAATTTTTGAGTTTTGAATTGTCATGTTTCCTGTGGGATGATTAATGGGCAGTGTTGCTCTGGGTGTCTGGTTTACGATGGGGGCTGGGGGATGCAGGGCAAGCACACAGTTAAGCGCAGGACTTTAACTTACCTATACAATGGAATTTTTAAAATTTGGAAATGGCTTCACACACACAAAAGAGGGTGTTTCTCTTTCCAGGAAAATTGAGTATCTTCTCATTCTGGATTCGTAATTTTTTTTTTGGGCCTCTCACTGTTGTGGCCTCTCCCGTTGCGGAGCACAGGCTCCGGACACGCAGGCTCAGCGGCCATGGCTCAGGGGCCCAGCCGCTCCACGGCATGTGGGATCTTCCCAAACCTGGGCACGAACCCGTGTCCCCCGCATCGACAGGCGGACTCCCAACCACTGCGCCACCAGGGAAGCCCTGGATTCGTATTTATTGATACTTCAAGTTTGGGGTCACAAAGAGCCACCACACTTGTCATTTTAAGAGGAGTATAAATAAGGAAAAGCAGAGAAAATGCTAGTTGTTCATGCATCTCGTTCCCCTCCTTCATACTCCCCATTATCAGAGATTTGAACATATTTTCTAGCTTTGCATTCTTTCCAAGCATGCCCTTTGCACAGTTGATCTCAATAAGAAGACTAATTTCCAAGGGCCCTACTTGCCTGCTGGGCAGAATCAGGTTTAACCTTGTCTACTGGAGGGGAGGGCAGAGGAAGAAATTCTAGCCAGCAGCCCCACTGCACAGGAGCTCATAAAAAAGGGGGCCCTTTGTGATCCCATGCTCACGGTACAGAGTCTACAGAAGTCATCTGATGTTTAAAGACCTTTGTCCTGTGTGACAGGCTGGCTTGAGGCACCATAAGGAAATCAGAGGGGCTGAGAAGGCTGGAGCAGGCATAGCAGGAGAAGGGGGAGCCATAGAGATGATGATTCACCCCCAAATTCTTATTACCATCAGATTGTTAACAAAAGTCACATGTGTTTCTACTTGGGCCAGAGCTCTGGAGATAACCACCAGTGACATTTCTTGCATGTGTGTGTCTTCCCTGTCAAAGTAAGCTGATTTCTTCATTAGGCTGCAATCATTGAAACCACAATAAAGGACTTTTACCAGAATTGTTTTCAAATTCCAGAAGGCCATGTTTGCAGATTCTAAGGCTTACCCGGGGACCCTGAAACAGGCATGCACCCCAGTCCTTGTGTGTCTAGTTATAATCCACACATTTGAGCAGCTAGGGAACTAGTTATTAATTTTTTTTCCTTTCCAAAAATGGGAGTACAAAAAAAAAAAAAAAGGGAGTATTCAGGTTGACCTCCGGATGGAAACTAAGTCATATATTCTGACCAACAATTCTCCTCTGATGACCTAGAAGTTATAGACAAGTTCTGCCTCTTTGTCTAAATACACTCTAGTGCTATTAGATAAAAAAGGAATCAAGCATTCTGATAGATGGACTGGTACCAGGAAAAAAATAGTGTTGATTCAAAGCCTATAAATAAATAACATTGTACTATATTTAACATATGATTTACGTGAGGGTTAGCTGGACAACACAGATAGGACTGTTTCCCCTGACGGGGCTGCCCTGTCAGGATGGTAAAATGCACCCCTCTGTACCCAGTGCACACGCTCACACAGACAATCCAACTAAACTTGGTCCTCATCACTGCGAATGAGGCCAATGGGCCTCCAGTCCTTCCAAGCTGGAGTCTCCAGCAATGATATTCAGCATTATCAACAAAACCGAATGCCTTTTGTGTGCAAGGCACAGGGAGGGCTACACAAACGTTCAAAACAGATCTGCCCTCAAGAAGCTTCTATAATCCAGAAGGGAATCCACCAGACGAGACTCAAGCTCTTTGGAACAGGATATAAGGGCACACGAAGAGCACAGCCAGGTATCATAACATTTCACAGTGAACTGAAGAAATGTAGGCGTGTACAGGCCAGTCGTGTGAAATATTTCTAAGGACATGCTGATGTCCTGAGTATAGCAGCGCAGCCTGGCGATGCACCAAACAACACCTCCAGCTTTGACAGGGTTTGGGAAGAAGAGTGATTGGATTGAGTTCTCTCTTCTGAAATTTGATACAGAGCCTTGAGAATCAAAAAGAGATGGGAATTCCTGATTTCAAACAAAGAGAGGCCCTTGGAAAGACAGTCATCTGGCTCTGCCACTGCTTGGGGAAACTGCTTCCGCAGGCCAGGTGTACAAGATCCCAAACAGGCCACCGTGGGGAAAGATGATATTATAATAATGACAAGTCAGCATACTAGAAATTAAGTTAATCATGAATGAGGTTTTTCTTAATTAATTGGGTGGTTCCAGTTCACTACTAGGGAACAGAAATTCACATAAAAATGAGCTAAATGGACTGAACAGGCAGAGTTCTTCCTAGAATAGGTCAAGGTCAGTGTTGAGGTCACTGGCAAGGAAGTCTTGAGTAGCTTGGACTGAAGCTACTGTGTCCTGGGGAAAAAAGACTTGTTTTCATTGCTCCAGCCTTGAGCACAAATAGTGACTCTGAAGTAGACAGCACAACAGCCTCTTATTATGTCATTGTGGTTTTTTTTAAAGGACAAAGGCAAGTTAGGACTAGAGCCTGCTATGAACCTTTAATACGCTACTTTCCCTTCCCTTGTGAGTTTAGACAAGGTCTCCTACATATATATATATATATATATATATATATATATACATATACATATATATATACACATATACACACACACATATATATAAAAGTTTTATCATTAGGCTAAGAGCTCTTCATTTGCAATTTCTAACTAATTTCTCTTATTTTATGACTGTCTTACTTGGAGGAAAATGCTGAACTTCACAAAGAAAATGTAGGGAGCTTTTTTAGATAAAGTTTAGAGAATACAAAGACATTATTTTTTTAAAAGGCACACCATGGGAAATGTGTGTGACAAATTAAAGGCCTGGCCTTCTCCAGCGGCCAACACCCATCCAAGAAGGAACTGTTAGACCCACTTCAGGGACTCTCTGACCCTCTTGAGGGTGTTAGTGGAATCAGGTGATGAAAGGCAACATGGACACGCTGACTGGTTTGTTCAGCAAATACTCATGACCTTTTAAACCTACACAGATTTTTTTTTTTCCCAACTCACTTGATAGTACCAGTGATTATATAGTAACCGTTGCCATAGTAAAAACTCAATTCTCAAAACATCGTCTGGGCTTTTTACTGCTTCTATTACTGATGTAAACTAGTTAGAAAATTTTAATCCACAGGATTTTCCTTGTTCTGACCTAAGGTAGGGGTGAGGGAATGAGAAACAGAGAATTTGAGAACAAGGTAAGCATCCGTTATTTATTTGGGGAGTTCTTTAAAGATTTAAGCTATTTTATTAATTTAACAAGGGTGAATTAAGGACAATTTGTCCAGCTCTTAAGATATCTTTTCAGACTGAAAATAAGTTATTAAAAATTACCAATGTACAGATACAATTTACCTTAAGAAGTCTAAGTTGTTATAATAAGTGAAGCTATAAGCACCTAAGCTTTAAGAAATCTAGAGTATTAGTACAGAATAGTATATATGCTTACTTATGAGGAGAAAAAATTGAGACAGAAGAAAACTTGGTATTAAGCTCACATCAAGTTAGTGTTTTATTCTGGGGCTTAACTTCCCTTATAGTTGCAAATAGCCATTTAGAAAGTTGAGAAAGAGGAGAAGAAAAAAAATCTTGTTTAGTAAATGCATGTTTTCCTACATGACTTTTTAAAAACTAGTCTCATATCCTAAGTTATTTCTATTTCTTCGATGGTCCTAAGTTTCTGTTATCTTTACTGACAAACAGAAAACTGTTCAACTTTACACTTTCTTGAATTTCTGTGCTCCCAAGTACAAACCAATTTCTTTTATACGCTGGCGGAGGGGTTCTGGTATCTGCAGGAGTGAAGCAAGTGGTGTCATTTGCTGTAACCGAACGAAGCCCCTGATTGCGACCTCGGTACAAGAGGAAAGACAGGAGAAGGCTACCTGCATTTCTGGACCAAATATCCTAGATATTTTCTTTTTAATTTTTATTATGAAAATTTTCAAAAAAGGAAAAGTTAAAAGATGAGTAAGTGAAACCCCACACATCCACCCGCCAACATAAGGCCATATTTATTTTAAGATGTCTTTTTCTTCTTCCTTTTCTCTTTCCCCCAGCTTTCTGCAAGTATGTATGCATGAATGTATATAGCTTTGCTGAACCACTTAAGAGTATATTGCAGATATCATGCCACCCCACTTTTCAATGCTTTTGGGCATATGCATCTCCCCCAACCACAATAGCACAGCCCCAAATTAACAAAAAGTCGCTAGTCATATCAAATACACATTCAGATTACTCAGTGGTTCCTCAAATGTTGTACGTAGCTATTTTCTTGAACTGTAATCTAAAGTCTCTTTTATTTTCTAACAAATTTCTAAAATGTTTTTTCTTTTGTAACATACTTTTTGAAGAAACTACACCAATTATCTTGGAGAAAGTCCCAGATTCTGGGTTTGTCCAATTAATTCCTCATGGTATCATTTAACTTGTTCTTTACCCAGAAACAACCCCGGCAGGAGTATCTCATCTCACAAGTGATGTTCCATAATTTATACTGCAACATATCTGGAGGTACATAATTATCATGTTATTAGTGATGTTAACTTTGATCACTCGAGTTAGATGCGAAGCATAAAACTCTTACAAATGGCACTTTTCCCCCCTTTCACACTGAGTAATACGTGAGGTAATATTTCGTATTATGGACATAATCTGTTTTCTTTCAATCTCTAATGATTTTAGATTCCACTGGTGATCCCTGTGTGAATCAATATTTCACTAGGGGCTGCAAAATGGTGATTTTTCTAAGTCTGCTAATATCTCTACTTTTTTTTTTTAAACTGGCCATTCCTAGTACCTTAGGTAACACCCTGACAGATTTATAATGTTATAAATGTACCGTCTCCTTTATAATTCATTCAAATGAAATGACAATGCAACCACCAACAGTTTTTCTTTTTTCAAAAAAAATATTTAAATATTTATTTATTTATTTTGGCTGACCTGGGTCTCAGTTGCGGCACGTGGGATCTTCGTTGTGGCATGTGGGATCTTTTAGTTGGCAGCACGTGGGCTTCTTAGTTATGGCACGTGAACTCTTAGTTGCAGCATGCGGGATCTAGTTCCCCGAAGAGGCATCAAACCTGGGCCCCCTGCACTGGGAGCGTGGCGTCTTACCCACTGGACCACCAGGGAAGTCCCCACCAAATGTTTTTCTATATTTGAATTTTGTATCACAAACCAGATGCGTTTTTACTACATGAGCTAAGAACCATACAAGGAGTTGGGGATGCAGGGTGAATAAAAAGCAATACCCTGTGCCTTTCTCAAGAGCTTAGAGCCTAGCCTTAATAATAAGCACATATATATTCCTCAAAGGAAAGAAGTATAATTATCTGCCTAAAACTTTAGGTAGTTTTTCATAAAAAGCTTCTTAATACAGAATTAGAAATCATTTAGGGGGAGGATCGAAGTCAAGTCGCAAATATAAAAATAATTTGAGTACTTAATTCATTACTCTAAAAACGCCATAATTTTAAAACTTTGCAGCAAGGCCAACAGCATTAAAGTTACCTTCCCTCTCCCTACCTCATAATACCTTCCACTCCTTTTTTTTTTTACAGTGAGATTTTGCTTTTTCCATAGAACTTCAATAGTGAAAGCTCCGAGACATAGTGAAGACTAATACGGTTTACGTTTTGCTTCCCTACGTGCCCCCATGCCAGCTCAATGTACATTTCACTTCTAAGATATTTATACAACATACACCTGTACCCAAAGCAAAACAACAGGAAAGTCTAAGATACGGAAAGTTATTTTTGTGTCTAAGCTCAACAAAGTGGTGTCTCGTTCTTTGATTTTTCTTACGAGTCAACATCTTATGAGAAACCATAGTTGCAGAAAGCTCTCAGTCTTCGACAGAGGATGCATATGGCAAAGCCTAGCTTGGGCCCAAACAAACTGTGGTTTTATTTTTTTAATGGAAGTTTCATTTGTAAAAATGTCATTGACATTCCAGCTCTGATAGCATATTAATCAACTAACTACTCAGGGACAAAGTTAGGGTTGTCGGACTGGGCCTTATTTCCCTTCCTCATATGGAGAGTCTCCTCTTTCCACAGCAGAGTTACAAACAGAATAATAAATAGTTCTCACTTAATATATAGAAACTGGTACGGGTTTGCCTTTACTTGACAAAAACAAAGCTGAACTTCATAGTTTTCTGTACATTAGGAGAACCACTTGGCAATTTATTATAAAGGCTCATTTATGCCAGGAACCTGTTGAGCAGGAAACCTTCAAGTGGGAACACAGAACAGAATTTCATGCAGGTCCTTAAAAGAGGAAAGTTGTTTGCATTGTCATCCTATTTTAACACGTCTTGCTATGCTGTAAAAATAGTTAAGGACCTGTGGCCCTTGGAAAAGCTTTGAACTAATGCAAAATATAACTGGCCTTTTGGTCAGAAAATAGCCTATTCACAACTGGATAGTCTTAGCCAATATAAAAATATGCAGTCTTACAGGGGGAATAATTTTTTTAAGTGCCTAAATTTGGTTAGAATTGAGTGATGAAGGATCTCAGATGGTCTTAACTCTCCCAGAAAGGTTCAAGAAAAGAGCTAATGGGCAGATGTTAAGGAATATTACTACAAAATATAGGCGTTCTTAAGCTTCACAAAAATCAGTACAAATTATATACAGATGTTACACTGAATCAGGAATTTAGATATTTTGCTTTTGTTTTCCACACCTACAGTCATCTCTAGTGAAGGGTAAAGGAGACTGGGCATATGAGGTAGATATATTATTCTTCAAATTAACAGTCCCAAGATTTAACTTTAGCTTTTTCAATATGCATAATTTTACTTAATATAGTCCTTTTGAGGTTCACAGTATTTCAGAATACTTTAAGATCAGTGGATCGTAAATACTTTGAAATATATCTAATATGAATCCATTTGGGGGTGGATTATTTTTTTCAACTGAGAAGACATTTATCCACATAGTGCTTTAGTAGAAGAAATGATACTTTTGACACATTGATTTAATTATGCAGTTGAAATTGGAAGGATTTAAAGGGGAATTCATATATTTAGTTGCAAATACTCACCTGGCATTTAGAGTTGGGAGTTGGGAGTTGGCTAGGTCAGTTTAATGTTTTGGGGCCTTGTGAAAAAAAGGGCCTTAAACAGATAATCTCTAAGGAAACTTCTAGCTTCAACTCTATGGGATACACTTCAGTAACATCATCAGTGTGCTCTGAATATGGAAAAGATGCTTCTTAAAGTCTAGATTTCAGCTAAATTACTTCTAGAAGCCCACGTCCCTCCTGGGCTCTAAGATTTTGGCAACTTTGGGATTATTAATTAAAAAAGGAGGCCATCAGACTGAGGTGGCTTTAATGCCTTAGTAGCCTACGTAAGCAAACCAACACTTAAGCCACAAATGCCTCAAACTTAAGAAATCAAAACCTAAGGACAACTAATCACAAAGAGCCAACTAGGCTTTCCCAAATAATCAACCCTTAAGCTATAGTCAATCAAAGGCTTTCCTTCCTTTGCACCTACCTCTTCTCTATAAAAGTCTCCCCCAACCCCAGCTCCTGCTGGTGGAGGGCTAACCACTTCCAGTTTGGTGCTACCTGATTCAAATCGATTTTAAATATAAACTCAAAATTTTTAATATGCCTCAGTTTATCTTTTAACAGGATGAAGAGTTCAATTTCACAGGCTTGCTCTTCAGTGCTTTTTCTTGAAAAATTTCTATTTTAATGAGAGAAAAGTTAGCCATTTCTATCTATCCTCTGCCCCACACCCCACAACTCCCCAAATCCTGATGGTTCAGCCTTTATCTTCTTGGTGGTTTTCCCCTATCCACTTAAAACATTTATAAAAGGATGTTCTGCTGACTATATGCATGGTGTCCTTTTATGTATACTGGCTTTAAAAATATGCTAAACAGGCACATGTATATAAATTGGCAAAATCTTTCTTGAAAGCCAACTGGCAATGCATAGTAAAGTCCTAAAAATGTGTATATACTTTGAGGGCTCATTTTCACTTTTGGAATCTAACCTAAGGGAATAACCTGATAAGAGTACACCTTAAAGGATATTCAAACTAGAGCTTACAATAGAAATAACTGGTAACTAAAGTATCTAATTTCAGGGGGATTTAGGGGGTCCCATGCAGTACTTATTGACTTGGGAAGTTATTTATTTTATCCTCAATTTTTGAGATTATCTTCAAATTATTTTCTACAAGGAATATGAGTTGCTTTCCTAACAAAGTAAATATACCACTGGCTAATATGTTAATTTACTTATTTCTTTTGCACATGTACCCACTACTCAAAATCACTGATAATTTTAGTTTATTCTGAAAAATCATCAATCCATGAAACAATTTAATTCCTTAGCTACAACTGTTATTGAAGTGTAAGAGTGGACATGATCTGCTGCTCCCAAGAGATTCCAATTGAGGGAAAAGAGTAACTTACTGAAATAAAACCATTTTAAGTGACAGAAGCACCAGTTTTCGTCACTGTTTTTAAAGACAAATCACATGTCCTCATTTTTTCCCAAATAGTTGCTTCTTATTTTAAATTATGAAGAGTCAGAGGAATGAGGTACTGAAGCAAACACTTTTAATAAGAATACAAAATTCACACCAGAGGCACATTCTGGGGAATGTAAATGAACTATCACAAGTAGTAATTCTGCTGGAAGAATAAAATAAGGCTCTCTCAGAGTACAAATATACAGGAGGGAATGATTTAAAATAGGTTTATGATTTATAGTCACATTACATTGTGTTAAGCACTGAAAACAGGCATATTAATTAAAAAGCCAGCTAAATGGCATTTGAACATATATAACAAATCTTACAGTCCACAAAGTTCATGTATAACAGTAATTTTAAGTACTTCATTTCAACACAAAAGAAATGAACAGAAGAAGAGATACCTCTCAAAATATTAATTTATGTCTATGTCAAAAATCAAGAGAACTTATATTTTAAAAGGATTACATTACTGATAAAACCACACAGCAGACAGGCCGACCACGTAACACAAAACCAAAGGCACTGAGCATGAAACAGCACTGGCCCTTCCAGCCCCCTTCTTCTGGCTACCACCACACGGACCCACGCCACCTTTCCTTTATTCAAATGAAAACAAGTCCTCTGTCTTCCCATTCTGCAAAAGGAATGAAGAAAAACCAAACAGCAAATTTTAGAGTTGATTTCTCCATAAACCTTAAATGTGGCTTAACAAATACAAAGAAACTCAACATTTATACACAGTGCTCCTTTGCAAGGAAGTAACAGACACATCAAACATTATCTGAAAGGGGCTTCTTTATGGATTTATGTACATTGGTTGAATGAGAATTACTGTATCTGAGAAGGCACATATCTGTGATTTAAGGCTTAACCGGTATTGTTACACATAGAAGTCAATGAAAGCTGTCTAGGAATTCACTTCTGTCAAAGTGGAACTTACCCAAAAACTAGCTTTCCAAGCACAGAGTTCTACTCTAGAAACCATTGAGAATTTCTATTCCCAAGTCTACCTGTCAAAAAAATTCTCTTAAGCAGGTTTCATTATGAATCAAAGAAATGGCTAACATAAACGCTCCATGACTTTGGGTGACGCAAATTCATAAGTTCAAAAGCCTCACAGAAATGACAGTGTGATTCCTGCGCCTTTAAGAAAAAGTCTTAAACAAAATTATAATGGTACAGATTCATTTTTAAAAAGGTATCTGCCACAACGCCACAAGCCAATCAGTCATTCATTAGAGCTGCCACCTCTCTGTGGATGCTGCAGGAACACCATATAATTTTACTCTGCAAAATAGTTTCTTTTTTCTTTAAGACAATACATGAAAATGAATCTCTTAAAGATATTTAATATATTCATATATAAAATATCTGATGTTGATACAAATCATGTAAACCTCCCTTCGGAAAAGGTACAACTGGTCCTCATTTGCAGGACCAAAAACCTTGAATTTTTATCTTGTCAGTGCAAATCTATATTAAGTGTTTTCAAACTACAGAAATAGCCATCAACCCTCACAATACAAAAGGATTTCTCAAAAAGGAAAATTATTGTGTTCAGATTATAGAAATTATGTTTACATTAAAACCACCCACCTTCCCATCAAATTTAACAGTTCAATTGTTAAAGTATGAAAAAAGGGAAAAATTAAAGCTGTTTGTGCAAGAATCACTACAATGGTTGTCACCCTTTTCCTCTTCCCCCAACTCTGCTTAATTCTTATTAGGTTTGTTTAGAAATATAACAATGTGACTTTCCCTTTTTTTCCAGGTGTGATTTTACTGTTCTTCAAGCCAAGACGGGGTGTCCACTCCAGGATTTTTCAATTTGATATGGAACTGTTTAAGTGTCTGTTCAAGCTGCTTCTGATTCCCAGCAAAGTAAGCGGCAATGGCATTGTGGAAAAGGACCAGCTGATTGTGTAATACTTTAACCTGTGAACAGGGCAGAGTTACAAGACCAAGCATTAACACCAATGACAATGAAATATAAGGTGATTTATTACATGTCGTAATGAAAGAGCATATCTCTCCTCCAGAAAAGTTTTTCTGACAAAGTATTTCTCACACACCGATTGTACATTGCTTTGTAAAGTCACTGAACCTTCGATGAAGGTTCTTAACTTCCCTGAAGGGAACAGATCAGCTAAATATGTACTCTCTTAACCATTTTCAAACATTATTGAGCTTACTTTAATTAAACATATCATTAGATCCCCCTTCAAACTAAGTATATTCAAAATCAAATTTTGAAGAGGCAAAATTATACATAAATAATTACTATATGATACATGCTCTATACCAAGTATGGACATCATTAAGGCCACACTTTACGTAAAACTGAGTAGGCTGGATACTTTTAAATACCGTACTTCTCTGCAAAGACTGAAGAAGGATGGCAAGAGCTGCCCAGAAGGCCAATGTACTTAAAGTTCATATGCCTCTCAGTTCTTTTCAACTGCGTATTACTTCTAATGATATCAAGGGTATGTTTTAATCAGGTAACACTATCTCTATGACTCTTTTAAAGAAATCAAAAAAAGCATCAAAAAGAGTTTATGAATGAAGTGTTTCCTGAGGTCTTATTTATAACTGCAAATTGTTCAACAGTAAAGTATAAAATACACTCTAATTTACCCATCCAATGCAATATTCATTAAAACTGAGCTTTAATCATTTTTAATGATGTAAAAACATCTGATATATGATGCTAAGTGAAAAACTAGGATTATAACATATATGATATGACATCTGCATTCACTATTAACACACACATGCATAGTCTCTCTAGCCATTTCTTCGTCCATGTACCTCTATAAAGGAAATAACACTAATATATTTATAGCAGATATCTTTGATTTGTAAAGCCTTTATTTTAAAAATTAAAATGTTATAAAAATGGCAGCATTGCTCAAGATTATAAAGTAAAATCTCCTGATCCACTCTGCATTTATTCTCTCCTCCTCGCCTGAGGGAAGCACTGTTAACATTTTATTGTGTGTCCTTTGAGAAATTTTCTAGGCTTATATACAATATGTAAAAACACAAACAGACTGCACCATGCACACTTGCAGTAACAGATTTTTACTTAAAGTATCTTAGATAACTTTTAATTCCATTCATTTGTTCATTCAACAGACCTTAAGTACCTTCTAAGTGCCAGGCACTGTTCTAAGAGATACAGAAAGAAATTCCTTCCCTCATGAGCTTACAGGCTTGGGGTGGAAAAAGGAGGAGGTAGGCAGGAAACCAAATAAGTACTGACCCCAGGGAATGAGTATCTCAAGCCTTGCGAAGAAGCTGGGTTAACATTTAGGGCATCTGGAGCTGCTGATTCAACTAAAGTTGTTTAAAAAATAAAAGGGACTTTTTTCCTCTTTCTCTGACAAAGATAAGAAAGTTTCTGGCAGGGAGATAGTTGGAAGAGGGCCCGAGACTAAAAATGTCTGTACAAACTAAAAACAACACCTTGAATTCACCTGGTCAGAAATTTAAGGCCTGCAACCTTCCTAAATGAAAACCTTTGGTACCAGGTACAAGGATGACAACAAAACCTGATGCATAAGACTATGCATCACGCACAGTACTAGGGATACAGGGATACAAGGCTAAGGCAGAGTGCAGTACAAATGATGGTCAATATGATAAATGGGTAGTAAAAATACATCTTGTTAACTTAAAAAAAGAAAAAAAAGGCACTTGTGGGGAGAAGAGGGTTTTTTCAAGAAAGGTTGAAAGAGAACATCGGGATGGGAGAACTCTAACTCCCCTGCCCTCTGGTGCTGAGATAAGGGGGGGATATTTCAAAGGATGATGAACCTCCACCCAGGGGCAATTATTAAGGAAACAGGATAATGATAGGAAAAGCAGGTTTCTAGAAGGCAATTAGGAGGTGAGCAAAGTATATTATTATAATGACTGTTACAATAATGGCCCAACCACCCCTCTCAATCCACACTCTTGGGGAGGCTTCTACAATGAGAGTAAGCTTGGCCTGTAACTTTAGAAAATGAGGCCTGATAAGCAAGTGCTGGTGCTCTGGGACTGGTGTCACCACGCTGTGAGGAAACCCTGTGTAGCCTCCCTTTGGGATGAAAGCCCATGGGGACAGAGGCCCAGTCATTCCAGCTGCTCCCAGTACCCAGCAGGCATTGTAGTTGAAAGTGCAACAGGAAGAATCCACCTATCCCATACCTAGGCAATGGTGGGAAATAATAAATCACTGGTGTAATAGGCCACTAAGTAGTGGGTGTTTCATTATGCAGCAAAAGAGGTACATCCCTGAAAAAGGTTAAAGGGACTTCCCTGGTGGCACAGTGGTTAAGACTCCATGCTCCCAATGCAGGGGGTCCGGGTTTGATCCCTGGTCAGGAAACTAGATCCCACATGCATGCCACAATTAAGAGTTCACATGCCACAACTAAGGAGCTGGGGAGCCGCAACTAAGGAGCGCACATGCCGCAGCTAAATAAATATATAAAAAAACAAATGTTTATTACAGAAAATAAGATAAAATAAAGGGACCTCCCTGGTGGCGCAGGGGTTAAGAACCCACCTGCCAATGCAGGGGACATGGGTTCGATCCCTGATGTGGGAAGATACCACATGCCGCGGAGCAACTAAGCCTGTGCGCCACAACTACTGAGCCTGCACTCTAGAGCCCGTGAGACACGACTACTGAAGCCCGCGCACCTAGAGCCAGTGCTCCGCAACAAGAGAAGCTACCACAGTGAGAAGCCCGCGCACTGCAACGAAGAGTAGCCCCGGCTTGCCACAACTAGAGAAAGCCTGCGTGCAGCAATGAAGACCCAACGCAGCCAAAAATAAATAAGTAAATAAATAAATTTATTAAAAAAAAAAAAGGAAAAGGTTAAGAATGTGCTTTCCTAGGAATGAATGAGGGTCTAGAAAACAGTGAAAAGGAGGAAAGGCCTAGAATGAAGAAAGGCTAAAACGTGGCTGTGATACAGGAGAGAAATTAATTGAGAAAGCAGCTAGGGAACAGAAACTCAAACAAACAAGCGACGCAAAACTGCTACTAACCAGGCCCAAGACCTAAGTGCAGTTTAGGAGCACATACAGTATCTTTGAGAACTTTTACTTCCAATTTTCTGGGAAGAGGTGCATTAGGCATAGTTGATACTGGTCACAGCCTTCCCAAATTTTTATTTGTTATTCACCTATGTCATTAGTAAAATATCCCCATTACTAGTACTGTTCTTTTATAGAAATTACCAGAAAGAGCTCTGGAATCAGGGGGCACGCGTGCCAGTCCCAGTTTTACCATTTCCCAGTTTTCTTTGTGACACCAGGCACAGGTTACTTCTAACTTCACTGGCCAAGGTCTTTATCCGTTTATCAGGGATGCCATTACCAAACCGCATTTGTAGTGCTGTTGTAAGGGTTAAATGAAATGAGATACTACCTAGCACACTGTCTGACACAGGATAAGTACTCATTCGATTTCAGTGGAATTTAAGTTTACCTAGTTGATGGTTAAACCTTCAAACAACATTGACTTTTTTTAGTAAAATAAAATTTCATTTATTTAGAACCCCCTGATTTGGAACTTATAAGAAGTAAGATTGTGATACTGTGATTTATAATGAGAAGTAAATACTTGGTCTTCATCCCATTCCAGGCACAGAGCTCCTAAAACCCTTGTTAATTTCCTAAGTGATAAGAGCCTAGGAAGCATCTTCTATTGTAATATTTGGTCTCTGGTTCTGTTCCTGAAATGGCCCCAGAGCTTTTAAAGGTGAATGGAGTGTCTTCTGTTATTCACAACAAGCTCTTTTCAACCACACCTGCCTTTATGTTAATGAGGAGATTTTTGGAAAGCCCCTAGATAACCACAGCTTGGGGCTGGTTGCCAGGGGAACTAAATTGTGATTAGAGAGTGGGAATTTTCACCCTCACCCCCCACCAACCTCGGACAACGGTTTAATCAGCTGTGTCTATGCAATGAAGCCTCTGTAAAAATCCCTACAGTGGGGGGTTTGGACAGCTTCTGGGTTGGCTGACACATCCACAAGCCAGGAGGGTGGTGCACCCCAAGCCCAATGGGGACAGAAGCTCTTGTGCTGAGGACCCTTCCAGACCTTGCCCTATGGACCTCTGTGTCTGTATCCTTTAATATTTTTTGTAATGAACTGGTAATATAATAAGTAAACTGTTTCCTGAGCTCTGTGAGCTGTTCTAGGAAATGACTGAAGCTGAGAAGGGGGTTGTGGGAACCTTCGACTTAGAGCTGGTTGGTCAGAAGCACAGGTGATGATCTGGACTTTCGAAAGGTGTCTAAAGGTGGTGGTGAGGGGGGTCCACAGTGTCAGAAGTGAACCGAATTGTAGGACACCCAGCTAGTGTCCAGAAGATCAGAGACTTGGTCTGTGTGGGGGAAAAAAACCACACACATCTAATGTCAAGGAAGTGCTGTGAGTGAAACAAGAAACAGAGTTTTTTCCTTTTCAAAGATAGAAGCTGATGTGAAGTCTACCTTCGCACAGTGAAAAAAAGGTGTGTGCTAAGCAAATAAATTTTGTTGACAAGAGTGCATGAACACGGTTTATCAACACTGCCTGCCTTGACAAGGCCTTCGATCCAAGGGCAGAGATGCTGCAGAAGGAATTCCCCTGCCTAGTGGATCACCTCAGAAGAAACTTTAAGGGTCCTTTTACAACCCCATGATTCTGTGCTTCTAAAATGAACACATTTTTCAAGCAACAAGAAGGCACCTAATTTCTTCCAAATTATTCATGGTTAGCACCATTCAAGTTAACAGTATCACACTAAAAGTTTGTTAACATTCTTAATACAGACTTCCGCTAATTCATATTGACTTCTTTCTCTATGTCTAGACAGAAAAGTTTTGCATTGCAATCACTTTTAAAACAAGCTTTAAAATGATAAACTGATTTGTGTTAAGTATCTACTATGAAAAGGTCAAATTATGCTAATTAAAGTTATAACCAGTGTTCACCTTACATGAATGGAGTTTGATTTCAGGACCAAATCTCTTTCCTGTAAGTCACTAGAGTCAATGAAAATTACAGCTAGAAAAAAGAAGTAAAGTAAATTATTACAGGCTAGTTCGCATTTGATTCCTATTTAAATAAAAATGTTGTCTAAAACTGACCTGTTCTCAGTAACCTCTGCCAGTGTGAATGAGTTTCAGGTCTCTTCTGGAGAACAGACTGTCAAAGACTGGTCAAAGGAGAGCTCTGAGGGCAGTACATTTTGACAGAAGGGTGGAAAAGTTTCCAGATGACCTTAGGTATGAAATAACTTCTTAAAGATAAAAAACCATAAATTATGATGAAAAGATCGATAAATTAAATGACTTTGAAATTTAGAATTTCTATTCACCCAAAGATTGAAAAGACAAGTTACAAACTGGGGAGAGGGATCTGCATTACAGGGGCTGACAAAGGGTCCACATCTAGAAAATGTGAAGACCTGCTATACACCGAGAACCCAATTAAAAAGAGCAAATAGGGCTTTCCTGGTGGCACAGTGGTTAAGAGTCTGCCTGCCGATGCAGGGGACACAGGTTTGTGCCCCGTTCCGGGAAGATCCCACATGCTGTGGAGCGGCTGGGCCCATGAGCCATGGCCCCTGAGCCTGTGCATCCAGAGCCTGTGCTCCACAACGGGAGAGGCCACAACAGTGAGAGGCCCGCTTACCGCAAAAAAAAAAAAAAAAAGGGAAAAAAACATGAACACATTTTTAAAGCAG
>NW_020174555.1:1034927-1040582 GCF_003031525.2 Neophocaena asiaeorientalis asiaeorientalis
AAAAAAAAAAAAAAAAAAAGTGCAAATAACATGAACACCATTTTACAGCAGAGGAAACGGGAGTGGCCAATTAAATCTGAAGACTTCCAGTCTCATTAGAAATAAGAACTCTTACACACTGCTGATCAGTGTATAAATTTGTACAACTACTTTTGAAAAGTTTGGCATTAACTAGTAAAATGAAAGATGAATATATCCTATTGAACAGTAAATTAAGATACAGATATAATGATATATATGTCTCTTTATATATATATATCGATATATCTATATCTGTATCTATTTCTCTCTCTCTATATATATAAATAAAGTTATTCCAGCCCCTAGAGTAATGCCCAACACCAGATCCATGGTAATATTTATTGAGTGAATGAATGTAAGTAACATTTTAGGTGTGGTATTTTTTTTCTCTGAATATATAATATCTTTATATATATATCTATATATAAAATAGATAACCATCCTGCTCCCTCCATAACCCCTATTCTGAGTTTTCATTTTTTGAATTTATTTATTTTTTTATATAGCAGGTTCTTCTTAGTTATCCATTTTATACATATTAGTGTATACACGTCAATCCCAATTCATCCCACCATCACCATCCCCCGCCACTGTCCCCCCTTGGTGTCCATCCGTTTGTTCTCTACATCTGTGTCTCTATTTCTGCCCTGCAAACCAGTTCATCTGTACCATTTTTTTAGGTTCCACATATATGCGTTAATATACGATATTTGTTTTTCTCTTTCTGACTTATTCACTCTGTATGACAGACTCTAGATCCATCCACGTCTCTACAAATGACCCAATTTCGTTCCTTTTCATGGCTGAGTAATATTCCATTGCGTATATGTACCATATCTTCTTCATCCATTCGTCTGTCGATGGGCATTTAGGTTGCTTCCATGACCTGCCTATTGTAAACAGTGCTGCAATGAACATTGTGATACATGACTCTTTTTGAATTATGGTTTTCTCAGGGTATATGCCAAGTAGTGGGATTGCTGGGTCATATGGTAATTCTATTTTTAGTTTTTTAAGGAACCTCCATACTGTGCTCCATAGTGGCTGTATCAATTTACATTCCCACCAACAGTGCAAGAGGGTTCCCTTTTCTCTACATGCTCTCCAGCACTTGTTTGTAGATTTTCTGATGATGCCCATTCTAACTGGTGTGAGGTTGATACCTCATTGTAGTTTTGATTTGCATTTCATTAATAATTAGTGATGTTGAGCAGCTTTTCATGTGCTTCTTGGTAATCTGTATGTCTTCTTTGGAGAAATGTCTATTTAGGTCTTCTGCCCATTTTTGGATTGGGTTGTTTGTCTTTTAAATATTGAGCTGCATGAGCTGTTTATGTATTTTGGAGATTAATCATTTGTCTGTTGATTCATTGGCAAATATTATCTCCCATTCTGAGGGTTGTTGTTTCGTCTTGTTTGTAGTTTCCTTTGCTTTGCAAAAGGTTTTAAGTTCCATTAGGTCCCATTTGTTTAGTTTTATTTCCATTACTCTGGGAGGTGGATCAAAAAAGATCTTACTGTGATTTATGTCAAAGACTGTTCATCCTTTGTTTTCCTCTAAGAGTTTTACAGTATCTGGGCTTATATTTAGATCTTTAATCCATTTTGAGTTTATTTTTGTGTATTGTGTTAGGGAGTGTTCTAATTTCATTGTTTTACATGTAGCTGTCCAGTTTCCCCAGCACCACTTATTGAAGAGAGTGTGTTTTCTCCATTGTATATCCTTGCCTCCTTTGTCATAGATTAGTTGACCATAGGTGCGTGGGTTTATCTCTGGGCTTTCTATCTGGTTCCACTGAACTATATTTCTATTTTTGTGCCAGTACCACACTGTTTTGATTACTGTAGCTTTGTAGTATAGTCTGAAGTCAGGGAGTCTGATTCCTCCAGCTCCATTTTTTTCCCTTAAGACTGCTTTGGCTATACGGGGTCTTTTGTGTCTCCATAAAAATTTTAAGATTTTTTGTTCTAGTTCTGTAAAAAATGCCATTGGTAATTTGATAGGGATTGCATTGAATCTGTAGATTGCTTTGGGTAGTATAGTCATTTTCACAATATTGATTCTTCCAATCCAAGAACATGGGATATCTCTCCATCTGTTTGTATCATCTTTAATTTCTTTCATTAGTGTCTTATAGTTTTCTGCATGCAGGTCTTTTGTCTCCCTAGGTAGGTTTATTCCTAGGTATTTTACTCTTTTTGTTGCAATGGTAAATGGGAGTGCTTCCTTAATTTCTCTTTCAGATTTTTCATCATTAGTGTATAGGAATGCAAGAGATTTCTGTGCATATTAATTTTGTATCCTGCAACTTTACCAAATTCATTGATTAGCTCTAGTGGTTTTCTGGTGGCATATTTAGGATTCTCTATGTATAGTATCATGTCATCTGCAAACAGTGACAGTTTTACTTCTTCTTTTCCCATTTGTATTCCTTTTCTTTCTCTTCTCTGATTGCCATGGCTAGGACATCCAAACCTATGTTGAATAATAGTGGCGAGAGTGGACATCCTCATCTTGTTCCTGATCTTAGAGGAAATGCTTTCAGCTTTTCACCATTGAGAATGATGTTTGCTCTGGGTTTGTCATATATGGCCTTTATTATGTTGAGGTAGGTTCCCTCTGTGCCCACTTTCTGGAGAGTTATCATAAATGGGTGCTAAATTTTGTCAAAAGCTTTTTCTGCATCTATTGAGATGATCATATGGTTTTTATTCTTCAATTTGTTCATATGGTGTATCACACTGATTGATTTGCATATACTGAAGAAGCCTTGCATCCCTGGGATAAATCTCACTTTATCATGGTGTACAATCTTTTTACTGTGTTGTTGGATTCTGTTTGCTAGTATTTTGTTGAGGATTTTTGCATCTATATTCATCAGTGATTTTGGTCTGTAATTTCCTTTTTTTGTAGTATCTTTGTCTGGTTTTGGTATCAGGGTGATGGTAGTCTCATAGAATGAGTTTGGGAGTGTTCCTTCCTCTGCAATTTTTTGGAAGAGTTTGAGAAGGATGGGTGTTAGCTCTTCTCTAAATGTTTGATCGAATTCACCTGTGAAGCCATCTGGTCCTGGACTTTTGTTTGTTGGAAGATTTTTAATCACAGTTTCAATTTCATTACTTGTGATTGGTCTGTTCATATTTTCTATTTCCTCCTTGTTCAGTCTTGGAAGGCTATACCTTTCTAAGAATTTGTCCATTTCTTACACATTGTCCATTTTATTGGCATAGAGTTGCTTATAGTAGTCTCTTAGGATGCTTTGGATTTCTACAAGTGTCTGTTGTAATTTTTCCTTTTTCATTTCTAATTCTCTTGATTTGAGCCCTCTCCCTCTTTTTCTTGATGAGTCTGTCTAATGGTTTATCAATTTTGTTTATCTTCTCAAAGAACGAGCTTTTAGTTTTATTCATCTTTGCTATTTTTTTCCTTGCTTCTATTTCATTTATTTCTGCTCTGATCTTTATGATTTCTTTTCTTCTGCTCACTTTGGGTTTTGTCTGTTCTTCTTTCTCTAGTTCCTTTAAGTGTAAGGTTAAATTGTTTATTTGAGATTTTTCTTGTTTTTTGAGGTAGGCTTGTATTGCTATAAATTTCCCTCTGAGAACTGGTTTTGCTGCATCCCATAGGTTTTGGGTCATCGTGTTTTTGTCGTCATTTGTCTCTAGGTATTTTTTGGTTTCCTCTTTGATTTCTTCAGTGATCTCTTGGTTACTTAGTAATGTATTGTTTAGTCTCCATGTGTTTGTGTTTTTACGTTTTTTTTCGTTGTAATTGATTTCTAATCTCATAGCGTCGTGGTCAGAAAAGATGCCTGACATGATGTCAATTTTCTTGAATTTACTGAGACTTGATTTGTGACCCAAAATGTGATCTATCCTGGAGAATGTTCCATGTGCACTTGAGAAGAAAGTGTAATCTGCTGTTTTGGGATGGAATGTCCTATAAATATCAATCAAATCTATCTGGTCTATTGTGTCAGTTCAAGCTTGTGTTTCATTACTAATTTTCTGTTTGGATGATCTGTCCACTGGTGTAAGTGAGATGTTCAAGTCCCCCACTATTACTGTGTTGCTGTCGATTTCCTCTTTTATAGCAGTTAGCAGTTGCCTTACATACTGAGGTGCTCCTATGTTGGGTGCATATATATTTATAATTGTTGTATCTTCTTCTTGGATTGATCCCTTGATCATTAGGTGGTGTCCTTCCTTGTCTCTTGTAACATTCTTTATCTTAAAGTCTATTTTATCTGTTATGAGTATTGCTACTCCAGCTTTCTTTTCATTTCCATTTGCACGGAATATCTTTTTCCATCTCCTCATTTTCAGTCTGTATGTGTCCCTAGGTCCGAAGTGGGTCTCTTGTAGACAGCATATATATGGGTCTTGTTTTTGTATCCATTCAGCAAGCCTGTGTCTTTTGGTTGGAGCATTTAATCCATTCACGTTTAAGGTAATAATTGATATGTATGTTCCTATGACCACTTTCTTAATTGTTTTGGGTTTGTTTTTATAGGTCCTTTTCTTCTCTTGTGCTTCCCACTTAGAGAAGTTCCTTTAGTGTTTGTTGTAGAGCTGGTTTGGTGGTGCTGAATTCTTTTAGCTTTTGCTTGTTTGTAAAGCTTTTGATTTCTCCGTTTAATCTGAATGAGATCCTTGCCGGGTAGAGTAATCTTGGTTGTAAGTTCTTCTGTTTCATCACTTTAAATATATCATGCCACGCCCTTCTGGCTTGTAGAGTTTCTGCTGAGAAGTTAACCTTATGGGAGTTCCCTGTATGTTGTCATTTTTCCCTTGTTGCTTTCAATAATTTTTCTTTGTCTTTAATTTTTGTCAGTTGGATTACTATGTGTCTTGGTGTGTTTCTCTTTGGATTTATCCTGCCTGGGACTCTCTGCACTTCCTGGACTTGGGGGCTATTTCCTTTCCCATGTTAGGGAAGTTTTCAACTATAATCTCTTCAAATATTTTCCCAGGTCCTTTCTCTCTCTCTTCTCCTTCTGGGACCCCTATAATGTGAGTGTTGTTACGTTTAATGTTGTCCCAGAGGTCTCTTAGGCTGTCTTCATTTCTGTTCATTCTTGTTGCTTACTCTCTTCTGCAGCAGTGAATTCTACCATTCTGTCTTCCAGGTCACTTATCCGTTCTTCTGCTTCAGTTATTCTGCTACTGATTCCTTCTAGTTTATTTTTCGTTTCAGTTATTGTATTGCTAATCTCTGTTTGTTTGCTCTTTAATTCTTCTAGGTCTTTGCTAAACATTTCTTGCGTCTCCTCGATCTTTGCCTCCATTCTTTTTCCGAGGTCCTGGATCAATCTTCACTATCATTATTCTGAATTCTTTTTCTGGAAGGTTTCCTATCTCCACTTCACTTAGTTTTTTTTTCTGGGGTTTTATCTTGTTCCTTCATCTGGTATGTAGCCCTCTGCCTTTTCATCTTTTCTATCTTTCTGTGAATGTGGTTTTAGTTCCATAGGCTGCAGGACTGTAGTTCTTCTTGCTTCTGCTGTCTGCGGCTATCTAAGAGACTTGTGCAAGTTTCCTCCCTATTCTGAGTTTTGCTTATCATCCCTATTGGTTTTTCCTTTGTAAAAAATTATATATATATAATATATATATATTATATATATAAACACA
>NW_020174555.1:1040869-1045890 GCF_003031525.2 Neophocaena asiaeorientalis asiaeorientalis
TAGGCTGTGTTTGGTCCCATGGCATGTTATCTAGTTTCTCCTATTGGGAGAAAATATGTGCAAAACATATCTGGCAAAGAACCTGATGCTAGAATATACAAAAAATTCTTACAAATGAATAAGGAAATGACAAACCCAACGAAAAAATGGGGAAAAAATCTGAACAGGCATTTCACCAAAGAAAATATACAGATGGCGAATAAGCACATGAAATGACCAACATCTTTATTTATTAGGGAAATTCCAATTTAAACCACAATGAGGTCTACTACACATCCACCAGAATGGCTAAAATGAAAGGTTAACCATACCTTATTGGTGAGGATGCGGAGCAAATTGGTCTCTCATATACTATTGGTGGAAATGTCAAATGGTACACCCATTTTGGAAAAGTTTGCCAGTTTCTTAAAAAGTTAAACATGCACCTACTATTCCCATGTGTATATATACATACAACCCAGCTATTCCACAGGTAGGTACTGACCTGAGAGGAATGCATTACGTATATTGTTTTGTGTGTATACCAAATACTTTTTTAAAAAGAAAGAAAGAAAAAAGGAAAATAATGAAGCTTCATGACTTGCTTCAAATGTAGTATAAAAAATAAAGACTATAAATGAGTAGATAGATTTAAAAAAGAAACTAAATTAGAAAGTTTCAAATAATCTTTCTAGTTTCTAATTCTCCCTAAAGCCATAAGTCAGTTCTGCTTATAATTGAGACTTTCACCTTTGCTTGTAGATTCTAAAAGTAATACACCTCAGAGAATTCAAGGAAAACTCCTATTTGGCCCTAAAATATGATGTTACGATCCTTACAAACTGGTAATGTGATGCATTTTGATTCTTTGGAAAGCACACGTAAGTAAAATTTCCTTCCCTAAAATGCCATTTTCCTGATTAGGAACAAAGCAAATCTACCACAAATAAACCATTTATTAATTTTCTATTTTCTATGTCCATTAAGTAGATAACCTTTTTCTTTGCCTGTCTCTTATTAACTGCAGAAGGAGGCTGATATAGTTGAAGGAGAATGATTCAGGAAAACTGGGCTCAACTCCCATTTCTGCCTCAAGTTAACCATATGAACTCTCTTCACTTGCATAATGAAGAAACTGAGAGTAAGATAATTTTTATGGTTCCTTTCTACTAAAACTTTCTGAGAAAATTGCTTTCTAAATAGAGGTACACATATATTTGGAAACTCAAGTGGCTCTCAAAAAGCCGTTCTGTTGAAAGGCTTTCTTTCAGTAGAAAAACATTATTTCTATTTATTTTTAAGGACAGAAACTGGCACTTCTATTAGAGATGTATTAAATTCAGCTGAAAGTTTATGTACCAGTTTATAAACACTCTTCCCTGTTATTGAGTTAATTTTTAAGGTTTTCATGGTAGTAACCTACTTGAGTCACACAGTAATTTTCCAACTGCTAGTATTATTTGGCCTTTCTTGTTTTCCAATTTCAGATGACCCTTGGCTCCTGGAGCAACAGAGCAACTAAAGGGCTTCTGTATTTTTCATATGAAAGTCTAATAATTTTTAGAAATAGGTTCTAACTAATTACTCCTTTTCGGACCACAAAAAATTTTTGACTTGAATTTTAACTCCCAGTGTTTTAGAACTTGGAGAAGACAAGGACCTCCCTGGTGTTGCAGTGGTTAAGAGTCCACACTCCCAGTGCAGGGGGCCCGGGTTCAATCCCTGGTCAGGAAACTAGATCCCACATGCATGCTGCAACTAGGAGTTCATATGTCACAACTAAGGAGCCCATGAACTGCAACTAAGGAGCCCACCTGCCACAACTAAGACCTGATGCAACCAAATAAATAAATAAAATATTAAAAAAAAAAAAAAGAATTGGAGAAGACAGTAAAAGAGCACAGGATTTGATTCACGTACTGAACTGAAGAGAACTGTTATCATGGCCCAGAAAGTTAGAGCATCAGAAAGTGGGAAGGGAATCAGACAATTTCTAGCTAACCCTACTGCTGTCAACACAAGTCAGAGTCCCCACCCCCGACAGTCGACAAACCTAACACAGAGACACACTTCTTGTAGCTGAGGGAAGCTTGGGAGTCCACCACCCAAGCCTCAAAACAGGGCCATTAGCTGTATTTAAAATGGTCCCCCACTACCCAGTGAAACTTAATCCATGGGAAATAAAGGAAAGAGGATGCTTTTTAGGACTGAATTCTAGTTTTCACAACAAAATAATACAATACCCATTTTCACAAAAACATTCGCTTGGTAACTGTGAGAAGGTTGATGTGTAAAAGCCTTTTAAAGTATCAGCACTTCAGATAAGTTCCTGGAATAAAGAGAGCCTCTGGGGAGTCACAGCTTTTCAATTATAATTATGGAAATAAAATATAAAATTTCATTGTCACTTCAATCTCAGAAGCTGTTTCATACCAAAACAGACAACTTATCTCATTTTTCTATTAGCACTGATTATGTAAGTGTTATCTTAGTAAGAGTTTTAGTTCTGGTAGTAGTCTTCAAAATCAGATGCAAATTTAAATAACAATGGTAAGTTGACTCTTTTATCTAATCAAACCATTAGTAAATAAAAAATAAAGGTAAATTAAAATAAACTAATAAATCAGTTCTCAACAGGAGTATACTTTCTAAATTAAATGAATTAAAAACTTAGAATATTTTGCTTTTCTAATTATCTTTTTTCTCTTAAAAATTTTTTTTCTATTTTTTTACTCTATTATTACTTTTGGCCGTGCCACGTGGCATGCAGAACTTCCCTGCCCAGGGATCAAACCCACACCCCCTGCATTGGAAGCACGGAGTCTCAACCACTGGACCACCAGGGAAGTCCAATCTCCACTTATTTTTGACTAATTTTAATTTGCACTAGGGTCTGTACTCATATAATGTATTCAGTGCAGCTCTGACTGATAGGCTACAAAGAATCTTCAGAATGCTTTGGTTATTAAGTAAATACAAATCATTACCAACAGAGGAAAAATTAAGAAACATTATAAAAGCAGTTGCAATACAATTTTAAAGATAATTTTTGCAACCTTGGTAATGATACTGTGCTGTTGTCACTATATATAATAAGCAGTTTTAACAAGACTTAAAAGTATTATTTTAAGTATACGGCTTGTCTATCAGGTTCACTTTACTAGGCTATCTGGCTTTTTTATAAAGATCAGTCTGGCAGGGCTTCCCTGGTGGCACAGTGGTTAAGAATCCGCCTGCTAATGCAGGCGACATGGGTTTGAGCCCTGGTCTGGGAAGATCCCACATGCCGCGAAGCAGCTAAGCCCGTGCACCACAACTACTGAGCCTGCGCTCTAGAGCCCGTGACCCACAACTACTGAAGCCTGTGCACCTTGAGCCTGTGCGCCGCAACAAGAGAAGCCACCGCCATGAGAAGCCCGCACATTGCAACGAAGAGTAGCCCCCGCTCGCCACAACTAGAGAAAGCCCGCACACAGCAACGAAGACCCAACACAGCCAAAAATAAAAGTAAATAAAATAAATTTAAAAAAAGAAAAAAGATCAGTCTGGGAAAGATTCTGGTTTCTCAACTAGAACTGGCTTGAGGAGAGAGATGAAGAACATAAGGTGGGGGGAAAAAGGTCAAACCCTGCTTTTAGGAGAAGGGGCAAAAAGCCGAAATGTTGGAGGAAATATTTTAGGGTCATTACACTTTTTCAATTTACTTCTATATTTATGCTATGAAATCATGAGAAGTGATAAGCATACAGTATCAAAGAAACAGCCAAGCATTTTTGGTAGACTATTCTTTGATATGGTGGGTGACACTAACTTTTGTGAAGCATTTTCTGTGTGACAGGTAATATGTTACCCTTACATCTTACATCTTCTATTCTCTCCATGTTATCATTAAAAAAAAAACAAAACAGACTCAGAAAGTTAAGTAACTCACCTAAGTTTTAGACAGGTAGGAAGCAGATAGGCTGTATTTGGGAAACAGGAATGTTTATTCCAAGACTGGTCCATGTTCTTTCACCTATTCTAACCTGCCTCTATTCTACATTTTAGAAAGCTTTTAAACAAAGTTTGAAACAAACAAAAGAAGGTATAACAGATCAGTTAAAGGAAGGGTAAAAATGTAGAAAAGATATATCTAAACCTCCTTCCTATTTTGTCTCTGGTCCTGAAGTTGCATTTAAACAGCCTCAGGACAAGGATCTAATGCAAGGGTTGGAACAGATAAAAGTTAATTCTTTCTAAAATTATGAAGAATAATGCAATATTAAACTTTCATATAATAAAAAACTTTCATATAATCTTTCCATAATTACAGAGCAGGAAAAAAAATCTACATTGAGCTATTTATGTATGTTATCTCCTAACTTTAAAAAGGTTTAAAGTGGTTATAAAGATAAATAAAACATGACACAAAAGCAGATTTAAAATAGGAGAAGACAGAGGTAATATTTCCTGTGGTGAGATGATGACAGATTTGACCAACTTTGAAAACCTAACATCAGAAACAGAGTAATTTAGAAATATACTAAATCACTGTGAACTCAATTACTAAGAACTTTCATAAAGACCTACCAAACAATGAGCAACCCAGATCAGACACAAGCAAAACCACTATAGCAACATCTGGTGAATGACCGAAAATATATCATACAATACTGTAACTGTTAAAAGGCAAAACAAACTTCAGCACTGACTACTGACACACAGAGACAAGCTGAGGTTTTAAACAGAAACTGGGTAAGAGAAATTTAAGAGCAGAACTGATAGATGATGTCAAGTGGATCACACTGAAAACTTTCTCCTGCTGATACAGCATGTATCAACAGAAGATAAATACCACTTAAAAGTTATTGACTAGGGGCTTCCCCGGTGGCGCAGTGGTTGAGAGTCCGCCTGCCGATGCAGGGGACGCGGGTTCGTGCCCCGGTCCGGGAGGATCCCACATGCTGCGGAGCGGCTGGGCCCGTGAGCCATGGCCGCTGAGCCTGCGCGTCCGGAGCCTGTGCTCCGCAACAGGAGAGGCCACAACAGTGAGAGGCCCGCGT
>NW_020174555.1:1045942-1065218 GCF_003031525.2 Neophocaena asiaeorientalis asiaeorientalis
AAAAAAAAAAAAAAAAAAAAAAAAAAAAAAGTTATTGACTAAAAAACTTAAAGTGTTATTTCATAGGCATCAAAACCATAAAAAAGTACTTTATTTCTACCAAATGAACTTTTTTCCAAATCAAATTTAGATTACATACCTTTTTATCAGAGACACTGAAGTCATTTTTTTAAATGAGGTAATTTCTAGTCAAAAAAGCTATTTTAACATATTTACAATTGTTAAGTTCTTCAAAGTACTTATTGGCTCTTCCAGTAATTATATAAAATAGGGCTTTATATTAAGTGTACAAGAATATTGGGGCAGTACCTTGGCTTAAACATGAAAGGAAAAGCTGGAACAAAATCATTCTTTCTTTTTTTTAAAAAAATTAATTAATTTATTTTTGGCTGTGTTGTGCCTTCCTCACGGTGCACGGGCTTCTCATTGGTGTGGCTTCTCTTGTTGCGGAGCACAGGCTCTAGGTACGCAGGCTTCAGTAGTTGTGGCCCATGGGCTCAGTAGTTGTGGCTCACGGGCTCTAGAACTCAGGCTCACTAGTTGTGGTGCAGGGGCTTAGTTGCTCCGCGGCATGTGGGATCTTCCCAGGTCAGGGCTCGAACACATGTCCCTTGCATTGGAAGGCGGATTCTTAACCAATGCACCACCAGGGAAGCCCACAAAATCATTCTTTAGTAAGAAGTCTCCAACCACTGATATGTAAAGAATTAATTCCTTTCTTTACTCCCAACTATTTAAAAATGTATGATGATATGCTTTCTTTGCCCATCATTGATCTTTTTCCAGTAAGGAAGAAACCAGAAGAGTAACAGCAGGAATGTGTACCTGTCTTGGCCTTTTATTAGGTTTGTGAAGTATAATTTTATTATTTTGTAATAGCTTTGGAAATGCTTGTCATGAAAGCAGCTACCAACTGAAAAAGAGAAGCACTGTCAGAAATATGGGAGTGAGCACTGGGAAGGGAGTGAGAAAAAAGAAAGACAAACATGGAGGTGGAAGAATAGATTTTATTTTTCTGACTCACTGGGATGGTTTCAACAAATCACTGACAAGTGGGTTTTTTAAAAAAAAGCATCCTATGAGTTAAAAATGGCAGTTTTGTTTTGAAAAGAAGATAACTGATGAAACGCAATCTGTAAACTCCAGTAACAGTGAGTCACAGCACTACGCCTTATCGTTTTTTATCCAACGGTACATTAAAATTCTCAACGCACAAGTTTTCTCACCCTAGCAAAAATGCCTGTTGGCGCTTCTGTTCTATGGCTTTTACCATGTTAGCTCACTCCCTGTCCTCACCCTTCCCTCCAAGAGTTCCAGGTTTAGATGTGACCAATATGGCTTCTGTTTTCCAACATTATCTCCAATCTTTTCCCTCCAAGCCTTTCTTGGAGCAGCATTATAACATCATTTACTTAACTAAAAGCAGGGCTATGGAGTCAAACAGATCTAGATTTGAATCCTGGTCTGGCTGTGAGACTTTGGGCAAGTTACTTAACCTCTCTGGACCTCAGCATCATCATCTGTACACTAGTATGATCATCTAGATCACAGATTATAGATATACATACAGATATTATATAAAATACTTACAGAAAGCTTCCTCTATATGCAGATTACTTAAAGGTCAGTCTCTATCAGTTCACTTACTGTAGGAAGGGAATGCCCTAAATATGTATCCATGGGGCTTACCTCTAGGAGAAGAAACAGACTAGCAGGCATTCACAGCACAGTATGATTTGTGCTTTAATTGGAGAAAGCCTTGGGCACGATTGTAATACACAGGGGACGAAAGAATGAAACTCTGCTCGAGGAAATATTAAGTAGCAGAAATCATTCAAGTTAGCATCTGAACTCCTAGCTTAAAATTAATTTAGGTCCAGAAGAGTAGTTAAGGAACTGGGTATTTCCTTTCATTAATGAGGTGACCCAGTTCTCACTGGCCTTTGGACACTGGGCAACAGGAACTTACAGATAAACCAATGGCCAATTCAAATTCATCTTTACATTCACAAAATAGTTTTCTTTCAGAAGTATGGTTCTGTTATTTTATCTTGGAAAGCTAACTTTTTTTCCCTCTTATACAGCTTACAAAATTCTCATCCCATGCACCTAACAGCTGTTTATAAACTTAATGGAAAAGCTTTACTAAAATGTTATTATAAAACCATTATTTTTCCTAAAAAAAATCTATAAGCAGCAATACTGTTCTGCTTTAAGAATAGAACAGAAAATATAACAAAAGTTTACAAATCATTGAAACATGATCCAGGATTTCTTGCAGGCTTTTTTTCTGACCTCCTTCTGCCAGTGCTCGTGTTCCTCATTCTGTGTGGCCCTGCTCAAGTCACACTGCCACCCAGCCCAGCAAGTACTTTTAGCCAACACTAAGGTTTTCTTCATCAAATTCTAGGTTTCTTCTTCCTCATGCTTTACTCAGCATTTTGTATAGAATAGATTTTACTAAATGTTCTCCATTAGACTGTAAGTTGCTTGTCAGCAAGCTTGTCATAATACCATCATACAGTATTTCTTTAGAAGTAGGCATTACAAATAGCCCAAAGCAAGCTATTTGTAATGCCTAATTACACACACATATATATATGTAATTAAGCATATATATAGAGAGAGTCAACAGGAAAGCACTGAGTCATTACTGAAAGGACTTCAAGGAAAGGTGAAAAAGAACAATGCAAAGTCAAGTTCTTAAACACTGCTAGTATCGTCTGAGATTTTACTCAGAGATACTAATTAAAGGGCTTACTTTTAAGTAAATTGCAGAGACTGTAACTACTAGGAGCTAAAAAAAGTGCAGTAATGCCACCGCCACCAAAACTAATGTGGAGTATCAGTGATCTGTTCAAATCTCACACTGGTTGCTTACTTAAAAACTCACCTTTATCACAAAACCTGGCAAACTGACTTGGGTGATACCCAAGGCCAGCAAAATAAGTGAAATGTGGATCTGAGGCATACACAGTACCAACCATCTAACAGAATAGAGACATTGCAGTAGTAATGGTCAAGAAGTTAATTTTTTTTTGGGGGGGGGCTGCATCATGCAGCTTGTGGGATCTTAGTTCCCCAACCAGGGATTGAATCCAGGCTCCCTGCAGTGGAAGCATGGAGTCCTAACCACTGGACCACCAGGGGATTCCCAAGAAGTAAATTTTAATAAGTGAATCCTATACACTCAAAGTGAAAGGACTGAACAATCCTCTCCCCTATAAGATAAACAACAGAAAAATGAACCTATCCTCCAAATGAGTTGGTCACTTATGACCAAAAGGGGTCAGAAAACACAAGTACTTTAAATATAATTGCCAAGAAACAGAACCAAGTCAAACATATAAAAACAGCAACTCATGATTATACAGCTATCCCTCTGGAAGGCTTTTAAATCTATTGTACAAAACACCTTTCTTTCACAAAAACTGCATGCTGGAAATCGTAGCACAACTGACAGAGAGACTGTATGAACTGGTCAGCTGGGTGTGCTCTCTCCTGCATTCACCAGTTGAGAACTGCAAATTACCAACCGACTCTGGATAGATATGGCTTGGTTGATGTTAATTTCAAAATCAACCCACAACTCACAATTCTTTTTGGTTGCATGATTCATATAAAGATAGTTAACTTCTGCCTCTTTCATAAAGAGATAAAGGAGACAATGCAAATCACAGTCAAATTTTTCCTGCTCCATGTGTGTTTAGAAAGTTTTAAAGGGACCTGGAAGTCAAAGCACTAAGAACAGCAAACATGGCAGCATACAAGAAAATACTTTCTGCATTAATGGAAGGCACTATCACATCATTTCTAATCTGTCACTTAAGATGAAACTGTTTTTTTATTCTTTCCAACACAGAATCAATCATTTGATTTTAAGCTAAGAGGAAAATTATAGGTTATATAAATATGTATATTAAGCTATGCTTGAAAAATAGAAATCGGGACTTCCCTGGTGGCGCAGTAGATAAGACTCTGCACTTCCAGTGCAGGGGGAATGGGATCAATTCCTGGTCAGGGAACTAGATCCCACATGCATGCCGCAACTAAAAGTTTGCATGCCACAACTAAGGAGCCCATGTGCCACAGCGAAGGAGCTGATGAGCCACAACTAAGGAGCCTAACTGCTGCAACTAAGACCTGGTGCAACCAAATAAATAAATAAATATTAAAAAAAAAAGAAAAACAGAAATCCAGTTGAGTCTTTTTGAAAACAGAAGGTATACTATTTTAAAAACAAACATTTTCTATCTATACCTATTTTCCTTTCTTTTAAAAATCAAATTTTATTCTTTAAATAGGTAGGATCAAAATTGAAAGGACACAAAAAGCATATAATGAGAAGTCTCATTTTCAGTCCTGTCTCCAAATACTCTGTTCCCCTTATAGGTAAAAAATTTTAATTAGTTAATTCCTTTGGTTTTTCTTTACGCAAACACAAGAAAATATGATTATACATTCTTATTTCCTTCCTTTCTCACAGAAAAAGTTCTGTACCATATACACTGCTTTGCACCTTGCTCTTTTCATTTAATAGTATGTTCTGAGGATCTTTCTATCAATTGCATCCCTAGTCTTTTTTTTTTAACAGCTGAAAAGTATTCTGTTGCATAAACGAACCACAGTTGATTCGACTAGGCCTTACTGCTGAACTGTTTCAGTTGTTTCTCATCTTTTGATATTACAAGTGACACTGTTATGAATAACCTTGTACATAGGTCTTTTCATCCTTGTGTAGGCCTGATCTACCGGTCCAGCTTCATACAGAGCTACTCTTCCCCATTCTCCTCATACTCTGGCCTCACTGACCTTCAACTGGATTTGCATATTCTATTCCTTCCTCCACACACCTTTGGTAACTCCTCTCCATCCCTTTGGATCCTCAGCTGCAATGTCACTTTCTCTACCACATCAAGCCAAGTCCCCTTTGTATATTCACAAGACCCCTCTATTTTCCCTTCACAGCACTGATCATGGTTTGTATTTCTGTAATTATTTGTTTAATGTCTATTTCTCTTACTTGACCAAAAGCTCTATGACAACAAGGCCATTATATTTCTATTACTTAACCCTGTGACTGACATATGAAAAACAATTAATGAATATTTGCTGAATAAAGGAATAAAATGTCAAAGGTGCCAATTACATCAATCTGTTCTTAGTATTTTACATGTATTTCTGTTTTACCTTGTAAGTATCTCTTGAAACCTTCAGTTCATTCCACTTCCACTAATACTAATCCAAGCTCCCATTATCTCGTCTAAACTCCTATATTCACTCTTAGGTTCTACTAAAATCTATGCACCATTTTTAAAACCTGTCATTTGCCGGGACTTCCCTGGTGGTGCAGTGGTTAAGATTCCACACTCCCAATGCAGGGGGCCCAGGATCGATCCCTTGTCAGGGAACTAGATCCCACATGCATACTGCAACTAAGAGTTCACATGCTGCAACTAAGGAGCCCACCTGCCACAACTAAGACCCAGTGCAACCAAATAAATATTAAAACAAAAACAAAAACAGACCCATCATTTGCCAAGAATTCTCTCAGTGGCTTCCCACTGATATTCAAATAAATTTTCCCTAACATGGCGTATAAGGCCTGCATCGTCTGGCCGTTTACCTCACACACCCTGCCATTTCTACCAGAAATACTCTTTGCTTCTCACTTTACCTGGTTAATGTTCTACATCCCATGGAAGCCTGAGCCTGAGCACTCACTGGTCACAGCCAAAATTTTACATTTATATTTTGGTGTGATTTGATCAGCGTTGTTTCTTTTACTAGGCTATAAATTCTAAGGGTTGAATTTTTTAAACTTTTGCTCACTGGGCATCACCAATATCCAGAACACTTCCTGGTACACAGTATAATACTTGATAAATGTTTGTTAAATGAATGAAAAAAAGAACAATAACATGAGATTATATCAAATTACATGATAAAATACACTGAGGAATTAAGTGTGGAAGTAGAGTTGCAGGACTAAGGGACTATTTCACAGGATCCAAATGTAGGTAATCATATTTGGCACGGTGTTGAGGTTGTTTACTGTATTTACACATCTCAATCCATAAATGTTTATTTTTTATTTAGAACTGGGTGCTTTTACCTATAGAAATTAATTTCACTTGACTTATGAGCAAATACCAAGAATACTGTTTATGCCTACAGTTACAGAAATAAAGATGACAGTACATCACTGGCATGACTATTTTAAAAATATCAAGAATAAAAAGTTAGGGTCCTTTTCTTTTGACAATAGGGAAAAAGATTTCAAGAATGTATCTGATTGTACATATTAAGTAATGATTAACATGTTTCTTAAAATCTGGCAACAGATATCCATTTTTAAATTCAGAGGCTTATATTTTTTCTTCTCAAAGAGAAGAATACCTTTGCTCTCCAAGCTTTTCTAGACATTTACAGCATATTGTTATAAAAATGTACTAGGCTTTGGGTATTTCCTATTACAGTGCATATTTGTATAAAGTCACTGGGTAACCACAACTACATATATAGCTGTCTCACATTATGTGAGTATGTTTACTTTGTTCTGTGTTTTTTTTTTTAAATTGAAGTATAGTTGATTTACAATGTGTTTTGTGTTCCCACAAAGTCTACAAAGCACCAGAAATGACTATTTTCTCTCTTGACTATGTTTTCTATTTTCTAGCTTCTGTTTTGTTTTGAACCTTCAAAGGTACAATAAAAAGGTAAATAAACTGCCTTAAGTCAGAAAATAGCTCAAGTTACATTATTTAAAGGTCTAGAAGAAAAGAAATATTGATGAAAGGAGAAACATTAGAAGAGCCTAATCAACTGTGTCCTTACTGTTATGCAACTCAGTGTTGTTTAGTAAACG
The DNA here is from genome assembly GCF_003031525.2 of Neophocaena asiaeorientalis asiaeorientalis. Lineage (NCBI taxonomy): Eukaryota > Metazoa > Chordata > Mammalia > Artiodactyla > Phocoenidae > Neophocaena > Neophocaena asiaeorientalis. Next base: position 1,052,811 of record NW_020174555.1, read on the forward strand.
AGGAAGAGAATATCAGAGGGTTGTTTAGGTTAAAGGTAAACACAATATATCAGGAGGGTGGGGAGTAGGGCTGGGGGCTGCATAGAGTATAGACTGTAAACAGTAGAAGAATTCAAGTTTTACCATTAAGGGGAAATGACAAACATGGATATGTGCACACATCTCTCAGCATTAATGCATGCACATACACACCCCGGTATGCACATAGGTGTTTTACACACCTATTCCCTTTGTTTTGCCAGAGAGAAGGAAGGTTAGACTAAGTACATATAAACACCTCAATTTTCTAAGATAATAGTAAAGAATCCATCTCCCAGTCACTCTCAAAACTTTTTAAAGTTCAAAAAAAAATAAACAAAAATATTCTCACAATGTTTGGCCACTAAAATTTATAATGAGTCACAGTCTGAGTGACTATTTTACTTCTGCACTGTTCTAGCTGTTTGGTTACCTGGTCTCGCATTTTGCAAGAGAAATGTCGCTATGGTAGGACACTCCAAAAGCCAGGATATGAGAACCAAAAGAACCCCTCCCCTGGCACCCCCCCACCCACAAAAAAAGCTGCAAAAACAACTTTAGAAAAAGACAGTAGCTTTCAGGACATCATCAAATTACAAAATAGCATACTCATCAATGTTTCAGATAACTTACATTTAAAAAAAATTTAATATACAATATTTAAGAAATAGAAAGAGTATATTATATTTTGGTAAAATTCAAGTGCTAAGTAGATTACCTGACAATTGTGTATAAAGGAAATACTAAGGTACAAATTCAGTTGTAGTTCAACAAGAGAAGAAAACCCCCAATTTGAGGCATTTCAAACTGTCAAGAAAGCAAACAGGAATGACAGGCAATTCCTAGGCCTAAAGGCTTGCTTTTTCCTCCCTTTGTTAGAGCTATAAAAGAAGAGAAAAGGGTAAAAGTTGCTCAACAACAATAATAAAAAACAAAGAAAAATTTTCTCATGGATCTAAGTCTTCACCCAAATTATAGTTGTTTATTGCTTAAAATAACAGAGACGAAAAACATTATCTTTTTGTAGTTTTAAAGAATTAAACACAAAAGATAAAAAGATCAGAGTTTCTTTCAGATTTTAGTTTAGACATAGCTGATTAATGATTACTGAGTTGAAACTGAAACTTAGCTTGATGACAACTGCGGAAAACCCCAAACAAAGAATATCTCTAGGCTCTCTAAGAACATAAAATCCTTGAGAATAAAGGCAATTTTAAAAATTTTATAGTAAGGAAGGTTGAAAGAAGAGAAGCTGTGACAATGACAACACTATTCTCAAAGTAATGACTTCTAAACCTTTATCTCTGGAACCCTGACTTTGTTCATCCAAACTGCAAACCCACATCATAAACTTCCTACCAATTGTTTCCATGTGAATATCTTGTTGTCATTTCAAACTAAATACTGTGTTAAACAGAACAAGTTCCCAACCTTCATCCCTAAGCTTCAGGCCAAACCAGCTTCCTATGTTGATTTCCTAATTCCTGTCATGCAGCCTTGAAGCCACTGCTCTTTCCTTTCTCTGCTAATGCAGTGAACCTAGTCGAGACCCTTACTACGGTGTCTGAAGAGTGTTTTTAAGTCATAATTTTCTGTTACTCCCAACTTTAAAAATTCTTCAATGCCAATAAGATAAAATTGGATATGAGAGCCACCTGACTGACATGTACAATTTACAGAGATGACCTGGCTGGTCTCTTCTTTCCTCACTTCTCAGTGTGTCTCCTGAGTATGAAGGTTGTTATGAGGATTAAGTGAGAGAATATAAATAAAATGCCTAGTAACTGACAAATAACTGCCTTCCCTGATTCATGTCTAAATCTGGAGATCTACTGCCAAGTTTCAAAAACAGTTACATAGTAAGAGAAGCAGCAGTCACACAGACATTATTTATCTTTGTATAATTTGCTTATTTTTATTTACTCTGGCAAGAACCATATAAACATAGATGGTTTAGGGATACTAATTCTTTCAAAATGTTTCTCTCCTTTTTATAAAAGCAATGTAACTTTTCATTGAAAATGTCTAAAATACAGAAAAATACATAGAAAACAAAATTACCCATAATCTCACTATCCAGAGAATAGCACACAATAAATACCAATAGATTCCAATAGACCACAATTACCATTTTAAACATTTCCTAAAATAATTTTCTCTATTAGCAGAGGTCCTGAACCCCCAAATTAGACAAATTCCTTTCTTTCCATTCAAATTAGCTTTAGGTAGAGCCCATAAAATGCTAGCATATTTCATTTAGCACCACACTGTACCATGCTGATTCTAGGGGAGTACGTAAAAAATATTTTTATTTAAAATATATGTCTATATCTAAGTATTGACATATTCCTATCCTTCAAAATATTAAACCAAATGACTGAAATGAATGCCATCTCACGTGCTCAGCTAATGAACGCTAAAAGGCTCACTGTGCTCTTGTCTGAATGGTGCTGGGCAAGCTGTCTCATGACTCCGCTGAGGTTTCCTTTACTGACACTATAATGGTTTCAGTGTAATGGAAAATCAGTACTTTTCACCCATTGTAGCTAACAAAACAAGTGCGTGATACTGCTGGCCTGAAGGAAATGTATGCAGCTCTTATGGTAGCCAGAAGAGTTTCTAAGGAAATGTTAAGGAAAACAAGAAGATATCAACAGACAGTTAGAACTGAAGAAAATTAATATTAAGACGATACCTGGAAGAAAGCAGAGCTGAAGGTCTATTATGACTTCAGAGGATGTGAAAAGCGCAGAAAGGGGACCACCAATGTGCAATGATGAGACCCCACCTCCAGAGGACTGATCTACACCTCCTCTGTACCTAGCTCACTACTGGCTCTTCCATTTTCAGAACTGCAATCCCCCTCCCCGAACTGAATATGCATGTAATGTTAAACATGGGAACCTGTCCTTCACTTAAACCAAAGCTCGGGAGCCTGTTATTACCTGAGTCTACCTCCAAGGAAAGCAGGTCCATCTCAGATCTTACTGTTCTAGTCCTTGGATGTATTCATGTTACATGAAAATAATGTATAAAATTGGTTTCCTGGCTTATTTATTCTAGGTTATGCTAACTGCAGCCCTCAACGGAACCTTTCAGTCATTCCTCATTTATTAGTTACTGGGAAGAATGATGTCCCCTTCCTGAAATCTGTACCTACCATTAATAAAAATTTTTCAAAATATTCAGAACAGAATCTATCATTATGCAACTTTTTAAAGCACTTGATACCAACACCAATCTGAAGATCAACATCAAGTATTTTTTGCCAATTGTTACATGTGAAAGATGACTTTTATGACAGAAAGGTAAATATATTTTATGTACTTCTAAAAACTAAAACGCTGATTATAAGTGGAATCCCATTTCCAACAATTCCGAAGTTGACCCTTGAACAACATAGGTTTGAACTGCATGGGTCCACATATATGTGAAGTTTTTTCAACAGTAAATACTACAGAATTGCATGATCTGTGGTTGGTTGAACCTGCAGATGTGGAAGCGCAGACTCTGGGGAACCCTGGATTCGGGGGACCAACATGTGGATTTCTGACTGTATGGAGGGTTGGCACCCCTAACCCCCAAGCTGTTCAAGGGTCAATTCTATAATGAAAGACAGTTAACAGAAACAAAAAACTTTCTATTTATCTCTCTTTAGGGTGACTTTAAAGTCCACAGAAAGATCTCAGAAGGTAAAGAATAAATTTACCTTATTTTCTTCTAGAAATTTCAACTTGATAGAAACATCGTTGCGCATTTTATCGTATTTTTCCTTATGTGCTTGGAACAAATGCTGTGATTGCTCAATCTTTGGCAGAGTGTTTGCATCACGTGGTCCAAGATTCAGTTCTTCCAAATCAGTACGATATGCATCATATTCAATTCTGGAAAGAAGAGAGTAAGTGAAGCACACTACAAAGACAGTGTGAAATAACTTCAGGACGTGAAGTGGAACTACATCATAGTTCCATATTATACATTAATATATAATAATTCTCATGCATATTTGACACCTTATGCTTTTTTTTATTTTTAAAAAATTTAATTAATTAATTTTTGGCTGCGTTGGGTCTTCCTTGCTATGCGCAGGCTGTCTCTAGTCGCGGCGACTAGGGGCTACTCTTTGTTGCGGTGCACAGGCTTCTCATTTCAGTGGCTTCTCTTGTGGGGAGCATGGGCTCTAGGTGAGCAGGCTCAGTAGTTGTGGCGCATGGGCTTAGCCGCTCTGTGGCATGTGGGATCTTTCTGGACCAGGATGCGGCGACTAGGGGCTACTCTTTGTTGCGGTGCGCAGGCTTCTCATTTCAGTGGCTTCTCTTGTGGGGAGCATGGGCTCTAGGTGAGCAGGCTCAGTAGTTGTGGCGCATGGGCTTAGCCGCTCTGTGGCATGTGGGATCTTTCTGGACCAGGGCTCGAACCCGTGTCCCCTGCATCGGCAGGCAGATTCCTAACCAATGCGCCACCAGGGAAGCCCACCTTACGCCTTTAAAATCAAGTATTTCTGAGCTTGCCTGGTGGCGCGGTGGTTGGGGGTCCGCCTGCCGATGCAGAGGACACGGGTTCGTGCCCTGGTCCGGGAGGATCCCACATGCCGCGGAGCGGCTAGGCCCGTGAGCCATGGCCGCTGAGCCTGCACGTCCAGAGCCTGTGCTCCGCAACGGGAGAGGCCACAGCAGCGAGAGACCCGCGTACCGCAAAAAAACAAAAATCAAGTACTTCTTTAGTACAAAGAGCTATTAATATAAGCATGGTGGGAGGGGAGGGGAGGGGCTGCTTCTTAATCTCATTAACTATTCCTTTCCAAGAACAGTATTAACTGAAGAGTAAAATTTCCACAGTTTATTTATTTTTAAAATATTTATTTATTTATTTTTGGCTGCACTGGGTCTTAGTTGCGGCACATTGGATCTTTTGTTGTGGCTCATGGGCTCTTTGCTGCAGCGTGTGGGCTTCTCTCTAGTTGCGGCACACAGGCTCCAGAGCACAAAGGCTCAGTAGTTGCGGTGTGTGGGCTTAGTTGTCCCGCGGCACATTCGATCTTAGTTTCCCGACGAGGGATCAAACCCGGGTCCCCTGCATTGGAAGGTGGATTCTTAACCACGGGACCACCAGGGAGGTCCCTCCACAATTTAAAAAACCAGTTTAGGGACTTCCCTGGTGGTCCAGTGGTTAAGACTCTGTGCTTCCAATGTAGGGGGTGCCAGGTAAATCCCTGGTGGGGGAACTAAGATGCCACGTGCCATGAGGTTAAAAAAAATAAATAAAAACCAGTTTAAAAAACAGATGTTAAAACGTACTGCTAGCAAGATCAGGGTAGTGATCAACCCCCCATGTGAATTGGTTAATATTGATAAGGCAAAGCAGGTGAGGATAGTAGACTACTTCTTTTTTTTAATTTTGGCTGTGTTGGGATAGTAGACTTTAGAATGACATAAACTAACTCGTAAAAGGGAGTTAACTGTGGGCTGGCACTTCTTAAAGTATAGTCTAGGTCAGCAATGCACAACAGAAATATAATGCAAGCCACATATGTAACTTAAATATTCTAGCAGTCATGTTAAAATAATAAAAGTTAACTTCACCTGTTTAACAGTATATTTAATTTTACACAATATATCCAAAATATTATCTCTGCAACATATATCAATGCAAAAAAATTGCTAATGAACTATTTCACTTTTGGGGGAGAGGGGGACTGAGTCTCTGAAATCCATTGTTTTTAAAAAAATTAATTAATTAAAAACTTTTAAATTTATTTTATTTTTTGGCTGCATTGGGTCTTCGTTGCTGCGCGCGGGCTTCCTCTAGTTGCAGCGAGCGGGGGCTGCTCTTTGTTGAGGTGCATGGGCTTCTCATTGCGGTGGCTTCTCTTGTTGTGGAGCACAGGCTCTAGGCATGAGGGCTTCAGTAGTTGTGGCATGCGGGCTCAGTAATTGTGGCTCGCGGGCTCTAGAGCTCAGGCTCAGTAGTTGTGGTGCATGGGCTTAGTTGCTCCGTGGCATGTGGGATCTTCCTGGACCAGGGCTCCAACCTGTGTCCCCTGCATTGGCAGGCGGATTCTTAACCACTGTGCCACCAGGGAAGTCCCCATTGTGTTTTAAGCTTCCATCACATCTCAATTCAGGCTAGCCACATTTCATAATCCATAGACACATGTGCCTAGTGACTACCGTATGGGAACTCTAGACGGATTTCCGTAACATTATTTAGAATGTGACAGTGGCATCTACTACAGAGCACTTATCACCTTGTGCTCCCTGAGATGCCTCTCCTAATACTCTGCCACCACTAACTGAAATAATTACCCCACCACCAACAAACCAGAATCCCACAGCACGTTACAATACCTCTGTCAAAGCACCCGTGTAGGTATAGCATTACCTTGCTAATTAAACAGTGACTTATCTAGCAGTGTCAACTATTCAGTACTCAGCTAGGAAGAAGCAAAGTGATCTCTAATTTAGTCAAAATCAGCACCACAAACTTATGCCCTAAAACTAAAGCTCTTTATTAAAATATCTATAGTACAATTCATATCTCCTATTTCAGGAATTAATAAACAACTTACTCTAGAATGCATATACGACTTGAGAAAGAACACATCAGTCCCTCACACCAAGCCTAATTTATTCTCAACTCGTGCTAAATTTAGTAACTTTATCTTTCAGGGTCAAAAGCATATCATTTATTTATTCATCGATACAATGATTCATTCAACAAACATTAAGTATTAACATTTTATGTTCCAGGCACTGTGCTAGAAAGGAAAACTATCTGCTCATCTTCATAGCTTATCTTCAAGAAGCTAACAGCCTGGAGGGAGAGAAGCTCTTAAACACAACAACAAAATGAGATAATGGATACTGCCATGGGGGAAGGAAGATAAGGTATGGTGGAAATTAAGAGGAAGAATTACTTAATCAGGTATCTGAAAAGGCATCTCAGAAGAGAATTAAAACAATTAAATTTCAAAGGATGGTAAGAGTTTATGAGGTGGATTGGGGCCGGGAGATTGGCAGAATATTTCAGGAAGAGAACAGCATGAACAAAGGCATAGATTTGTAAGATACCATGACACATTTGGGAAGTAATTCAATAATTTAGAACCTGAAGTTGGAATAAGATAACGAAAGGAATTAGTATCAGACAGGAAGGCAGGATTGAGATTAAGCAGGGCCATATTAAAGGGATCAGACTGACTCCAGTAGGACAAGTGACGGAAAGCCATGGAAGAACTTTGATCTAGAAAGTGACACATTCTATTCGCTCAGGATAGAAAGGTGACTCTAGTGGTAATATAAGGCATGGAGGATGGACCAGAGTAGAAGATTAAGAAATCAGAAGCAAGGAAACCAATTAGAAGACTGGGCAAAAGAGAAATGAGTCACTAAATCAGGAAGGATAATGGTAGTAAAGCTAAGGAGGAGGAGACAGTTACTAAAAATTTGGGAGGCAAGACTGACATGGGATAGCAAGTTAAATTCCATGGGTTCTATGGCCAAATTGCATGACCAGTCTGCCCTTTACTGGCTCTAATGTCTTGAGCTAGTTTTTTTTTCTCTCCTTCTGCTTCAGTTTTTCATCTACAAATGGAAATAATAATCTCCACAAAAAAATGTATGTACAAAGTACTTGGGACACCTGCTAATAACTAATATGTTTAGAGGGCTTATTATTTCAGCCAAATTAGAAGAGGGATGGCCTGAAGCAAACATACTAAAAACAGTAAAAAATTAGAGAGAAGTAGACAAAAATAAACAGTAATGTGTGGTGATTTAATGTGAAGACAAATATTCCTCATAGCCTCAGGTATACTTTTAAATAACAGCAATTAATTTAAACACAGTTATAATACTGACCTTATATGCTTTCATTTATATCCAGTTTGTAGATGGTGTCAAACTAAAACTTCCCCTAGGAGTTTATCTAACAGTGCTCATTAACACTAGGAAGAGAAGTATACTAAGTTTTCAAAATGCAACTCTTCACTTCAAGGTTGCCAGTCTGCCCTGAGTCCATACCAATAAAGTTAGTGATAGCTGGTTACTTTATGGCTTCTATAAAACTTCTAGAGAACAGGTGTCCACATCTGAAAAGTTTTGACCACAATAGGCTCCCTTGTTGGTGCTGCTATGGAGAAGTGTTGAATGGGCTGTTATAAGATTTTCTATACACGAAGCACCAGACAGCTAGGAAATACTTGTACAATACATAATAGGGAGCATTAAAAGGCCACCCGGACATTTGCCTAAACTGCCACTTTTTGTGCTGATCAAATAGCTGACCCTTGCCCTAAAACTCAATAAATTCTGGTTTTGACAGGGAAGAAAATTCAGCTACTGAGAAACTTTTAATCTGGGATTCTTTTTCAGTGTTATCCCTCAGTAGACAATGTTTTAGTGTTACAACTAGTCAATGCCTCAGCTACTCCATAAATGTACAGAAAAGTTAACCACCAAGCCAAGCTTAATGAATAAAATCATATATTGCAATTTCAATAAAAGAGAATAAATTATGGGATGAGGTCATTACTGTTGTTGGTTTTTAAAGTACACACAGAGGTATTCTAAAGGTTTCCTGATAACCAGCTACCAAGTACATATAACCTGGTTTATAATTTTGCTCAAAAGTTTTAAGCAAACCTATACATTGGATAAATTGAGATTTTATATCACATTGTACATTAAGTCAGATTCCTCATCATAAGACATGAAAATTATTTTTTATAATCAGATGTGAAAATTTGAGATTAGTCCAGTTCAGGCTTGAGGCCTGATGATCAAAAATAGAAGGTAAGGAGCCCATGGGTTTTCATTTTGGCTTTGAAACTGATTCCTGCGAACAAACCATTTAACCTCTAGAGGCTTATTTTTCTCCTTTGCAAATTAAATATAAAATGTTTTCTGTACGAACAGTGACATGTAATATATTTGTCTTTCTTTAATATGGGTTAATATTTTTAAAAGCATGTTAGAAATTAAGGCTGAAGAGAAACATATGACATACTTCAAATGAAATATATTTTATATTTTAAAATACCTAAAACTAAAAATAGTAGCTAAAATATATTTCAGGACAGGTGGACAATTACAAAGTCTATAGAAACTAGATTCATGTAGTTCTTAACTGGGAAGTGATAGGGGATACTTTTGGAACAAAAGAATTTTCATCTTCAAAAGCACATATTTAAAATCTTTTTAGACTAGAAAATAAGAATGCTTAAAATGATTAAACAGGTAAAAGGGAAAACAAATTAGGATACTAAGAGTAAGGAATAGATAGATTTGGAAAAGAACCAGAGTTTATAGAAGTGAAAAATTTACATAATAAATGTATATACTTTGAAATAATGTATATACTTTGAAAAATACTGGCAATGCCCATGAAAGGATTTAAACAGAGACTGGAAAACCAGTTACTGGGAACTGAAGCAAGTCCCACTGGAAGATACCTTATTGAGACATTCCTGCAATGTTATTGAGGGAAATCATATTGATAAGATTTCTTCTGTTTCTTTGTTCCCACCTTCTGATTTTAATACAATGTTAGTAAATACTTCAAACAATAAAGAAAAATAAAAAACCAAGCCCAAATCCTAAATAAGGCACACAGATCCATCTGTGTCCTTCTCCCACCTGACAACCACAGCTATTTGTCTTGACCTTCCTATCCAAGTCATTAAGAATCTGATTGAGATCTGGTAAGAATCTGATTTAGTATGTTAATACTAAACTGAAAATTACAAACACAGCATAGGATAGAAGCATCTTTTCTTGTACAAAGATCAAAAGTTAACCTTCCATAAAAAAAAAAATCCCGTTTAAAATCACATCAAACAAAACAAACAAAACAAAATAAAACAAACCTAGCAATAAACCTAACCAAGGAGGTGAAAGACCTATATGCTAAGAACTATAAAATACTGATAAAGGAAATTGAAGGTGACTCACAGAAATGGAAAGATATCCCACACTCTTGGATTGGAAAAAATTAATATTATTAAAATTGCCATACTACCTAAAGCAATCTACAGATTTAATGAGATCGCTATTCAAATTACCCATGACTTTTTTCACGGAAGTAGAACAAATAATCCTAAAATTTGTAGGGAACCACAAAAGACCCAGAACTGCCAAAGCAATCTGGAGGAAAAGGAACAAAGCAGGAGGCATAACCCTCCCAGACCTCAGCTAATACTATAAAGCTACAGTAATCAAAACAGCATGGTATTGGCACAAAAATGGACATATGGATCAATGGAACAGAACAGAGAGCCCAGAAATAAACCCATACACCTATGGTCAATTAATCTTTGACAAAAGAGGCAAGAATATACAATGGAGAAAAGACAGTCTCTTCCACAAGTGGTGTTGGGAAAGCTGGACAGCCGCATGTAAATCAATGAAGTTACAACACACCCTCACACCATACACAAAACCAAACTCAAAATGGCTTAAAGACTTAAGTATAAAACATGACACCTTATAACTCCTAGAAGAGAACATAGGTAAAACATTCTCTGACATCAAATGTAGCAATATTTTCTTAGATCAGTCTCCCAAGGCAATAGAAACAAAAGCAAAAAATAAACAAATGGGACCTAATCAAACATAAGCTTTTGCACATCAAAGGAAACCATAAACAAAACGAAAAGACAATGTATGGACTGGGAGAAAATATTTGCTAACGATGTGACCAACAAGGATTTAATTTCCAAACTATACAAACAGCTCACACAACTCAATATCAAAAAAATAACCCAATTAAAAAATGGGAAGAAAACCTAAATAGACATTTCTCCAGAGAAGACATACAGACATCCACTAGGCACATGAAAGGTTGCTCAACATCTCTAATTATTAGAGAAATGCAAATCAAAACTACAGTGAGGTATCACCTCACACCAGTCAGAGTGACCATCATCAAAAAAAAGTCTACAAATAATAAATAAATGCTAGAGGGGTTCTGGAGAAAAGGGAACCATCCTACACTGTTGGTGGGACTGTAAATTGGTGCAGCCACTATGGAAAACAGTATGGAGGTACCTTAAAAAACAAAAAATAGAGTTACCATATGATCCAGCAATCCCACTCCTGGGCTCTTATCTGGAAAAGATGAAAACTCTAATTCAGAAAGATACATGCACCCCAATGTTCACAACAACACTACTTACAATAACCAAGACATGGAAGCAACCTAAGTGTTCACTGAGAGATGAGTGGATAAAGATGTGGTACATATATACAATGGAATACTACTCAGCCATAAAAAAGAATGAAATATTGCCATTTGCAGCAACATGGATGGACCTAGAGATTACCATACTAAGTGAACTAAGTCAGACAGAGAAAGACAAATACTACATGGTATCACTTATTTGTGGAATCTGAAAAATAATACAAGTGAACTTATTTACAACTCAGAAACAGACTCATACACATAGAAAACAAACTTTTGGTTACCAAAGGGGAAAGGGGGGAGGGATAACAGATACATACCACTATATATAAAATACATAAACAACAAGGATTTTCTGTATAGCACAGGGAACTATATTCAGTATCTTGTAATAACCTATAAAGGAAAAGAATCTGAACAAGAATATATACATACCTGAATCATTTTGCTATACACAATACTGTAATACTGTAAATCAACTATAGTTCAATAGAAAAAAAAAGAGTTTCAGGAGAGTAAGGAGGGTGTGTGTAAAAAGGTAAGCTACAGACAGAACATGGTAGTAACTTTTTATAGCTTGAATTGGAATTGTGTAAGTGTTTATAAGGTACAAAAATGTTTTCAGTAACTACCACCAATAAATTTTAAGAAAAAAAAAAGTTAACTTTCCAAGTGGTTTGGGCTTTTAGCTATATAAAGCATAAGGACATATATACTTCAGAAAAAGCACTCAATAGCAAAAAGACTAGATGAGTTTAGAGTTTTCATAGGCATTTCTCACATTATTAAACTACATCAAGAGGCCAAAAGTAAAGTTATATACCCAAAAGGTAAAGTTTGCACTATCTTCAACTATGCTATAAAAAGTATAACAGAAAATAAAGAAATCAAGTGTTCAGAGGAAAAAAACTCAAAGGGGACAGGAATGAGTGGGGGAAAAAAACTGCGCCTGGAATCAAAGTTGAAAAATGCTATCGTAGATCTGCTACTTTTTAGACATTTCTAAGTACCGATTAATATGCATTTTGTTTACCTAACAGGATGGTTATGAGATAGGGAAATTGTGTGTGTGTGTGTGTGTGTGTGTGTGTGTGTGTGTGTGTGTGTATAAAAAGATGTATGAGGGCTTCCCTGGTGGCGGAGTGGTTGAGAATCCGCCTGCCGATGCACGGGACACGGGTTCGTGCCTCGGTCCGGGAAGATCCCACATGC
>NW_020174555.1:1065412-1214313 GCF_003031525.2 Neophocaena asiaeorientalis asiaeorientalis
AAAAAAAAAAAAAAAAAAAAGATGTATGAAAACACTGCATTATAAACAACTATGAAAATTTAAGGTAAATACTTTAATTTATGTAAAAGGTAAAATTTGGAAGATTGTGAAGCCTGGTTATAATCTGAATAACCAACATAAACAAAATCATGGAGGCAGAAATGAGCCAGTATATTCAAGAGAAATTGAAACTATGAATCTGGCTGTTGCGGAAGCAGTGTAACTGCTTATAGGGAAGCAGTGGTAGTATGATTGAAGAGGCAGGCTTAGGCCAGATTAGAAAGGGCATCTGGTATCTACCTGGCAGAACACAAGGCCCTGTCCTCTTCCAAGGAAGCTGGAGCCGGGAGCTCCTCCACCTCCCTATTCCCTAGCAGGCAGGGTTTGGGCACATGGCCAGCGCTCAACCGGATACTCTCAATGCAATGAAGCAAGGTACTCAGGAGCTTTTGGAAATTTTTATTTATGGGAGCTGTAGCAGCATCAAGTACCCTAATTAGATTCTTCTGAGGCATTAACTTGGCTTTGGTTCTTGCTTGTTTCTAGAATCTGTTCTCCTGCCTTTCTGTTAGCTCTGTGGGCTACCCTATAACCTTCTAATAAATTCTTTTTCTGCCCATATTGGCCAGAGTCAGTTTCTCTTATTTGCAACCCAAAACCTTAACCAAATTAGGTACCACCTGGTAAAACAGACAATATAATGAAAATCTATACCTACCTGGCACTTTCATACTGTTTCACAGTCATTAATGTATCCTCAATTGTTTTATTCACCAAAGTGTTCACACTGGCAATGAAAAAATTAATGGCTCCTAGAAGAGTTTCTCCATTTTTAGCCAGCAGTTTCTGTGTATCTGCATTATAGCCAAATTCTTCCTAAAACAAAAAAGTCATCTTAATTTATCCAGTTACAAATTAGTAAATGTGACTAAAGAAAATCTCAAACATATCACTATTGGGAAAATATCTGATTTAGAAATCTAGCTTTAGAAGTTTTCTCTTTCAATGTTTAAATAAATAAAAGGAATCTAAATCACAACTAGCTACAGAATTCCAGAAAAAGTCGAATAAACCAAATTGTTCAGCTCTGAGGCATAGCTAAAATCAAATAATTTTAAAAAGTGAAACTACTTTGTACTAGAAAAATTATTTTCATTTCTACGTTTTGTTTCTATTATACTGTAAGCACAGCTGTTAAGAAGAAAACTATAGCAGATTATTAATCAGAGAAACTTTAACTTTCACAACCAAATTAGGTAACAATTGGCTAAAACTTTCAGACATAAAATAGATTGTAATTTTTGTGTTTTGACTGAATCTCCTTAAAGTATAAATATTAACAATACACACTTCTTTGTAAACTTAGCAACCAGTTGACTCCCAAGCTCAGATCTATCTGGACAAACAGCTGAGGAAAGATCACTCAACACCAGTTTTAGTTCATTTTCTCTGAATAAACTGAGTCTTAGCTTAGCAAACATTACACATGACTCCTTAACATATGAATGGCAAGGGCTAACTCTAAATTTTGAGCAGAGAAAGCTTTCCAGTCTAAGTTTGATTAGTTAACAGATTATCAGGAACACATCTGACCAAATAAAAACTTTGATCATATCTTATTATAAGATATATCATTCAATTTGAGAATTGTGAGTTTGTTAAAAACATTTTAAAATTTCAACTGAAAAAAATAATGTAATATTAAATTAACTAGAATTTTAGAAGATGCAAATTTAACGTTAGTGCTATAGGTACAATTAAATTTCCAGGTGATAGAATATTCAATAATTAATAAACACAGAAAGTAAAATTATCTTTATTATGCTAAAAGCATTTTCCATCTAAGAGAGGTCCATGTAACTCTTTACTTGGAACTCAGTCTTCAAAATTGTAGAGCCCTTGATTTGCAAATATTGGCAGATAAGGATTACATAAGAGGACTATCAATCAATATATGTAAAAACTAAAATAAAAGGCAGAAAAGCTGAAGAGTTTTGGCACCATTTTTACAAGCTAAGTTACAATATTGAAGACTAAATAAATGTTACTGGAAATAGAATATAGGAGAGAACATTAAAAAAAAACTTAGAAAGAGTTCACACAATTGTTCTTATTTTCTTTGGTGTTCATTAAGAGGTAAAAGGCAAAATTAAAAAATCACCAAATAAGAGGAAGAAAAATATGAAATTGAGTTGGATATAAATATCATAGTTTTTCTATTCACTGTATAACAAAGTATATGTCATTGTATCATATCCCTGTAACACTGTTCATTGCTAAAAGTTTTCAACATCCACAATTCCACATTAACTTTGAAAATGCCAGAAGTCCTAATTTAGCCACAGGGAGATCTATATAACCTAGAAAGCTGTGCTTTTACTAACAACAAATAAACAAAAAAAAACAGAGTACTGTAAGATGAAATCACTGCAGATTGATATGTTATACAGCAGAATTTGGAATCCTATATTTACAGATGAGAAAAACAGCCTTAAATTCAAAGCAGACAGGAGGAGTAAATGGACACTGTTCTGTTTCATGAGTGTAAATCTCGCCCATAATTCTGTGATGAAAATGTGCATAAAACTTCAGATTTTATTGCATAATTTGGAAACTTAATTGGCTAAAATAAAAAAGCTTTTTTATAGTAAGGTACAAGAGACATAGTAGTAAGTGTTACAAAACAATTAGGATACTAGAAATAAATAAATATACATATGCATACGCATTATAAATACATAATTAAATATGCTTTTTTGGCAATGAAAATAAAATAAAACATGCCTCAACCTTCATTTAGTTGATAAGTTATTTTAGTATTCTCAGTTGGACAGGGGTATTTTACACATTATTTTAATAGTCAAAGGGTATACATATCAAGAACAGGGCTGCAGTTCTAATCTGTCAGTGAAGAAGAAAGGCCAACACAATTCCTTGATCTAAAAATTTACTTGCTTTATATATAGAGAGAATGAAGTTTCAAAACACTTGAACTATTTTCTCTTCAGCAGCTCCTACATTATTTACAATATTTATCAGATGTAAATGTACCAAATATAAATGACCACCATTTCCCATTCAACTTATACATTAGGACTAAATAACAGAAGCATATGATTGGACCTAAAACATCTAGTTTTAGTAATAGATATTATTACCTAATTAATCACAAATGAGTTATTTTAAACAATAATGCAAAAAAACTAGAATCACAAGAACTAATTGACAATTGATAGTAATTCGGACTGTGGAAACTTTCCTAATCTCAATGTAGATGTTACCCTCTAAATTGAGAAAATGCAATTTAATAAGGTGCCATGGTACAACAGAACTAGGAGGAAGGCATGTGATAAAATGGTAAAAGTCTAGTTTAGAAATTCAAACAGTTTGGAAATTCAAACAGTTTGGGAATTCATATCTTGATTCTGCCACTCAATGGATTTGTGTCTCTCATGAATAACTCAAATTCTTTGGGCCTCCATTTCCTTACTAATAAAATGAAGATAATTCCCTTACAAGCTTGACAGGAAGTCTAACAAGGCAACCTGTATAAAGTTTCTGACAGATGACAGGCATTCATTAAAAGATCATTTCCTGGGCTTCCCTGGTGGCGCAGTGGTTGAGAGTCCGCCTGCCGATGCAGGGGCTGCGGGTTCGTGCCCTGGTCTGGGAAGATCCCACATGCCGCGGAGCGGCTGGGGCCATGAGCCATGGACGCTGAGCTTGTGCGTCAGGAGCCTGTGATCCACAACGGGAGAGGCCACAACAGTGAGAGGCCCGCGTACAGCAAAAAAAAAAAAAAAAAGATCATTTCCTATCCCCTTCAGGAGATTTGACTTTTTTTACTGCTGGATATTGGTTGTTTCTCTAGAAAATGAAGAAACTGGACTAATCTATAAATTCTTCCTCAACCCCCAAATGTCACAATCTCAACAACAGCTATCATAACCATCATAATTTATCTAGTGCCACTATGTGCCAGCCCCTGCCCTATGTATTTTCCAGAAATCTCAGTTAATATGGCATAAGGTGGAAGGAAGTGGACCTCAGCTCTTTACTGTACTCTATAAGCTTTTCCTCAAAAAGAACCAACAGGCAAAGAAGGGAGTTACTGTGTTGGCGGGTGTGACTGATCCTGATTACCAAGGAGAATTTGGACTGCCCCTCCACAATGGAGGTAAGGAAGAGTAAGCCTGGAACCCAGGTGATCCCTTACTACTACCATGTCCTGTGATTAATTTCAATGGAAAACTACAATAGCCCATTTCACGAAGGACTGCTAATGGTCTGGACCTTGCAGGAATGATGGTTTGGGTCACCTCACCAGGCAAAGAACCACCACAGACTGAGGTGCTACCTGAGAACAAATGCAGTATGGAATGGGTAATGGAAGAAGCTACAACCATGTGACCATTTGTAGAAATGAGGACTATAATTCTTATTTCTTCCTTACTTTGTTATGAATGTTTGTGTGTGTGTGTGTGTGTGTGTGTGTGTGTGTGTGTAAAGCAAGTACCTTTTTCTTCCCTCTCTTATCTTTCCTCCCTTATCACATAAGATATATTAACTTTATATCATGATATATAGCTATTGGTAACTTAACACCATAGTATTTAAGTTTCAGGAGATCAAGGAAAAAAGTGATCCTCACCCAAGGACTTTGCATCATCTTCTAGGGAAAGAGTTGCTGTGTCTTTGATAGTACACAGGATAGTTATATCACATTAGGTGGAAGTAAGACTTTATTGTCTTGATTTGGAGATTAAGTGTGGTTTAAAGAGATGCATATAAGTGCTGCTAAGTTGACAAAGGGTGGACTGTGATGGTTAATTTTATGTGCCCACTTGATAAGACTATGGTGTCCAGCTGTTTGGTCAAACATCAGTCTAGATGTTGCTACAAAGGTGCAGATTTTGTGATGTGATCCACATTTACGATGATAAACACTGAAGACGTGGTTTAAAGTTGGCTTTAAGGAGATTATCCTCCATAACATGATGGGCCTCATCTAATCAGCTGAAGGTCGTAAGAGCAAAAGTTTGAGGTTTCCTGGAGAAGAAGGAATTCCATCTTAACACTGTAACACAGAAACCTTGTCCAAGTTTCCAGCCTTCTGGCCTACCCTATGGATTGCAGACTTGCCAATCCCTATAACAGTGTCAGCCAATTCCTTAAAATAAATCTTTTGTGTGTGTGTGTGTGTGTGTGTGTGTGTGTGTGTGTATCTCCTATTGATGCTCTTTCTCTGGAAAACCTTGAATGATACAAAAACATCCTCCTTGTAAATGTTGATTCCAGATTTCAAATTCATCTCCAGTAGGTTCTAGTTTACCATTACTTTTACATTTATAAATATCAATTAGAATGTTCAATGAATTTTTAAAAATTTCTATATTATATATTTCCTTCAAATCACTTTTGTATACGCATTTACTTTCAGCATTTGTTCACTAACAAATATATCAAGTATATTTTGGTGCATAAACATCATAAAAGAAGGAATATCATGTCTTCTTAGCAAAACAGGATGGTCCAGATTCTTTAAAAAAATGTTGCTTGTTGGAGTTGCTCCTGTTGAACAACTCACTAAATGAAAATACCTGGGATAGTTTGTGCATCAACTTGGTTGGGTCACAGCGTCCAAATATTTGGTCAAACATTATTCTGATGTTTCTGTGAGGGTGTTTCTGAATGAGACTTATATTTTAATTGGTGTACTGTTAGTAAAGCAGACTGCCCTGCATAACGTGAGCGGGTGTCATGCAATCAGCTGAAGACCTTAATAGAACAACAACTGACCTCCCCTGGACAAGAAAGAATTCTGCTAGCAGACTGCCTTTGGACTTGTACTGCTACTCTTTCCTGGGTCTCCAGCCTGCCAGCCTACCCTACAGATTTTGGGTAGCAGCCTTGCCAATCATGTGAACCAATTTCTTAAAATAAATCTCTATATAGCTATGTATCCTGTTGATTCTGTTTCTCTGGAGAATCTTGACTAACACAATACCGTATTTCCTTTTGTCCTTAAAAATACATTATTATTCAATGACTCTTTAAGAAAATTCACGTAGGATATCATCATTGGAATACTTATAGCCCGCAATTTCACTGATATTATCCAATTTTGCCATCACTGTTAAGAGTCAATACTGCTATCTTTTTGCAGTCATCTTCTGATTTGTGTAGTAATTGTGAAATTTATTCATCTGGTATTGTAGTCTCTTTCCATTATGTGCAAAAATGAAAAATTCCAAAATTCTTAATTGTGTTGCACGAACATGAAAAAACAAACAAACAACTACATAAATAGTTTCTCCAGATTTCTTTTTGGCAATGCAAACAAACAAAAAGTATTTATCTCACTATTGTATCATTCTTCTAGGCAATGCTGTCATTCTTTAGTTTTCTTATTGTCTTAGTCATTTTTAACATGGTAGGAAAAAACTGATGAGTAATAACGAAATAATTCCTAAGATGGTGAAACAGCAAACTGTTTTAAGATATAGGAAAATAGGATCATTAAGATCCCATATTGTGTCTGATTTCCAATGGACCCATATGGTAGCTGCAAGATAACAAGTTTTATTCTATTAAAAGCATAAGTAAATTTTCTCATTGGAAGACCTCCAAGAAAGAATAAAGTCATGAAATACCAATCCTTACAGAGAGTTAAAAGTGCTCAAATAAAAAACTCAAAAATTCAAACTGGGTCCAATGGACTTGAATACTGAGGATTACCCTCTCAGTTCTGTTTAAAAAAAAAAGGACTTCACATCTGTAAAAGAAAGATAATAAAAGTACTACTAGCTAAGACTGGGCATTAGATGAGCTAATACACATATAAACCACTGTATCTAGTGTATAGTAAGTCCCCAATCTCTGTTAACTATTATAATTAATAGGTTCTACTGAATATAGCATCAGTGATAACATTACTGCAGCACTTCCCCAGACCCTATACTCTGGCTACCTCTCTCCATACTGTGGGGATTTTTCTCTGGGTCACAGACCATCTAAAGATTCCATTTAAAGAGACAGCAAGAGATCATGGAAAGGGACTTCCCTTGTGATCCAGTGGTTAAGAATCTGTCTTGCAATGCAGAGGACACTGGTTCAATCCCTGGTTGGGGAACTAAGATCCCACGTGCCACAGGGCAACTGGGCCTGCACGCCACAACTAGAGAGCCCATGCACCACAACTACTGAGCCCACTTGCTCTGGAGCCTGCGCACCTCAACAAAGAGCCTGTGCGCTGTGTGCTGCAACTAAGACCCGACGCAGCCAAAAAATAAATACTTTAAAAAATGCTATTAATTCTTATTAAAAAAAAAAAAGAGATCATGGAGAAACAAAAAGGCCTGGATATAAATTCCAATTCTATCTTTTATTTGTTTTGTGAGTTTATAAAAACTACGTAAACTCTCTTGGCCTCAACTTCCTCATCTATAAATAGGGGATAACATTTCTTGCAGTGTTAGATAAATTACATGATATAATGGTTATAAAGCACCTAGCCCATTATATTGAAATTTTGGATACTCAATAATTACAGCTGTTATGATAACTCAGCTTCCTAAATATTAGTTTCATTCTTCTTTTTGACTGTCTCATGACTCAGAATTGAATCTCAATGTTTTTCTCAACATTGTCATCTGTAGCCAAACTTTCTTTGTCCAAGATACTAGATATTATCAAATGATTTAATGCTCTAAATTATCTAACTGTACAAGTTAGAAGTCTGTAGGCAAGGAATTTCTGTACCTTTTGGCTCCACGTGAGGAAAAAAAAAAGACATAAAAGGAGTCACTTAAGATATTATTAGGATTTGTTAATAATGCTTTGCTGAATACTTATATAGATATATACAGAAAAATAATTTCATTCTAAAATTCACAATTTTACAGTAATGATTTCAGTAAAAGTGTATCACAAATGCAGCCAAGCAAGCTACTCTTTGCTCAGGACATTCAGAGACTACGCAGGAGATTTTCAATAGGTGCCTGAATTTACTTTTTACCCACACCCAGCTATATACATAGCTATGATTCTTTCTAGGCTCTAGCAGGCTGAGTACTCTTTTTCCTTTCCTCTACCAAGTTCCCTTGCCCTGAAACCTCCAGATGACATCTTCTTGAGGGTACAACTGGACCACTATGTTGGTAGAAGTCAGTTGGGCCTTCCTGAAAATTAGATGAAATACCTTAAAGAACACCACAAGATTACAATTTTATTAAGAATTCAGCAAATCAGAAATGTAACAACTTACCTCTTAGTATACTCCTATTGCCATTTTCATCCCCCTCACCCCCCAATAGTTATTTCAAATAATCTTACATGGAGTTCTAGTGACTTCAAACTCAGGTCAGCAAATGCATCTCCAAGTTGCCTTTGGGTATGCACCATCTGGAAAAGCTGGGTTGACAATGTCTGAGCCAGTTTTAGAATATTTTCATATTTTTTCTTGTTATCTCTTAATATATCAATCTGAGCTTCAAGTTCAAGGTCCACAGTTCTTGATCCACGGCCCAGCTTCTCAGAGATAATCTGTCGAGTGCACTAGAAGTGGAAAGATATACTTTGTTTAGGAAGAAAAAAAGAACAAAAGAAAAAAACAGTAATACAGCAATCCAAAGTGCAAATGCTGGAGCATATGGCATACACCATTTTTGGCTTCAAACAAGCTAGCCTAACAAACAGAAAATTGTCAGCCCCCTTAGAGGTTCATCAGGACTCAGAAAGTAAATTTTTTTTTTTTTTTTTTGCGGTACGCGGGCCTCTCACTGTCGTGGTCCCTCCCGTTGCGGAGCACAGGCTCCACACGCCCAGGCCCAGCGGCCATGGCCCACGGGCCCAGCCGCTCCGTGGCACGTGGGATACTCCTGGACCGGGGCACGAACCCGTGTCCCCTGCATCGGCAGGCGGACTCTCAACCACTGCGCCACCAGGGAAGCCCCAGAAAGTAAATTTATCAGACATGTTTTTTAACTATTACTTATTAGAGGAAGTTTTAAGACGTATCTAGCTAGTGTATATACTGCCAGATGAGCTCTCTCACATAATCATATTTCAAGTTTTGTGCACTTTGGTAGATTACTGAAAACAACTGAGATACTTGGCATTGATTTAAGAACGATACTCGACTATTAATATAGGAATAATAAGAATACCAAAATTCTACTCTCCTATTGGTTTCAAATGCTTTTTTTCCTTTGATTTTCCCCTTAAATAGCTGCGTATATGTGTGTGAGTAGGAAGAATGAGGGGAAGAAAGGAAGGAGAAAGAAGAAAGAGGAGGTAGGGAGGGAGGGAAGTGGGGAGGAACAGGAGCATCCCAAATTGTGGAGGTGGACTTTGAGAGGAAGATTTATTATTTTTTCCCCTTTTCCTCTTTTAGTGAGTGTGTATGTGTATGCTTCTGTGTGAGATTTTGTCTCTATAGCTTTGCTTTCACCATTTGTCCTGGGTTTTATCCGTCCAATTTTTTTTTTTTACTTTTTAAAAACAATTTTTTTCTTAATAATTATTTTTTATTTTAATAACTTTATTTTATTTTATTTCTCTTTCTTTCTTTCTCTTCCCTCCTTCCTTCCTTCCTCCCTCACTCCCTCCCTCCCTATCTTTCTTTCTACTTTTTCTCCCTTTTATTCTGAGCTGTGTGGATGAAAGGCTCTTGGTGCTGCAGCCAGGAGTCAGTGCTGTGCCTCTGAGGTGGCAGAGCCAACTTCAGGACACTGGTCCACAAGAGACTTCCCAGCTCGACGTAATATCAAACGGCGACAATGAACAGCAGAAAAAATGAAATAAAAAATACTCTAGAAGGGATCAGTAGCAGAATAACTGAGGCAGAATAACGGATAAGTGACCTGGAAGATAAAATAGTGGAAATAACTACTGCAGAGCAGAATAAAGACAAAAGAATGAGGACAGTCTCAGAGACCTCTGGGACCACATTAAATGCACCAACATTCGAATTATACAGATCCCAGAAGAATAAGAGTAAAAGAAAGGGACTGAGAAAATGTTTGAAGAGATTATAGTTGAAAACTTCCCTAATATGGGAAAGGAAATAGTTAATCAAGTCCAGGAAGCACAGAGAGTCCCATACAGGATAAATCCAAGGAGAAACACACCAAGACACATATTAATCAAACTGTCAAAAATTAAATACAAAGAAAACATATTAAAAGCAGCAAGGGAAAAACAACAAATAACACACAAGGGAATCCCCATAAGGTTAACAGCTGATCTCTCAGCAGAAACTCTGCAAGCCAGAAGGGACTGGCAGGACATATTTAAAGTGATGAAGGAGAAAAACCTACAACCAAGATTACTCTCTCCAGGAAGGATCTCATTCAGATTTGATGGAGAAATTAAAACCTTTAGAGACAAGCAAAACCTGATAGAGTTCAGCACCACCAAACCAGCTTTACAATATATGCTAAAGGAACTTCTCTAGGCAAGAAACACAAGAGAAGGAAAAGACCTACAATAACAAACCCAAAACAACTAAGAAAATGGGAATAGGAACATACATATCGATAATTACCTTAAATGTAAATGGATTAAATGCTCCCACCAAAAGACACAGACTGGCTGAATGGATACAAAAATAAAACCCATATATATGCTGTCTATAAGGGACCAACTTCAGACCTAGGGACACATGCAGACTGAAAGTGAGGGGATGGAAAAAGATATTCCATGCAAATGGAAACCAAAAGAAAGATGGAGTAGCAATTCTCGTTATCAGACAAAATAGACTTTAAAATAAAGACTATTACAAGAGACAAAGAAGGACACTACATAATGATCAAGGGATCGATCCAAGAAGAAGATATAACAATTGTAAATATTTATGCACCCAACATAGGAGCACCTCAATACATAAGGCAAATACTAACAGCCATAAAAGGGGAAATCGACAGTAACACAGAAAGAGTAGGGGACGTTAACACCTCACTTTCACCAATAGACAGATCATCCAAAATGAAAATAAACAAGGAAACACAAGCTTTAAATGATACATTAAACAAGATGGAATTAATTGATATTTATAGGACATTCCAACCAAAAACAACAGAATACACATTTCTCTCAAGTGCTCATGGAACATTCTCCAGGATAGATAATATTTTGTGTCTCAAATCAAGCCTTCATAAATTTAAGAAAACTGAAATTGTATCACGTACGTTTTCCGACCACAACGCTATGAGACTAGATATCAATTACAGGAAAAGATCTGTAAAAACTACAAACACATGGAGGCTAAACAATACACTACTTAATAACGAAGTGATCAGTGAAGAAATGAAAGAGGAAATCAAAAAATACTTAGAAACAAATGACAATGGAGACACGACAACCCAAAACCTATGGGATGCAGCAAAAGCAGTTCCAAGAGGGAAGTTTATAGCAATACAATCCTAGCTTAAGAAACAGAAAACATCTCAAATAAAAAACCTAACCTTGCATCTAAAGCAATTAGAGAAAGAGGAACAAAAAAACCCCAAAGTTAGCAGAAGGAAGGAAATCATGAATATCAGATCAGAAATAAATGAAAAAGAAAAGAAGGAAATGATAGCAAAGATGAATAAAACTAAAAGCTGGTTCTTTGAGAAGATAAACAAAATTGATAAACCATTAGCCAGACTCATCAAGAAGAAAAGGGAGAAGACTCAAATCAATAGGATTAGAAATGAAAAAGCAGAACTGCCACTGCAGAAATACAAAAGATCATGAGAGATTACTGCAAGCAACTCTGTGTCAATAAAATGGACAACCTGGAAGAAATGGACAAATTCTTAGAAATGCACAACATGCCAAGACTCAATCAGGAAGAAATAGAAATTATGAACAGACCAATTATAATCACTGAAATTGAAACTGTGATTTAAAATCTTCCAACAAACAAAAGCCCAGGACCAGATGGCTTCACAGGCAATTTCTATCAAACATTTAGAGAAGAGCTAACACCTATCCTTCTCAAACTCTTCCAAAATATAGCAGAGGGAGGAACACTCCCAAACTCATTCTACGAGGCCACCGTCACCCTGATACGAAAACCAGATAAAGATGTCACAAAGAAAGAAAACTACAGGCCAATATCACTGATGAACACAGATGCAAAAATCCTAAACAAAATCCTAGCAAACAGAATCCAACAGCACATTAAAAGGATCATACACCATGATCAAGTGGGGTTTATTCCAGGAATACAAGGATTCTTCAATATATGCAAATCAATCAACGTGATACACCATATTAACAAACTGAAGGAGAAAAACCATATGATCACCTCAATAACTGCAGAGAAAGTTTTCGACAAAATTCAACACCCACTTATGATAAAAACCCTGCCGAAAGTAGGCATAGAGGGAACTTTCCTTAACATAATAAAGGCCATATATGACAAACCCACAGCCAACATCATCCTCAATGGTGAAAAACTGAAACCATTTCCATTAAGAGCAGGAACAAGACAAGGTTGCCCACTCTCACCACTCTTATTCAACATAGTTTTAAAAAAAACAAACAACCCAATCCAAAAATGGGCAGAAGATGTAAACAGACATTTCTCCAAAGAAGATATATAGATTGTCAACAAACACATGAAAGGATGCTCAGCATCACTAATCATTAGAGAAATGAAAATCAAAACTACAATGTGGTATCACCTCACACCAGTCAGAATAGCCATCATCAAAAAATCTACAAACAAGAAATGCTGGAGAGGGTGTCGAGAAAAGGGAACCGTCTTGCACTGCTGGTGGGACTGTAAGTTGATACCGCCACTATGGAGAACAGTATGGAGGTTCCTTAAAAAACTAAAAATAGAACTACCATATGACCCAGCAATCCCACTACTGGGCATATACCCTGAGAAAAACATAATTCAAAAAGAGTCATGTACCACAATGTTCATTGCAGTTCTATTTACAATAGCCAGAACACTGAAGCAACCTAAGTGTCCATCAACAGATGAATGGGTAAAGAAGATGTGGCACATATATACAATGGAATATTACTCAGCCATAAAAAGAAAGGAAATTGAGTTATTTGTAGTGAGGTGGATGGACCTAGAGTCTGTCATACAGAGTGAAGTAAGTCAGAAAGAGAAAAACAAATACCGTATGCTAACACATATATACGGAATCTAAAAAAAAAATGGTTCTGAAGAACGTAGGGGCAGGACAGGAATAAAGACGCAGACGTAGAAAATGGACTTGAGGACATGGGGAGGGGTAAGCATAAGCTGGGAAGAAGTGAGAGAGCTGCACTGACATATATACACTACCAAATGTAAGACAGATAGCTAGTGGGAAGCAGCCGCATAGCACAGAGAGATGACCTCGTTGCTTTGTGACCACCTAGAGGGGTGGGAGGGAGACACAAGAGGGAGGGGATATGGGCATATATGTACATGTATCGCTGATTCGCTTGTTATACAGTAGAAACTAACACAACAATGTAAAGCAATTATACTCCAATAAAGATGTTAAAAAAAAAAAGAAAAAAAACGAATTCATTTTGAAAATAATAGGACAAATGGAACAAAATTAAAGGGGCAGGAAGAAGCAAAAGTAAATTATTGCTCTACATAGATCTCCTACTTGGGGGAAGATAATATAATGATAAACAGTGTATAAAATACCATAAATCACCACCATATAGGTCATGAATTTACAAGATAGTCACTAGGTACTACTAGTATTTAAATAGCACCAGAGCTTTTGTATAATGCAAAAAAAAAAAAAAAGAATAAAACAATTTAAGTACAAGAAAAAGAATAATTTCATGGCAGCAACTGATAGATATTACATTAAAAGAGTTATTAAGAGTGAAGGATAGGGAAAAAGGGAGCATAAAAGGAAATACTAGAAATTGAACAGGGGAGACAGATCAAGAAGTAAATAAAGAAGGTAATATGATAAGAAAAATGGGAATGAAAGTTTTAAAGATACTGGCTTTAAGACAACAAATATTAACTTGATAAAGGTGTGAATACTGGTGGCACATTCTTAAAACATTTTTAAGAAACATTTAATGTTTAGAAAAGATGCCAAACAGGTCTGAATGCTGAAACAGAGATTATTCTTAAAAAAATAAGATGGACTTCTAAAAGGACCCTAGTTTACACTAGGAAAATACAAAAAAAACAAAAATGATAAACCAGAGTTCATTATTCACAACTGTTCTTGCAGATGAGAATAAATAAGAAAATAAATAAATTTTGTATTCAAAGTGTGTGAATAAAATCAGGTAGATTAAAATAATATTTAAGGGACTCCCCTGGTGGTGCAGTCGTTAAGAATCTTCCTGCCAATACAGGGGACATGGGTTCGAGCCCTGGTCCGGGAAGATCCCACATGCTGCAGAGCAACTAAGTCCATGTGCCATAACTACTGAGCCTGCACTCTAGAGCCCACGAGCCACAACTGCTGAAGCCCGCGTGCCACAACTACTGAAGCCTGCGCACCTAGAGCCTGTGGCTCCACAACAAGAGAAGCCACCGCAATGAGAAGCCCGTGCATGCTCACAAAGTGTAGCCCCTGCTCGCTGCAACTAGAAAAAGCCTGCATGCAGCCATGAAGACCCAACACAGCTATAAATGAGTAAATAAATTAATAATAATAATATTTAAGAAGATAGGTTCAAGGCCTAAACTTAAAATCACTCCTATTACATATTTGGTTTTAATCACCAGACTGCTCTTGGAGCCAAAATTAACAACCAGTAAAGGAGGTGCTAATATTCTCTTTTAGGAAAAGCCTTAAAGTGTTTGCTAGAGAACAGAAACAGGCAGAAGAAATTAAAGTTAGAAATCATGTAGGAACTGAAGTCCAAGAAAGAAAGGATCAAAGCCATAGCCAGAATCAAGGTCCTCAAGAGTATGATGGATAACAAGCAAAGTCCTAATTCACCCAAATCAGAATCAATACTTGAAGGATTATCCAAATGACAACGAATGTCCTATATCAGCTCACAATTTGGACCAAAAAGGTCAAAAAGCCACAAGAATAGAGCGTCATATGTCAGCCCAGACACACTGGGCTACAAACTTCATAAAATCATGTAAGCTAGGACTTTCTCTCTTTTGACTTAGACTAGATATCCAAACTTTTCTAATGAAAAAAAGTTTCAGCTACAAATAAAGTGATCACTCTGAAGAGAATAACTCTTTCACATAGTACTATGCCATGTGCACACATTATGAAGACTGGTCATTTTTATTAACAGAAAGTCGGAATGTGGTATGTTAATGTAGAGATAACTGGAATCTTAATGATTCAACTCAGATTATTGAAGAGGTAAAAGACAGAAGAAAAGGAATACATGATAAACACACACATATAGGAAAAAAAAAGATAAAGAACAAGGAAAACACAAATTAAATGACATAAGAGAGGAAGGCTAAAATGAGAAAAATTTAATTTGGTAATCTGTAAAATTACTAGGATTTAGTTCAGAAATAAGGCCTGTATTCTTTAGGCTCCAAATGTGTGGATAGAGAATGCCAATGGTTAGAGTCAAATTTCAGGAATAAATGAACAAAGGAATGGCTGAACAGAATTTAATAAATAAATGAATGGAGCTCAGTCTGGTATGAAAGACAAACAAGTGGAATGAAAGGGAGCATGAAGGGGAATTCCAAGCAGTAGGCAAATACAGCCCTGTGAACAAAGTAGTAGAGGTGTGAGAAAGCACAGCTTGTTTAGGAAATATCTGGATAATCTGGTATGGATCACTGGATCCCTGGGTGAAGAGAAGAGCAGCAGGAGATGAAGTTGGAAAGGTAGATGGGGTCAGATTCATGCTGTTCTAAAGACAATGGGGATCGAGTGAAGGATTTTAAGCAAGAATGAACCATGTCAGGCAGAGCAGAATATGTAGGCTAAGAGAATTTGTCAAGAAGCTACTACAGTAATGTGAGAGGGTAATCATATGGCTGTGAAGGGTGAGATGGAGACGAGGGTATAAAGTCAAAGAATATTAAAGACGCAGAATCCATTTTAATTAACTAGATACGTGGAATCAGCGAGAAGATGAAGTAGACATTTGAATATTTGGTTGAACTGTTGTGATATGAGGGAATACAATGGGAAAAACAATACATGGAATGAGAGAATCCATGTCCTTGAGAACAAAAGGGGCAATGAGTAAATAGAATGTCCTGAGTGGGAACAGTTTCGCAGGCATCCACTGATGCCTTTTTGACGGCTACCACTGGCATTTCTCAGTTCTACACTGACATGAACTAAATACTTTTTTGGAAAGATTCATGTAGCAGTTTCAGGGCACTTCTACCAACTTAAGAATACCTGTACTTTTGTAGAAAACTGCAGATCATACTTTAAAAATACTAACTGAAAGAATAAATTCGCTTTTGTATTACTCTTTAGAAGACACATAAGAGACTCCGTATAAAAATACAGACAATTCCCGACTTACAAACCACTAGGCCCACTACCAATTCACAAATACAGCCAGTGTTAAGGCTAATGCTCTAACTTGAACTGATAGGGCTTTCACCCACTTAACTATTCTATGAATTCTACCATCTTGTCCCTGTTAAGATTTGAAGGTACTAAGTGGATTTGGGGCTTATCTATTTGTAATACATCAAATATAGTATAGATTAAATAATTTGCTTATTTGTTTTATGAGAACATAAAAAAAATAACCAACAATTACTCTGAAACAATACAACCAACAACAATAAACTTCTGAAATCCAACTCATTTGCTGTGTGCACAGTTAGTGCTTAGTTATTACAATAAATCAGAGAATTCCAAACTTTGGAAAACTAATATACCTCTTTTGACATTCAGCTGCTATAAAGTATCAAAAACCTGCAGATTGTGACAAACATATCTAGAGCAGCTCTGTATACAGCTAAATGTGCTCCCTCCCAGGCACTGTATTTCTTCTTCAACTATGTGTTATCCGTCAATTAGTAAGAACTTTAGTAGCTTTTTTTTAAACTCTTGCTACTGACTTTTTAAAATACATTTATGCCAAGATCAATAAGACAAAATACTTCATTTTCTAATTGTATGTTTATGTTTAAATAGCATTATTCTCTCCTATATATTCATATAATTGCAAAATAATAATGTGAATAACATACAAATGAAAATTCTTAAAGCCAGATAGGGTACAGAATAAAAAAAAAAAAATTACAAACCTTGTAGGTATTTAGACTCCATTTTCTAACAAGTTCTAACTTTTCCATTGCAGGATTTTTAGTTTCATCTGCTAGAATAACTGGTCCACTTTTTGTCTGCGTTCTCTGGCCACCTATAAGATCAGAACAAAAGATAAAAATGCAAACCAGATAAAGACAAGTAGAAAGAAAACAAAACACTGATGCTGTTCAAATTAAACTACTTATGCATTTAAAGAAATAAAAAAGTCCCCACAAGGTGAAGGACTAGAACTTCCTGGAATCATTTTGAGGATAATTTCCTAACACTTAAAAAAATATATTTCTGAGGTTTGTCCATCTTCTTAAAAACAAATCCTGCAACCGGCCTTCTTCTCTAAATACGTTGCTGTTTACTTCAAGAAAAATAAATTTTCCACAATTAATCTTATAACCTAATGATTCTAAAAAAAACTGTCAGTGAAAATCTGAAAGGCCACGCACTCTTCACAGTGATCTCCTTTCACTATACTACATAGAAGAGAGCAACAATAGAATGTTACTGTAATTTTGGAGGATTTAAAAACACTATAATTTTAAAGTCATTAAAAATATCTTACCACTAGTATAAGAGGCTGTGTTATAACAAGACCTAGACTGTACTTCGTTTTTTCTCAAGAGAACCCTCCACTTCCCAAAAAAGCCATAATTAATACAGGCAGTATAAAGCCCTGATAATGCATTGCTCCAACAATCAAGAAGTTATGACATAAAAGCAACTCTACAACTATATAGTTCCTAATAGTAAAATATTTTTCGTAGAAGAAAAATTTTTTTTTTATTTTTGTGTTATGCGGGCCTCTCACTGTTGTGGCCTCTCCTGTTGCGGAGCACAGGCTCCGGACGCGCAGGCTTAGCAGCCATGGCTCACGGGCCCAGCCGCTCCGTGGCATGTGGGATCTTCCCGGACCGGGGCACGAACCCGTGTCCCCTGCATCAGCAGGCGGCCTCTCAACCAGTGCACCACCAGGGAAGCCCAGAAGAAAGTATTTAATAAACATGTGTGATGTTAATGACTTGGGATAGAAACTTCATAATAATTTTAAAATAACAATGAGAAGACGACAAGAGAAAATGTTTTATAAAATGGCTGTAAAAGGTTACAGTCAGCAAAAATTTCTTTTCTCACTCCTCTAGCCAGCCCAGCCTTTACCATAGCTTTACCACAATCTAAGAAAGAGAACAGCATACAAAATCAAACACATTTAAGAATTTACAAAATTCTCACAGAAACAAAATATTAACATTTCATGTAAAAAGAAATACAAAGTTTATTTTTTCCCTGTTTTTATAGTCCAGCAATATTAAAGTGCAGAGCAGTTTAGGATCAAATAAGTAAACCAACATTTTCCAGAGCAAAGAGAGGATGATTTAAAATGAATCAATTTTACAGTGTTTTTTAATCGTAAGGTAAATTAAATTTCGGGTTTGAAATAGAGCCTAATAAACTTTGAAAAGCCAGAAAGATAAGCTATGGCTAGAAAGATTATTTTCCTTATTGTTAAAAAAAAAAAAAGCAGCCACCCAAACAGCCAGAATAACACACACCTAAGAATATAAAGCAAGTGATAAGAAACTGAGTGAATTAGTTTAGTTTCAGCAGTAGCAAGAAGGGCTTTATCCAATCAGTGCAGTGAATACCTGCAGGAACAATTAAATCACTTCCTTGTTGAGCCAGTCGACTAGCTGCCACCCTGCTAGGAGACATAACAGATGGCAGTGGTGGTGCTGGGGAACCTGAAAAGGGCAGACATTTCACTGTGAAAATCCTTTTCTTCCTCCACATACTTACATTTTGAATATAGGTGTACTGACATTTTCTTTAAGATATTCAAAAACTAGGATTAAAAGCTAGAATTAATATACTGGTTTTCTTGCAGAAATGGACTAATAATAAATGGATGCTACCAGACTGAGTTCTTAGTTTCCAAATCAATTAAAAGAATGTGATTAGAGTCCCACAGCTGAATGATTTAAAGCTTAAGTAAATATTTTATCACTTGCTACTCTAACATAGGGAGGAAAGCTCTTCAAGTAGAAATCCAAAGGCACGTAACACTGTATCAAATTTAAAATTAAAATTCATAGAAATGTGAATGAATCATAGCCTTCACAGAAATTGTAGCCAACATTTTCATATCATATATCAAATATCACATAGTGTAGGTCACTGCTACTCACAGTATGGATGCAAGGGGTCTCCATCAATTATGTCACCTGGGAACTCACCAGAAATGCAAAACTCAGGCCCTGCCACAAATCTACTGAACCAGAATCTGCATTTTCACAAGATCCTCAGGTGATCTGCATGTTTTTTTTAAGCTTGAGAAGTGCTAACATAGAGTGTTATTCCGATTAATCATAAGCATTACTTCTGAAGCTTTTAAAACATACCTGAGACACTCCATAAAATCTTCTGATTATCAGTGAAACAGGTATCTGTAGGGCTTTTTTGCCAGGTTTATCTTTTTTATTCGATTGATTTTTAGTTTTCATTTATTTATTAGGTAAATAAAAATTGTATATATTTAAGGTGTACAAAGTGATGTTTTGATATATGTATACATTGTGAAATGATTACATCCATCACCTCACATAGTTACCTCTTTTGTGTGTGTGGTGAAAAAACTTGAGATCTATTCTCTTAGCAGATTTTCAAGTATACTTTATTATTAACTATAGTCACCATGCTGCACATTAGGCAACTGTAGTTTTTTAAAAGCTACTTAGGCTATTCTCAAACACAACTAAGCTTGAGAACCAGAGGAAAGAACACAATTTCTGAGTGAAACACAACTGAGTTTTAAATTCTAACTCTGGGCTTGAAATTCTGGCTCTATTTAACCACATAGTATCAATATTTTAGTATCAGTAATTTGCCAGTAACACCCTGGCAAATTACTTAAGGTCTCTGAGCCTCAGTTACCTATAAAATAAGAAAAACTGACTACCTAACATTGTTGCTAATGGCCAGCATTAAACTAAGAAAACTGTCTGGCATTAAACTAAAGAAAATTAGCTTCAACTGATTTCTTTATTTTAAATTCTAAAGGCTATATATCTTTAGGGAAGTGATAATTAAAAAGAAGTTGAGAAAATTATTAACATCCTTCCACATTTAACTGAGTATATTTTAATGTTTATAAGATAATTTTATTTCAACTACACTCTTTCCCAGTTCTCTAAAAAACACATAGTGTATCAAAATTTATAATTAAAATTTTCTAATAAGAATCAACGTCAACTTTCTCATATCCCAGATATACTAAGTTCTGATCAGAAACAGCCACCAGGTTTAATAATATGAAAACCTTAATCTGGACTGGATCTAATGTTAAAATCCAAACACGCAATACATCTAAATAGGCTGGTGCTACCTTTCAAAGTGAGAGATACCTGTCTTTAAAAAAAAAAAAATCTGTTAGGCCATAAAATTTAAAACTGGAAGGGGACTTCCTTGGTGGTCCAGTGGTTAAGACTGTGTGCTCCCAATGCAGAGGTCACGGGTTCAATCCCTGGTCAGGGAACTAAGATCCCACATGCCGCTCGGCCAAAACAAACAAACAAAAAAACAAAACAAGAAAATTGGAAGGGACAACGGAAACCAACTAGCCTGACATTAAACTACAGGAGAAATGAGGTGCAGAGAGGTTAAAACTGCTTCTTATTAGAGACTCAGATGTTCCAAATCCACACCATAATGTCTCCATTATTAAATTCAATACAGAAAACATGAATCCATAAATTACTTGTTGAGTTGGAAGGCATTTAATGTTATCCAGTTCAATCACCATTTTAAACAAAGACTATCTCTACTATCCAAGGCACAAGGGTTTCTATTATATGAGGAAGTGTTAAATAAAAGAGGACTACTGTAGTTCCATTTCTTGATGATCCCAGGAACAGAGCTCTGTTGTTCTGGTTATCACTGTTTATTAATCTTACATAAGAGATAATCCCATGACATAACATGAGATATGTATAATATATGTAACAAATGATACAGAACTTTCCAAACTAAAGTAGCAAAAGACATGGTGCTGAGGTAAGTGTGTACATTCAACTGTTTGCTCAAGGGTAATTATTCTCTGTATCTTCAACCCTTTAAACCACTAATTTAGACTCAATTAGTTACTAAAATCATTCACAATAAATAAGTAAATCATTCCAACAAAAAATAATTCTTAAAACTCTTTTTGCTAATTGACTAAATTTGGGAAGTTTGCTCTGTTTTCTCTTAACAGCAGAAATCTAGGAATACGAATATGTGTATGCAATGATCAAAACCCCATTAAAACAAAACTCAGATACCAAGTATACCTCACTCTTATGAGTTGATTTATTCATGATTTCTACTATTATTGATTCTACAGTGTATTTGCTGGGCAGATTTCAGTACTTCTCGTTGTTAGGCTGAATTTAAGTATCATTTCTTCTAAATTTGCTCTAGAGATGGAAAAGTCAATGGTAATAAGTCATTTAAAGTTATCATTCAGTCATTTCTCCAGAGAGCTAACATAGCCCCAACTCCTAACATTTTTTCATAAGACCTATTTCCTAAATTTTAAACATGAGAAAATCATGCTCATTCCAATTTATCTATGTATGTCTTCAAATAAGGGCACTTAAGGCTTCCCTGGTGGTGCAGTGGTTAAGAATCCACCTGCCAATGCAGGGGACATGGGTTCGAGCCCTGCACTGGGAAGATCCCACATGCTGCGGAGCAACTAAGCCCGTGCACCACAACTACTGAGCCTGTGAGCCACAACTACTGAGCCCGTGTGCCTAGAGCCCGTGCTCTGCAACAAGAGAAGCCACCACAATGAGAAGCCTGCACTCCGCAATGAAGAGTAGCCCCCGCTCGCTGCAAGTAGAGAAAGCCCGTGCACAGCAACAAAGACCCAATGTAGCCAAAAATAAATAAATAAATTTATAAAAAACAAAACAGAACAAAAACAAGGGCACTTAAAACAACTACAACTTTCCAATAAATGCTCAGCTAATCTGAGTATGGCAGAATGATTATCTTTTTCATATACTGATAAACAACGCAGTTTGTGTTAAAAAGTGTTTTACAAAGTCAATTCAAAGAGACGTAAATTACCGCCATTATCGTGAAACATTTTTTATTCCAATTTGAAGGATTAGGATGGATCTACAAGCAAGTGAAAGTGACTGGCATTTTCACACTCATGCACAGCAGGTTGCAATGGCCAGCTGATTTCGATTATTATATAATACTATTCTGATTAAGGGGGAAAGAATAAAACCAAACACCAGCTAAACAATTTCACTGAAAATACTTAGAATCTCTTAATTGTAAAAGTTTTTTTTTTTATTCTATGTTGACATTTAAATTTGGAAATTGGTGACTGGTGCAAAAATGATGTCATATTATGCAAAGTAAGCCTTATATCTTTAAGCACTCATAATTTTAGGCAATCAGTCAACCTTTTCAAATTCAAAGTTATCCCCTAGATAATAACACCACAATGCTATGCAATGACTATGGAGATACTGACATGTATGCTCCCTTTCTATATCTTTATTTTTCTGAACATAAGAATGAAAAACGAAAAAAAAAATAATGTCAGTAGGTAGCCCACTCATTTTACAGCCTAGAGCAGAGGATATTATACTGGGTTATCCTAAATGCCTATTTCCAGGATCCATTTAACAAAGAATATATTTCAAAATACAGGTTTTAAAAAACATATTTATTTATTCATTTGGCTGCATCGGGTCTTAGCTGCAGCACATGGGCTCTTCTTTGCTGTGTGTGGGATCTTTAGTTGCAGCATGCAGGATCTTTAGTTGCAGCATGTGGGATCTAGTTCCCTGACCAGGGATCAAACCCAGGCCCCCCTGCATTGGGATCGCAGAGTCTTAACCACTGGACCACCAGGGAAGTCCCAAAATATAAGTTGTTTCTGACTGAAGTATTGGCCATTAGTATAATAAAAATATAGAATACTATTATCTGCAAGAGGGCTAAGGATTACAAAGGCATGGAGATATCTTTTCTATTTTGTGAAATTATAATGCAATATTAAAATTAAAATTCTTCATTGAACATCAACTATTACTACTTTAACTACAGCTCTGTCGAGAAAACGATCCATTTTCACATCCAAATCTCCACATGATTTTACTTTCTTTCACTTGTGTGAAAATGAAAGAATACCTAAAAAATGTTATTATAGGCAAGAGCATTAAAAAAGGAAGCATTTTACTTTATATTAAAAATAGACATATGTACATGGGATGTGTGCAGAAAAGAGCTAACATAGTAGGTCTAACTACTTATCCTTAAAAAGACCAGCTTATAGAAGATTGGCCCTTGGCTGGCATCTGAGAACTTTAATTTTGGGGTGATTCCCTCCATTCCCAAAATGGTAAGACTTGCTCACTATGCCTAAACTGCTTATACAAACAATGTGCTTTACGCTTTTCTTCTGGGAGTCTGGAATCTGGGCACGTGCTCACAGAGGGTGCCTATGTGAGCAAGCAATCTCCAGTAAAAACTCTGGGCATTGAGGCTCTAATTACCTTCCCTAGTTAGCAACATTTCACATTTGTTGTCACAGCTCTGCTGGGGGAATGAAGCATGTCCTGTGTGACCGAACGGGGAAAAGATCCTTGCAAGCTTATGCCCAGTTTCCCTAGACTTCGCCTCAGGCATCCTTTGCCTTTGCTAACTGTGCTCGGTATACTTTTGCTGTAATAATCATAGCCTAGAGTATGACTATAGACTGAGTCCTGTTAGTCCTCTTAGGAAATTACTGAATCTGAGGGTGGTCTTGGAGACCTCCTACACAGCATGTATAGTAAGAAAAATAAAAGTTTCATTTTCCTAATTGCTATGAAACAGGAAATATGTATTTATACAAATCAATATTGACCTATAAATTTTGTGGTTACCCCTAAAATAATTTAAATATGCATTCTTGACATAATGCTTGAGTTTCTATTTCAGTATTTTAAAACCAATTCTTAAGTAATAATCAGTGCAGTTATGCACATTGATCTATTTATATAGAGATGACTACTAAACAGTTCTTAAATTATTTAAATTGAAGAGAAAAAGGATTATGTTTATAATCAGTGTTTTATCACGGAATTAAAGGGCTCAACCCTCATACTTTATTAATAAAGGCTCCACCCCAGTCATCTTTCAAAATAATGGGTTCCTTACCTTGAAATGCTCCTGCTTCAATAACCCCCTCTTTGGTACTTTCAAAGCCATGAGATGTGATTTGGGTTTCTGAGAGACCAAGTCCAGCTGGTAATGAACGCTTCAAATCCTTAGCAACATTTAAATAAAAGAGAAAATCTTGTAAAAAATCTCACATCACATAACATTTCGGCATAACTATGTCCTTTTAATCCGCCTTAAACTGTTTTTTCTCTCTACTATGTACTATTCCCTTATGCTGTCACAGTGTTCTGTAATGATGTATAATCAGCAGCAAACTCAGTAAGATTTGCTATTAAGAGGTACAGTGTATATCAAATACAAAATACTTTCATCATTTTAGAACTAAGCATCAGGCAGATGTTAAAATTCAATTTCAAATCCACTGATACGTCAGGAAAATCATTTTAAAGAGTAGAATTAAGATTAAAAAGTCAAGTCTAACATTAAAAAACTCATGATGTCTAATATAATCATGATGAGCCTGGCTAATGTTCAGTATAAACAAATCATTCATTTGCAAAATTAAACTTCCCTTTGATTTCCAGGTTAGCTAAGTAAACAGGGCTTCTCTCACTTCAGTCAGGGTGAGATAAAGGTTGAGGTAAAGAAAATTTCTTGTTATTTAGATTTATATTAAACCAACCTATAATATAAATTATATTAGCCAACCTAACTGCAATTTAGCTTTTAATGGTAATAAATATAATATTTGACATTCAGTCTTATAGGAAAAGAAAAGAGAAAAAGCCACGAAACACAGATTTCCAATTAGAAGTCCTTTCTGTCCTCTGACTTGGATATGAGGAATTACCCAATTTTCATAATCAGAGTCTATGAATGGATCCTACTGGTTTTTCACAACAATGACAAGTTAGCGATGCACTAAAAGATAAACGTCTTTGAAGTCCTTTCTTAATACTCTATGCCACCACATATATTGTACAGTTATCATTTGAAACTCCTGCAGCCTTCACACTGAACTCTCTATTCTGCTTACCCTGTTTTATTTTTCTCACAGCAGTTATCATTAAGTAGCTAGTGATAAATAAATATAATTTATTATATTCAATAAATATTTGTTGGATGAATAAATAAATGAATTTGTTGAATAAACTAAAGGACTTATGACAACACCATATAGATTAAGAAGTTGATACAGCAATAGGCTTATTTTAAAATTTAATTTAATGAGTATCTGCTTATTCTTACTATGTTAGACTTGCTGGGCAAAGAAAAAGATAACATAAGGTACAGTACTTGCCTCACTGGAGAGACAACATACACAAACATTAATATAAAAGTTGAACTTGGTGCCAAAGTAAAGACAATAAGTATCAGAGGAATTCACAACAGGGACTAAGTCCATGAAAATCCGAATAGGAAAAGAGAAAGTACTGCTTGAGCTCTGGAACATAAAGGATTTATTGAATCAACATTTAATGAGCACCAAGTTATGACAGCCAGTCCTCTAGAAACTACAGATAAGCACTGTAGGAAACAGATGGTCTCTGCCCATCAGACTCATGTGAGGCATAGGGGAAGGAGGAGATGGACAGTAAATAAATGTATCTCAGGTAATAAGAAGTGCTGTAGTAAGTACAGTTGATCCTTTGAAAAACACAGGTTTGAACTGCATCCCCTTATATGCTGATTTTTTTCAATATATATGCTTGTACTACAGTACTACAAGATCGGAGGTGGTTGACTCCTCAGATGCCGAATCGTGGATAAGGAGGGCCAAAGGAAAAGTTACACAAAAATTTGCCTGTGGGGAGGGTGGGCACCCAACCCATTGTTCAAGGGTAAACAGTAATAAATTGTAAGTGTGTTTGTTATTTTTTTTTAAGGCAGGATAAGAGGGACACAGAGTGACAGGCAAAGGGTGTTACTTTAGATGGGATATTCAGGGAAGGTCTCTCTGAAGAGGTAAGATGTGGGCAGAATTCTGAACAAAATGAGGGAGTGAGCCATTTACATATGATCAGTTTGTCAATTTCTACCAAAAAAAGCCAGCTGGGATCTTGATAGAGACTGTGTTGAATCTGATCAATTTAGGGAGACTCCCATCTTAACAAATTAAGTCTTCTGATCCATGAACGTGAGATGTCCTTCCATTTATTTAGATCTTTTTAAATTTCTTTCCTCAATGTCCTATAGTTTTTAGGGTACAAGTTTTGCACATATTCCTGAGTATTTTCTTATTTTTGATGCTACTGTAAATGCAACTGTTTTCTTAAATTTATTTTTGGATTATTTATTCCTAGAGTTTAGAAATAAAATTGAGCTTTGCATATTGCTCTTCTATCCTTCAACTATGCTGAACTTATTATTTTTTTATTTTTTATTTTTTTGTAGTACGCAGGCCACTGTTGTGGCCTCTCCCGTTGTGGAGCACACGCTCCAGACGCGCAGGCTCAGCAGCCATGGCTCACAGGCCCAGCCGCTCCACGGCATGTGGGATCTTCCCAGACCTGGACATGAATCCGTGTCCCCTGCATCGGCAGGCAGACTCTCAACCACCGCGCCACCAGGGAAGCCCCTGAACTTACTATTTTTAAAAGGTTTTTTTGTGTGTGGATTCCTTAGGATTTTCTATATACAAGGTTATGTTATCTTCAAATAGAGACAGTTTTACCTCTTCCTTTCCAATCTGTATGCCTTTTATGTGTATAGTTATTCTTTACACATTATACATATTGTATCAACACTCTTTTATATCCAATATTTGATACAAACATTAAAAAAGTGGTAAAACCAATGTACACTTAACATTTAGAGTTTTTCATTATCAAGACCAAAAAGATCAAAGGCAAACTTTCTGTTGGATAATCCAATGGAGATGATATGTCTACTCCAAAAGAGAAAACTAATTAACATTAGTTTTACCAGGGACATTTCTTTGAGTTGGCCTGTAAAAAAAAAAAGTACCCACTCCAATGATTTGTTATAAGCAAAGCTATGACATAATTTTTAAAAAAAATTTAAGGATCTCACTGCTAATCATTATGAGGACAAACAAAAACTAATAAACATAAAATAAAAGCACAGTAACATAATAGTAAATACAAGTAAGCTGAAAGATTGATTCTTGCTTTCTTCACCCTAATTAGAGCTCCCCGTGAAATCACCTTTTGAATTTTGTGTGGCAAACCTTAAAAATGTTTATCAACAGCAAAGACTCTAAAATCACTTTTTAAAGTTTGTGATAGTCTCATCAAGTATCAACTATTACTAGAAACATGAAAGACCTGGAAAGATAATTCAGATGGCCTCATTTGAATACTACTTTCCTATCAATGTTTAGTGGCTATGTGATCCTGGGTAAGTACTTAAAAACGTTTTAGCTCCTGTTAGCTCAGCTGTAAAAAGAGGATCAAAATTACCCCAGAGTACTACTACAATTAGACGAGATAATATGGGCGAGATACCCAGTACATATTTTTAGGCACTCAGTTAAGCTGGCCATCCCTCTCCCCTACTACAATCATCTTTACAACTAATTAGTGCTATCACTAATAATTACAATAGCAAACATTTCTGAGCACTTACTATGTGCCAGGGATTGTTCTAAGCACTTTATGTACAGACAGTCTTCACTCTGCATGACAGGGCAAGATCAAGATCATAAAAATGACCAAGCAAGTAGAAACTGTGCGAAGTGGTTAATGGGAAAAACTGATTATTCCATTACCTTCAAAAATTCTTGTCAAAACTTTAAAAAACTCTTTCCTTGCTTATGTTGTTTAGTTAGCCTTCACTATGTTCTTCTGGCTCAGATCTAGAGTCTCTCAAACCGTGGCAGTGTCAACATGCCTGTGGGCCAGTTATTTCTTCCACAACTCCGTTTAGGTTTATTTTTCTTTTCGCCACACTGCGGGGCACATGGATCTTAGTTCCCCTACCAGGGATTAAACCCACGCCCCTGCAGTGGAATTTCGAAGTCCTAACCACTGGACCACCAGCCAGGGAAGTCCCATTTAGGTTTTGTTGGGGTATTTTTTTAAAAAATAAATGTATTTAATTTTGGCTTCGTTGGGTCTTCGCTGCTGTGCGCGGGCTTTCTCTAGTTGCAGCGAGCGGGGGCTACTCTTCGTTGCCGAGCGTGAGCTTCTCATTGTGGTCACTTCTCTTGTTACAGAGCACGGGCTCTAGGCGCACGGGCTTCAGTAGTTGCAGCACATGGGCTCAGTAGTTGTGGCTTCTGGGCTCTAGAGCACGGGCTCAGTAGTTGTGGCTTCTGGGCTCTAGAGCACAGGCTCAGTAGTTGTAGCACATGGGTTTAGTTGCTCCTCGGCATGTGGGATCTTCCTGGACCAAGGCTCAAACCCGTGTCCCCTGCTTTGGCAAGCGGATCCTTAACCACTGTGCCCCCAAGGAAGTTCCCCATTTAGGTTTTTTTTTGCGGGGGGCGCTGAGTTTGGTCTTCGTTGCTGCATGCGGGCTTTCTCTAGTTGAAGTCAGCAGGGGCTACTTTTCGTTGAGGTGCACGGGCTTTTCACTGTGGTGGTTTCTCTTGTTGTAGAGCATGGGCTCTAGGCGCACGGGCTTCAGTAGTTGTGGCTCGCTGGCTCTAGAGCACAGGCTCAGTAGTTGTGGCTCACGGGCTTAGCTGTTCCACGGCATGTGGGATCTTCCCAGACCAGGGCTCGAACCCGTGTCCCCTGCATTGGCAGGTGGATTCTTAACCACTGCGACACCAGGGAAGCCCCCCCACCCCCGTTTAGGTTTGGTCTGAATTTATGTTATCACTTTTCATTTCTTTGCTGCACTTCTACCTTTGTTTACCCACTCCCTTTTGATTATCCACTTCTGTAAAGTGCCACATGGGTTTACGACCAGGAGACAAGGTGATAACAGAACCACATGATTTGCTGTCTGTGTATGAAATGAATAACAGATACAGTGACCAGTCACCAAGAGACTTTGAAAGTCATGTGATTACTCAATAATCATGATATGCATCGTCATTCACATGGTGATTTTTGAACTTAAGTGCTAGCAGTGAAGTTTATACAACTACAGTTAATACACTGTGGTGAAAGAAATCTGAGCTGTGTTGTTCGGGACAGATATTATTTAATTAACCAAAATTAATGCATTTTGGAACTATACAAAGCAAGAACTGCCTAATATTATCTCATTTAGTAGTACTATCACTACTATTTTACAGATGAGAAAACAGGAACACAGAAATAGGACCAAGCTTCAAGACACACTATTAACTGTAATGTATAGTAAATGTAAACAGACACAAGCAATTTGTTAGAGACTCAATTTATTTTAGCTAGTATGTTTTCTTAAAAAAATTATTTAAAAAATATCTTTTAAAAATCATTGCAGAATCTGCTCACTAGTTTAAACACACTAATGCAAATATATTCTCAACTTGTAATTTCCTACTGGCACAAAACAGAAAACAACTTTCATTCCATTTCACTTATTTCCTAATGTCACGTAAAACCTCTTGTCACAGGACAATATCCTTTTCATCTGTGTATTGTTTTGGAGAGCACTTAGAATTAAAAAGAAAACACTCTTTACACTCAGTTTTATTTACTTCTTATTTTTAAACCAAATCTCTGAGTCTGTTCATTTTGCTAAATAAATGATCTTTACCATCCCAGTTTATTTTTTAATATACTAATGTACTAAATCAATGGTTTCCAGTTTTAAATACTACTGACGCTTTTATTCATATTTACATAAAACCAGATAATTTTTTCTCTCTAAAAGACAAATACATCACTTACAAAATAAATAATGTCAAAGCACCAAGATATTTCTTAAACTCTGTGAGTTTGGTTATTAAGGTCAATTATTTATAGAGTGGTTTCCCTGGATATTGCTTTGCTCCAAGTCTTGACAGCTTTTTAGCTCTCCTTAAGGAAAAAAGTATCAAAGACAGCTCTCTCAAAATATGAGGGTGAAAAACCATAAACAACATACAAATGGCACAGAGGTCCAGGAGAGTTTGCTGTATTCTTAGAACTTAACTGAAAGAACATTATTCATTTGAATCATCTGTCCTGTCACAAAATATTGTGTGAATTCCCAGAAAAGAGATATAGTAGTAGTAGCTGGGAAGAGGGGAGCGAGTAACAGGTTAAATAGGGAATTTGACGGATACCTCTCATTCCCTAAGTTTTTAAGAAGTTAAGGGATGCTTCCATCTTGTCATGCATGGCCTCTGGAAGAAACAACTTCTAGCTGTCTGAGGATATTACATTTCACTCAAACCTCTCCCAATGGTCTCCCAAGGGTCCTTTACTCAACAAACAAAAGTTCTTCTAGAAAAAAACCTCGTGTCCTTTATGTAAAACAGCTGTAAAATCTGAAAAACACTAAGGCCTTCCCTTGCTTAAACTCTTACTAGCAGAAGGAGCCTCACCAAAAGTGGTACAAATAGATCCATTCAGATTGTGAACAGAATTATCATTTTGATAGTGGTCTGGCAGTTAAGTTGCTGCAACACAAAATGATATGCGCTATGAGTGGAATGCATGACTTGTAAGAAAACAGTATTTTATGAGCTTGTTGACTGCTTTCTGTAAAATACACATTCTCTAAGTAATATAATTTAGCCTCATAGTTCACAAAAACTTTAAAATGTATCTTTACATAACCCTTAAACTTTTAGTGTCTCAGTTGTAAGGTTGTGCCTAGCTTAGTAACTTTTAAAATATATGTTACTGTATTTACTCCTATAGTTTCCAGAATATATTTGAGAGACAATGAGCCCATTTATAACCAACAATGTAAAATCCCTAGTTTGCATTTTTATGTCGCTCACATTCAACTCAACGTTTAAGACTTTGCAAAGTCATGCTTAACAATTGCACAATAAAATGGAATAAACCTGAAGTTAATTTTCTATTCAAGCTACTAGGATAATACTAGAGTATTTAACAGTTTTTAAAAATAAATCTTCAAACAATTAAAATAAAATATAATGCTTTTGGCA
Source organism: Neophocaena asiaeorientalis asiaeorientalis (assembly GCF_003031525.2). Taxonomy (NCBI): domain Eukaryota; kingdom Metazoa; phylum Chordata; class Mammalia; order Artiodactyla; family Phocoenidae; genus Neophocaena; species Neophocaena asiaeorientalis. The sequence goes on from NW_020174555.1 coordinate 1,096,775, forward strand.
AAAAAGTTTCATGTATAGTTTAAGTTCTTTTCAGAGGATACAAGATAATACTTGTAGTTACAGCTTCCATAAAGCTGTGAAGGGATGTTCATTTTCAACCAAAATAACTTGCTTCCATTTGCATGTTTTAACAGAGGTAAGAATAAGAATGAGGTTAAAGATGTAACTTTATAATTTAGCATAGTAATCTACTTTTGAACTGAAGTTACAGCAAAATTAACAATTAAAGAACACCAAATGTTCAGCAAATTTGCTTTAAAATACACATGCTTTGGGGATTCCCTGGTGGCGCAGTGGTTAAGAATCCCGTCTGTCAATGCAGGGGACACGGGTTTGAGTCCTGGTCCGGGAAGATCCCACATACCGCGGAGCAACTAAGCCCGTGCGCCACAACTACTGAGCCTGTGCTCTAGAGCCTGCGTGTCACAACTACTGAAGCCCCTGTGCCTAGAGCCCATGCTCCACAAGAGAAGCCACTGCAATGAGAAGCCCGCCTACCGCAATGAAGAGTAGCCCCCACTTGCTGCAACTAAAAGAAAGCCCGTGCGCAGCAATGAGGACCCAACGCAGCCAAAAATAAAATAAATTAATTAATTTTAAAAAATACACATGCTCAGTAAGATGCACAACACTACAGTATATAAGTAGAACTAGAGATTTTAAGCTCGGTGCTTTGTGACCACCTAGAGGGGTGGGATAGGGAGGGTGGGAGGGAGACACAAGAGGGAGGAGATATGGGGATATATGTATAGCTGATTCACTTTGTTATAAAGCAGAAACTAACACAGCACTGTAAAGCAATTATATTCCAATAAAGATGTTAAAAAAAATTAGAGATTTATTAATGAATTCTCCCCTTTTACTCAGAGAGAGGAGGAGAAATCTTTTAAAAATGAGGAATTCGCAAAGCATGCATTGTAACCACCAACAATCTGTAAGGATTCTCCAAGTATTCCACAAACTACACGAACTCTCTTCTCCCTAGTTTCCTTACACTATATTTTCCCAGTTTTCCTCCTATCTGCATATTTAAAAATTGCTTTGTGTTCTTTCCTGGCTCTAATTTCCCTCCAAGAGCAAAGTCCGAAGTCTTACTTCCCTTCTTCCCATGGTGACCTGAAGAATCTGTCTCCCTTGTCTTTAGTCTTGTCAGCCCTGAAATTCATTCTTTGTACAGTAGGCAGAGACAACTTTCTAAAATGCGAATGTGATGAGGCACTTCAGTTTTTACTCATTTTAGTGGTCCTCCATTGCTTTTTAGGTAAAGTCCAAACTCCTCCACACGGTTTTGAGGTTTTACAGGACCTCGTCCCTACTTACTCTCCAACCTCATTTCTCACACATCTGCCCCCACGTTCCCCACTCCAACAATAACGAATTTTCAATTCTACGGTCTCACAACTTTTTCAGGTCTTTCTAGTTGCCTCTGATGGGACCATTCTTTACTCTTCTTCATCGGGTTGGCTCATCCTTTAGATTCAGCTTGGATAGCACTTCCTCAGGTAATCTTCCCATACTTGTTCGTACCCGTTATCAGCCCATGCTATACTGGGCTTAGCATATCACTTCTCACACAGCATTGACATTATTTGTCTACATTCTCTCTCCTGAAGACGGTAAGCTCCCTAAGACCATCTATTTTGTTCCTCTTTGGTACTCCTAGTATTTAGCAGATATAATACTAATACTTCATTTAATTTTCTCAATTTAAACACCTTATCTCATTCTTCAAAATGGATAAAACCTTCCACAGCATCTACATAATTTTAAAAGAAACAAATTGAAAATTTTATGTTAAATATTCTATAACCTTTGGTAATTTAAAACCCCCTTTTGTTGTTTTAACAGTTAGCTGCTTATAAGGAGTATCTGCCAGAAGCAAAGCTGTTATTCAACAGACCTCCACATTCCTAATTCTGCTGTAAACATACTGCAACATCCTTAACCTCCTCACAGTGTCCTCTCTGACACTCTACAATTATCTTGAGTCAAAGTGGACTATTCTCCAACATTGTTTATCAAGCAGGTAGAGGGAGGGTCAGCATTTTCTCAGCTCTCCACTTCCTAACTACCAGTTCTCAAACTTTGGTTTGGGTAAGAATCACCTGAGAAAACTACTAAAAATGCAGGTTCTTCTTAGCTGCCTGTTGTAATTCTGGTTAAGTTGAAGTGTGGAGCCCAGGAGTCAGAATTTCAAACAAGTTAAGTGAGGTGACTCTGATGTAGGTAACCCTCTGTCTACACTCTGAGGAACTCTGCTGTAGTGTGCAGTGCTGACTCCCACCTCACTGCCCTTGCGAGCCGCCCCACCTACTGACCCTCCATCACCCACCTTCTTTCCGGTCAGTCCCCTCAATAATGAGGGCTTTGGCATATCCAGGTCTTCTGCTCTATCCCCAACTTTTACCATTATCCTGGGTGTTCCCAACGTTTTGGGGACGCTTTCAGGGAATGACTCTATGTTCAGTTTGCAATTACTTCCAAAGTGATATGTAAGGTGTCTAAGCTGAGTTTTACAGCTCATCAAAAACATACTCTACTAATGGCACGGTATGTAGTCTATTGCTTTATTTTTTTTTAATACAAACTGTGAAATACTTAAAATGAAATAAAATCTATTGCATGAGCCTGCCTACCTATGTTGATGCAGAATGATGGGTTGTAGTAATAACCATCTGTAAAGATGTATGATTTCTTCCCCCTCAGTATGCTTGTAGGAAGCCTAAGGTTGGTAGTTTCATTCAGATTTGGTGATCTGTAGCTGGACAAGAGGCCAAGAGTGTGACGGCAGATAAAAGATATATTCAACTAATACAGTACATCCCAACCTACACTTTAGTCTCAGATTTCATTAACTTCTTCATCTCTAATGGCTTTCACCTTTCACGCCCAATTCTACTTAAGCAACTGGAACTCCCATGGCCACTCTTTGGATCTTGTCACTGCTCAGGAAGCAACACTTCTGGAATCTTAAATCTAATAACTTATTTTATGATCACAATCTCCTCCCATATCTGTTACTCTAGTTGATCAAGACAGCAAATCTCCTGACTTACCTACTTTCATTTTATCAACACACACACACACACACACACACACACAAAATCTCAATCTCATTTCTCTCTCTCTCTCTCTCTCTCCAGTTCCCTCTCATTCACTCAACAAACATTTAACAAGAACTTAGAGCATCACTATCTTCTGGCAGTTTACTGTCTATTCTCTTGGTTCCACCCCAACCCCTGCATCTTAGACTAAAGTCTAGATTCTAAGTAGTACTGAAGTTAAGATGTACCAATTTGCATCAAGGAAATGCTGAACTCATTCAAAGACTATCACTATGGAAATGTTTGTATATAACTACATTCAAAACAATTTCTCCTAAATAGTAAAACACTTATCCATGATAGCATTTGTTTATAAAGGTACAATCTAAAAATTATAATTAAGACACATATGGCTTCGGCTTTTCATTAAAAATTATACTTATTCGCAATTTTCAACAGGAATATGAATCCAGAGTTAATTTAATAGATGTATATATAATAAACATATATTTTAAAACTTAATTTGTGGTAATAGTACTAAGAATATATTCTATACTTAAAAAAAGTAAATATTAAAATGAATTTAGATTTGCATGGATTAAACAACCCCTGAAAAACATTTGCCATACCTTTAAAAGGATCTAAGATATACATCTGGTAAAAAAACTGGCCTTAGGAAAAAGCCCTCATCAAATCAATGCTGCCGGGCTTCCCTGGTGGCGCAGTGGTTGAGAGTCCGCCTGCCGATGCAGGGGACGCGAGTGCGCGCCCCGGTCCAGGAGGATCCCACATGCCGCGGAGCGGCTGGGCCCGTGAGCCATGGCCGCTGAGCCTGCGCGTCCGGAGCCTGTGCTCCGCAACGGGACAGGCCACAACAGTGAGAGGCCCGTGTACCGCAAAAAAAAAAAAAAAAATCAATGCTGCCAATGACAGAGCTACTAAATTTTTCAGACAATGCAGAAGCATTATATTGTATCACCATATAGTATGGGGAAAAACTGTCATCAGATGCTACTCAAACTCTAGGATAGGATGGCTGAAGTAGAAATTATGTTAAATTTAAGTCATACTGAAACTCATTCTTTCACTGAACTACTGTGAACCATAAGCTGTGCGGTGCACACATACCATCTCCGCCATAAACAGAGTGATTCCAAGCTCTTGGGAAAAGCAGATAAATAAATGGACAGTTACGACATTAAGGTGAGGAGAGGAAATATGTTCTAAAAAGGGTTCTTATAATTTCTATTCTTATATTCTTTCCCAAGTCTTCTTTAGACTGCTAAAGTATGTTATCCAGACTAATAAGTACAGGGGAATGGAGAAACTACTTAGTTTAACAAAAGAATTAAAGAGTAAAAGAAAAATAACAATAAAAACTTCCAAAACAATAAAACTTCCAACAGCTACAACAGTGATGACCATGATGCATGTGGAAAATTAAGGACAAAAGATGTGTCAACTCTAAGAGTATAATATCTCTTCCTGTTGTTCCATGGAAGTCTAGAAACTGTGTTCCTAGTCCTGGTTCTAACATTTGTTCATTCATTCACTAAACATTTAATGAAAGCCTGATTATCTATTATGTGCCAGCAATGCTGCCAGGCCCTGGAGATAAGGTAATGAATGAGCATTCTTGCCCACACTGTACTTACGGTCAATCACATAAGCTTTTGGTACAGCGAGTTAATATGGGTAATTCCATCACAACCTCAGGGTCCCTTTTCCTCAGTTGTAAAATAAAGTAGTGAGACACAGGGATCTTCAAGGTATTCCTACTGGATTAAAATCCTGTGATTTAACTCAAAACTTGTAGATCAGGAGTATTTAAAACACAGGGAACCTAAGGATCCACCTGCAAGGTTCAAGGGATCCTAAACTCCTTCAAATTGAACACAAGATTTGGTAGCTTCGTGTATATATAGGTTTTTCTAGAGAAAATGTCTATAGGTGGAAAAACCTAAATTATGAATTTTAGTTTTGGGCCTACCACAGGAAAAGTTTTATTTTAGCTATATTTACTAAGGTAATTTCTCTAAATCTGCCAAATATAACTTAATTCACAAGAAGTTTCAACTTAATTCACAAGGAGCTAATATTCACTTCTTTAACTCATGGTACAAATTGCACATTTCTAACCTAATATTTTGACCAGCACTATAACAGAATAAATTATAAATAATACGCAGTTCATAAGTAAAAGAGTAATTTGTATTCTTTAGAGATTAAACTTTACTACTCTATAAAAAATAACAATTACTTTTTATTTAGAAGCAAAAATATTTTTGCTGTAAAGAACTGAGATAATACTAAGATTATTATCCTATCCTCTCTTCGTATAGCTGTTGCCCCTCATCTTAATAATAAAAGTAACAAACCTTGAAACATTAACACATGTTAAGCTGCTGCCAGGGAATTTCTAGGACAAATTCTCCCAGTACATTCTCTATTTCAATGTGAATATTGAGTTAAAGTCCACCAGAGCCTCTCGTAGTAGGAGACTAAGAAGGGAAATCAAATGAAAAATGAAACATCGGCAGTGAGACACACAAAGGAGAACACAATCATTTACAATTTCACTGCCTGGGCCACAGTGACGCCAACTGGCCAGAAAAGTTATGACAACTTAATAAGCCATCATCTTAATTTCATACAAGACTTTATACCTTTTAAAATGCATTAGGCAGTATGCATTAAATAAAAGCCATTATATGATTTTATTTCATTTTTTCAATATTTTTTATTGAATATAGTTGATTTACAATGTTGTGTATTGTATGATTTTAAACATCAAAATGTATAAAAGATGTATATTAGTAAAATACCCTTAGTTATGAGCTAGTTTCTCATGAAATCTCTTTATTAGTCTATATAATGCTAAGCAGAGCAGTACATTATTCACAATTTCCTTATGAACTTTTATCTATATTAAAAGAGAAATATGAATATGACGTTAAATACAATTTCCCTTTTATTGCTCAGGAAAATAAAGGAGTATGCCAAAATGTAGGTAAATATATGCCTAACAGATCTTGAGTGTAATTTGTTTAAAACAGTCAAAAGATGCTTTTGAAATACTGTTTTCACTCATAGTAAAAGGGATCACATAGCCAAGTTTTATTTTAAAGAATATTAAATATGTAAGAAACTCTTACATATTTATATATATGATATATATTGTATATATTGTATATATATTGTATATTGTATATATATATTGTATATATTTCAAGTATCTTGAAAAGATACTTCAATATATATATATGATATATATTGTTCATAAGAGCAGCTACAAAGAGAAACAAGTTTTATGGTGTTGAATTTCTTTAGGGAGGTAAAGTGGGGTGTACTGTTTGAAGTGGATTATTGCTTCTAAGGAGTCTTGCCTACTGGTAAAGTTCACATCCAATAAGAGGAGAGCTCCAGAACATCATTTCCTTTTTTCCTTCTTTACCCCTCAATAGAAAATGAAATAACATTATAGCGGAATCTCCAAAAAGAGAACTAAACATTAAATAAGAAGTAAACTTACAAAGCAGCAAGTTAACTGGCTTTGACTGCATAAGCAAAGAACTTATATATAACAATTTAATTCACTTCACTCTAATAAGACTCTATTCTAAAGTTAAAATTTGAAAGGATTAAAAAAAACTTTTCAGTACTACTCAAGGGCAATAAAGGTTCTTAACTAAAACTCATGAATAGGTTTAAGGTACAAAGCAACCCTGCAGAAGAATGAAGCTGGCGGAATTAACTACCAGGTATCACGGTTGAAGCTAGTATTGCTCCAGACTTAATTACTCTAATAAGTAAGTAGGTAAGATAGTGTGGTATTATTGCAAGGATAGACAAAAAGACCAAGAAATAAAACAGCTCCGCAGCAGAGCCACACATCTACGATCACCTGATTAACAGCAACGGCCCCTATGTGGGAAAGGATAGTCTTTTCAACAAATGATGAAAATCACATGCATATGAGAAAAGAAAATGAAACTTGACCCCTACATCATGCCATACACAAAATTCAAGATGAATCACAGACCTATGTGTAAGAAGTGAAACAGTAAAACTTTTAGAAGAAGATAGAGTATCTTCATGATACTGGGATAGGCAAAGATTTCTTAGAAGGGTCACAAAAATCATTAAAGGGAAAGAAACACTAATAAATTGGACTTCATTAAAATTAACTTTTGCTCATCTAAAGATACCATTAATAGAGTACAAAAGCAAGTTACAGACTGGAGGTAAACATCTGCAATACACACATCCATACAAATGACTTATACTCAGAACATATAAAGAACTCCTACAAATGAATTAGAAAAAGGCATATACTTAATAGAAAAATGGGCAAAGCACTTGAAAAGATACTTCATAAAAGATAATATTCAAATAGTCAATAATAATAATCTGAAAATACGCTCAACATCATTAGTCATCAGGGAGATGCATGTTAAAACCACAATAAGATAACCATTATGATTCCACCAGAATGGCTAAAATTTAAAAGTATGACTATACCAAAAATTGGTAATGATGTGGAATAACTACAATACTTATTCACTGCTGTCAGGATTGTCAGCTGGTTTGATCACTCGGCAAACTAGGTGACAATATCTACCAAACCCAAACATCACCATGACTTGGCAATTTCACTCAGGGTATACACTCAACAGAAATAGGTGATTACGTACACCAAAAGACCTGTATAAGAATGGTCACAGCAGCTTTATTCATAATTGGCACAGGCTGGAAACAACCTAGGTATCCAAACTGAAGAATGGATATACAAATCGTGGTGTATTGACACAATGGAAAACTATATTACAATGAAAAAGAATTAAATACTGCCAAAGCAACAACAACAATATTATAGACATAATGTTGAGTGAAAGCCAGTCAGAAAAGAGTACACACTGTATGATTCCATTTATATGCAGTTCAGGAAGAGTCAAAAGCAATCAATGACAACAGAATTATAGCAGTAATTATCCTGGAAGGGAGGGAGGTATATTGCTTACAAGAGGGCAAGAGGGAGCTAGGTAAGGCAGGACCTCGAAATGTTCTACTTCTTGATGTGGGTAGTGGTTCTGTTGAGCTTTACACTTAACATTTGTGCTTTTTACTATGTATAGCTATAGCTCAAAAAAAAAAAAAAAAGAACAGGCGAATCCCCAAAATAATGCAGCATTTTGTATGTGTTGCATTTTTCTCAAAGGTTTCATTACACTATTAGAGTATCAACTCCCTGGTGGCAGGTATTTCTGTCATTTTTGTTGTGATGATATCCCCAATGCCTGGTATACAACAGACATTCAATAAATGTTTGCAGAATAAATTCACAAAAAGGAACTGTTACCAAAAATAAGATGAAGCAATCATTAACTAAAATCCTGGTATAACAAATTATTTGAATTAATAGAAGTTTATAAAGTAATTGGTAGACTGTCTAATGATGGTAACTTGAGTCTCCTTAATATCCAAGTGTGTCTTAGTGTTTTCAAATACCAGAAAGTGAAAATTTCCTTTGAGTGTTCAGAATTTAAGTCTTTCTTCTGTCAGTCACCGTATATTGGGCCATGGATGCCTAGAAACCGAGTTAAAACACTTGCAATTAAAAATAAACATATCCCAAGCTTGAAAACATTTGTTTCTTCCAAAGGACTACTGAGCCAAAAATAAGTGAAATTCAGTGGAATTTTCTAAAACTCCATTAAAATGATCTATCTAAAACAGTAGTTTTCAACCAGAGGCAAGTTTTTCCCTACCCTTGACATTTGGCAACATCTGGAAACATTTTTGCTTGTCACAACTGGAGGGTGCTACTGGCATCTACTAGGAGGAGGCCAGGGATCCAGCTAACCACCTTACATGCACAGGCCAACCCTCCACTAAGGAATTTACCTGGCCCAAAATGTAGATAATGCTGAGAATGAGAAATCCTGATCTAAAATATCACCTTCTGTTAAACTAAAATAAAGAATTTTATTCTTAAAACATATGAAGTAAAAAGAGTCCTATTTAAGCTGTAAAATAATTCAAGTATCTTTCAACCAATACCTTTTCAAGAATATGAAACTATATTTTTAAAGTTATTTAAAGTTGTACACATGTATCAAATGTCATAAAAAGGGATGTTTAATTCAAGTATCTCCAGAAATGATAACCATCATTATCATTTCTAGGACTATATTAGGCATATAACTTATTTTAATCTCATTTGATATTAATATCCCCATGAAAATAAGATCTCATTTAGAGAGATTAGAAAACCACAACTAGAAGAGATTAAGTAAATATCTGCCCAAGGTTACACTGCTAGGAATAGCACAGCTGAAATTTGAACCCACATTATCTCTAAACCCATGATGCTTCCATTAAAATGCATTAAATGTCAATTTCAAATCCAGAGCAGATCAAAACACACCCCGAGTTTCATTTTCCACTGAGTCAAATATGCCATTTTAGAAAGTAACGGCCAAGTCAAGAGAAGCCTACTTAGGAATTATGTACTATGGAATTATGTACTAAGAAAAGCGATAAGATAGTACCAGTTTTTTAAAGGATGATCTATAGTTAATATTTTTTCTTATCACAAGTAAAATGAAGTCATTTTCTTAAAGTTATATGCCAAAATCATCAGATATACTCTTGTTCTGGTCATGTAATAAAACTGCAGATAGTAACATCAAAGCCTAAATGCTTTACTGGCCTGGAGCTTATTCTTGACAAATCACTAACACGACCCACCTAGTCATCCCTCCATAATAACAGTGGATTCCTGGCATTTCAGCCTATCTAAGAACATATTCCTATATTAAACTCTATTACTTTTGTCTCAGCTTTAAGGGCTTATCATGATTCTCTGTATTAAGAGACAGAAAAGTGTTCTTACCCTATTAAAGCCATGTTCATGAGAGTCATCAACTTCTCCATTACTAGTCACTGGAATTTCTGCTGCTGAATTTTTTGGAGATTCTTGAGCCATAGTAGACTCCTAAAAAAAGGAGGAAAGAAATAGTTATAAATAACACCAAATCATAAAAGGCAAACATTCAAAAGACTATATTCATGTTTATGGCACTTAAAAGCCATCATTATAGCCCTTTTTAAAAATAATTACAACCTACCTAATCCTTATGAAATAAACATGATACTAATATAATAAAAAACACATCTGGCCTTTAAAACTGCATTCAACTTAGATTTCTTGATCGTATTGTAGGTACCAGGGGGCAATATCCTTACCTTGTAAATAGTACAAATGACACAAAAATCAAAAAATGCAAATTATGTCTTAGTATGATTGAAAATAGTTTTGACTTTACAGGCTGCCTGAAAGATTCTTGGATCTACAGACCACACTTTGAAAAACACTGGTATAGACAAATTTAACCAATATTTAGTGAAACTTGTTATGTGCAAGACACTCTACTAGTTCTAGAGAATATTAAAAAAAAAAAAAAGATGAGATAGGCACTGCTCTGGGGGAAAGTACCACTGCCTCAGTTTGGGAGACTGACTGGACTCTTCAGTAAATACCTAGAACAGTAAGTATCTGCCCCTCTTCCTTTTGGATCCTCTAAAACCAAACCTTTTGGAATAGTTGTAGATCGGATAAATCCTACGGTCTTCCTATGCCACATTTCTATTTCCTGGCAGCTCTAGAAATGTTCTGCTTCCCATAGATCCACATTTATATTACACTTCTACTCCTTATACAAACCTCTTTTTCTTTACCATGACAAACTTTATACATAGTAATGTTTCTAATGTCTGACACAAAATTTCATAGACTACCTCTACATCTTTGTATTCCCAGGGCAACAGAATACAAATCTAAGCAAATAAATTAATACATTCCCTTTCAGTAAAGTCAGGTCCTTGAGGACAGAGACAGTCATAGACATCTCTGTATCATTAGAGATTAGCCCAGGGTTCTCAATAAATGTTTACTGAATGGAAAGGATACGAGCTACATCAAAAGTCTGATTTGTAGTTATGAAGGTGTTAAAATGATCATTATGTTCCACCCTCACTCTCTCCCTTGTCCCACCCATTGAGCATATACTCACACATGCGTTACTTCTTATGGATATCACTGCAGTAAAACAAACCAAGGGGAAATGTCGAAATAGCAAAACAAAAAAAGTGAATTACCAAGTATCTCAAAATCAGTGTACTTTAATTATATGGAGACAGTTTTAATAAAAGACTAAAATATCAAACTGAACTTGGTTAAGCCAATGAAAAGAGAACTTTTATAATAAGGCAAAATCCTGTTAATATCACTTAAAACATTTCCCAGAAAACTCAGTTATTTCCTTGCATTCCTAAATATCTTATTAAAAAAATACTGGTTTAAAAAATGCCGTATTTCACAGTTCACCTTACCACAGGCTTGAAACTAGTGAGGGAATTAATAAACTGAACATCTCATGTAAGACTTGAAAATTAAAAAAAAAAAATTCAGAGAGAAGATTTCAAAAGTTCAAGAGGGGAAAACAAAAACTTCTCTGCTTTAGATTGGATTCTGGGGGAAGGGTCTCTGAATGCAGTGAGTGAAGGTAGTAAGACTGGACAGAGCTGCAATGCTGTTGTTACATCATAGGCCTTGGCCAATCGTATATGGAGCACTGAAGCTGAGATGGCTCTTTAAAGTTGTTCCAAATTAAGGGAAGGGGGCCAGGCCTTTGTACCCCCGCATCCCTACCCCTGGTTATTAGATGCAGGCTATCCCCTGGATAGGGGTATAATCATGCACAAGGCAGTACTCTTTGGCAGAGGCAATTCCTGGGGAGACTCAGCTATGAGCCCTCAGCAGGCATCACTCCTGGAAGGACAGCCCTGGTCCTAAAGGAGGTAACTGAGCCCCTCACCATAGCATCCACTATATCTTCCTTATTATTATTCTAAAGCAGTATCTACTTTAAAAGGATTTGAAATGTCTTAAATTATATCTGGTTACTTTTATGCATATATTTACAGACTTTCACTGATCTCTACTAAGACAAACTGTCTCTTTCACAGGCCCCAATTAAGGGGTGGCTCCTGATTGAACCAAAGAAGAACCCCTGACACAAGGCCTCGCAAGCTACAGGTTTCAAGATAAGGCCGGGTTAGAAAACCACTGCCCGACAGAGGAAAGAGGAATTTCCTGAGCTAATCCAGACTCTTTCAGAAGGATTGAGTTGGGGATGCTGAGTGAATCAGTCAACTAGGGTACTGGGAAGACAAAAGAAAGCACAAGAAGAGCAAAGAGTAGAATTATTTTGATGAAAAGTCACAGCTTAAAAATTCACAAACTCTACTTGACAAGTGTTATCAAACTCAGTTTGTTGACAAAGTGTTATCTGTATCTAGATCTTCCTCTGTTTCTAAATTATAACCTTATGAAAATCTTCTGTTTTTTTTATTATGGTAAAAAAGTGTAACGTAAAATCTACCATCTTAACCATTTCTAAATGTATAGTTCAGTAGTGTTATGTATAGTATTCTCAATGCTGTGCAATCTCCAGAACTTCTTCATCTTGCAAAACTGAAACTCTACACCCATTAAACAACTCTCCATTCCCCTCCCCCACTCCCCCAGAGCCCTTGGCAAGCATCATTCTACTTTTTATTTCTATGAATTTGACTGTTCTGAATACCTCATACCAATGGAATCATATAGTATTTGACTTTTTATGACTGGCTTATCTCACTTTACATAATGTCCTCAAGATTCATCCATGTTGGACATATGTCAAAAGTTCCTTTTTTTTTTTTTTTTTTTGGGAATCGGCAGGTGGACTCTCAACCACTGCGCCACCAGGGAAGCCCCCAATTTGTCTATTTTTACTTTTGTTGCCAGTGCTTTTGATGTCATATTCAGGAAATCTTTGCCAAATCCACTATCATAAGCTTTTCTTCTAAGAGTTTTATACTTATAGGTCTTAGATACATTCTGGAGCTGGTTTTGTGTATGGTATAAGACAGGGTCCAACTTGCATGTTGATATCCAGTTTTCCCAGCGCCATTTGTTGAAGAGACTTTCTTTTTTCCATTGAAGGGTCTCAGCATCTTGGCTTCTTTTGAGATCCCTACTTTGCTCACTGCCACTGCCTCCTTACAATATACCCAGCTTACTTGAGGCTACTGGAGTTAAGTTTCTGCTCCTTGTGGTTAAGAGAGGTACAGACACTAGGTATTTGGTCTCTAATCCAATCAGGAAGATTAAGATCTAGCTATCTAAATAATCATCACTCTTCCAAATTGTAAAATATGCTCTTACTTTCTTCCTCCTAAAAATAGCTGGTGATTCAACAGGTATTTACTATCTTCTAGGCAATATGCATGGGATGAAATAGAAACAGAAATCAGATCTTAGGCTTCTAGGAACTAGAAGTATTGGTAAAAAATAATTACAGTACAGTGTGGTGAGCACTCAGAGGGAAGACTTAATCAGAGGTGATATTTAAGCTGAATCTTATAGGATGACAGATGGGGACACAGTAAAGGAGAGATTCTAAATAGAAGGAATAACAGGAGCAGAATAGAAAGAGTCTAGTATATTCTAGAAACTGCAACTAAAGCAATTTGGGTAGAATGGTGATTATTCTTTCATACATTCATCGGTTCTACTAATTTATTGAGCTCTCTCATGTGCCAGGCACAATCAGATACTCAGGGTAGAGTGGTGAACAAAACAGACCAAACTCCCTACCCTCAAAGAGCTCATATCCTAGTTGGGGAAAACAAATAAATAAATACACATGTTATACAGTCATAAATGCTAATGGGCATGTGTTCACGAATGTGCTGCTTTAAATAAGGTAGTCAGGGAAAACCTAAGAAGAGGTATCATATTTTTGTGAGAACTGAATAAAGTGAGGGAGTGAGCCATAAAGATATCCGGGAGTCCAGAATCCCAGACAGAAGAAATAGTAAATACAAAGACGAGGAAGTGGGAACATGCTCAGCTTTTCGAGGAACAAGAAGAAGGCCATGCACCTTGCGGGCCAGAGGAGAACAGAAGGAAATGTCAGAGAGGCAGCGAAGGGCAAGAACATGTGCAGCTTTAAAGACCATAATAAGAACTTTGGATTTTATTCTTAGTGAAATGAGAAGCCACTTGAAGGTTTGAACGTAAGAGTGAAATGACCTGACTTATGTTTAAAAAGAATCACTTTTTTCCTGCTGTGTTGCATTAAACTATAAGTGAGCAAAGGCAGAAGCAAGAAGAACAATTTAATGGAATAATCTAAGCAAGAGATAATGGTAGCTTGGAGTAAGGTGACAGTGGCTGAGGAGGTAAGAAGTGGTTAGATTCTAGGCATATTCTGAAGGTAGAACCAATTGGAATTCCTTACAGACAGACGTGAAAGATGGGAAAAAGAGAGGTGAAGGACAACTACAGAGGTTTTTGGCCTGAACAGCTGGAAAGGTGAAATTGCTGTTAATAGATCTGGGCAAGACTTGGGGTGGAGCAAAACATAGAGAAAATAGCTAAAGTTTAGTGTAGGACATATTAAGGTTTATGTGGATAAGGTTACTAGACTCTTGGATATATGAGCCTGAGTCCAGAAGAAAGCTTGAAGCTGGGGATAAGAAATTTAGAAGTCATCAGTGTGTAGATGACATTAAAATCCCTTGGATTGGATAAGATCACCTAGAACAGGGGTCAACAAACATTTTCTATAAAGGGCCAAATAGCAAACATTTTAGGCTCTGTGAGCTGTAAGGTCTCTGTTATAACTACTCAACTCTGCTGTTATAGCCCAAAAGCAGACACAGGCAATACATAAATGACTAGGCATGGATTTGGCTTGACCTCTGATCTAGAAAGTTGATGTAGATAGAAAAGAGAGGTTTGTAGACACCCCAATATTTGGACATGGGAGGAACTAGCAAAGGAAACTTATAAGGGATGGCAAGCAGGGTAGGAGGAAAACCACAACAGGAGGCTTCCGAGGACAGGTTTCTGCTTCTGGAACTAATGGACTAAGCCCCTATACTAAACCTCCCCAACCCTGCACAGAAAACAACTGTAAAAGCTGAACACAATTTAAAAAGCAATTAATTGAAACCACTGGAGAGTAAAGAGACTCTGGTGGAGAGCACATGCTTGCTTGGAGGAGGGGAGATAGGGAGCTATGCAAGCAAGTTTCCATCTCCTTGGCTTTTAGCCTAAAACTAAATCCTATCTATGCTGTGCGCCCGGTAGCTGCCAGAGCATCCAGGGGAAAACTAGTCCTGAGCTGGAGAAAAGTTAAGCTCACAAAAGTAAAAGGTATAGGGGAATCCTGAAAAGGAAAGATCCAGAAAGAGGATTCCCAAACTCTGTCTACTCACATCTCTAACCCCTCAAGGTACCTGCACAGAACAGACTCGACTGAGCTCACCTAAAGCCAAAAGACCTGAATTGAGACCAGAGCTGCCACCCAAGAAACAGTTTGTAATGCAAGTCCAGCCAAGAAAATTATCGGCCAAAACAAAGGAAGCAATACTCATTGGAGAAAAATAACAGAATCCAGGATCTTCACATCTCAATGTTCAAAACATTCAGGATACAATCCAAAATTATCGGGTATATAATGAACCAAGAAAATGAAACAGAATTCCCAAGGGAAAAGAAAATCAATTTAGTCTGGCTCTGAGATGAACAAGAGATTGGAACTAACAGATAAGGATTTAAAAGACACTATTATAATACCTTCAATTAAGTAAAACAAAATATTTTCAGTGAATCAAAAATATCAGTGAAAAATAACAGGAAATCTCAGCATAGTAAAAATGAAGCAAATGGATTCTAGAATTGAAAACTACAATTTTTCAAAGAAGATATTCACTAGATGGACCTAGCCAAATGAAGATGACAGGAAAGAGTAAAATAAAACTAAATTAAATCAATATAAACTATCCAAGGTAAAGAACAGAGAGAAAAAAAGACGAAAGAAAAAGAGCTTCACAGACCTGTAAGAAAATATTAAATATTCCAATTTATGTGTAAGTAAAATACCAGAAGAAAAGGAGAGAGAAAAGGGTAACCTCAAAAGCAGCAAGAGAGAAAAGAAAAATTACTATCAGAGAACAACAATCCAACTAATGTCTGATTTCTCATCAGAAACTGTAAAGGCCAGAAGAGAGTAGGACACCATGGTAAAAAGAAGAAAACTGTCCACCTAGAATTCCATATCCAGTGAAAATATCCTTTAAGAATTAGAGAGGATATTAAGGATATTTTCAGATAAAACTAAGAGAATTCATCACCAGCAGACCTGAACTACAAGAAATGCTAAAGGAAGTTCTCAGGCTGAAGGGAAATAAAACCAGACAGAAAAAATAGATGTTCAGAAAAGAATGAGAAGGAAATGAAATGGTAAGTCCCCGCGTAAATGCAAAAACCATTTTTTTTCTTTTTGCCTTTTCATCTCAATCCTTTATAAACCATAAAACTGCTTAAAGCAAATGTTAGAACATCATTTCTGTGGTTTACAATGTATCTAGATGTAATATATATAAAACAACTGAATTAAAGAACAAAGGGGGAGGTAAGGGAAATATGGACCTAAAAGGATACAAAATTTCTATGTTTTAAGAGAAAAGCAGTACATTATTAATTATAAGTGAAATATGAAAAGTTTAATATATATTCTATAATCATGGCAACCACTAGAAGTATAATGCAAAGAAGTGTAACTAAAAAATTATCAGGAAAATAAAATTCTTTAAAATATTCAGATAATAAATAAAAAGGCAGGAAAAGAGGAGAGAAAAAATACAGAGGAAAGAAGTAAAAAACAAAGAAACTAAGAGGGTAGATACAAAATCAACCACATCAATAATGGCATTAAATATTATTGGACTAAACATTTTAGTTAAAAGGCAGAGATTGTCAGAGTGGAATTTTTATTATTATTATTATTTTTGGCCATGCCACACATCTTGCGGTATCTTAGTTCCCCAACCAGGGATTGAACCTGGGCCCTTGGCAATGAAAGTGCAAAGTCCTAACTGCTGGACCATCAGGGAATTACCTGTATATTTTTTTTAAATGACCCTACTATCTTCTATCTATGAGAGATGCACTTTAAAGCCAAAGGTATAAATAGATGGAAAATAAATGGATGGAGAAAGATACACCACGCAAAGAGTAGGCATAAGAAAGTTGGCATGGTTTTACTAATATCTGATAAAATAGGGTTTTTTAAAGTATTACCAAAGATAGAGGTGTTTCATAATGATAAAATGATCAATTCATCAGGAATATGTAACAAACATAAATGTGTATGTTGGTTCCAATAATAGAGCTTCAAAATAAATGAAACAAACATTGACTGAATTAAAAGGAAAAACAGACAACTCCACAATCATCTTTGGAGACTTTACCACCACTCTTACAGCAACTGAAAGAGCAACTAGACAAAGAAAACTGGCATAGACATAGAAGATCTGAACACCATCAGCCACCCTGACTAATATTTATGGAATAGGAAACTTAATAATGGCAGAATACATATTATTTTCACACAAACATGATGTATTTAGCAAAACAAGTCATATTTGGTGCCATAAAACAAGACTCAAATTTTAAAAGAGTGAAATCATATAGAGAATGCTCTATGACCACAGTGGAATTTCATTACAGTCAACATAGAGATATGA
Source organism: Neophocaena asiaeorientalis asiaeorientalis (assembly GCF_003031525.2). NCBI lineage: Eukaryota > Metazoa > Chordata > Mammalia > Artiodactyla > Phocoenidae > Neophocaena > Neophocaena asiaeorientalis. The sequence goes on from NW_020174555.1 coordinate 1,114,465, forward strand.
AGGAAACCCCCAAAATTTGGAAATTAAATAACACATCTAAAAAATTAATGTGAAAAGGAAGAAACCACAAGAGAAAGAAAATATTTTGAACTGAATGATAATGAAAACATAACATAGCAATATTTGTGCGATGCACCTAAAGCAAAGCTTACAGAGAAATTTATAGCTTTAAATGCTTATATTTGAATAGAAGGAAGATCTTAAACCAACAATCTAAGATTGTACCTTAAGAAAACAGAAAAAGAGCAAATTAAACCAGAAGACGTAGGAAGGAAATAATAATAAAGGCCAAAAATCAAGGAAATAGATGGTAGGCAGTAGAAAAACTGGCTCGCATACTTCAAAAAGCTTAAGCTCATGAAAAATAAAAGTAGATGAACTGCTGCAGATAAAAGGAGACAAGATAAATGCCAGCTAAATACAATATACAATATGGACTGGATCACAAAATAGGAAAAAAATAGCTATAAAGGATATTACTGGAACAACTGTGGATACTGTATCAATTTCCTAAATAATTTTCTAATTTTGATAAAAGTACTGAGATTATATAAGAAAAAGTCCTTGTTCTTAGGAATAAAGGGACATGATGTCTGCAAATCACTCTCAAATGGTTGAAAAGAGAAGAAACTATATATATATATAAAGAGAAAACATTAAAGTAAATGGGGCAAAACAATGACTGGTAAATCTGGGTAAAGAGTTTAAGTTTTCTGTATGAAATTTTATCAAAATTTAAAGTTTGAAAAATAAAAATAACAAAAGAGGCTAGAGAAGTATGCAGGAGACTATCATGATGGACTTTATAAATGCCAGACCAAGAAGTGTGGACTTCTCCTAAAACGGGTAAGGGAGAAAGAAGCAGAAGAATCTGATCAATTTATTTTAGAGGACAGTCTGGTAGGAGGTTAGACTGAAGGGAAAGAAGGAAAGACTAGAAGTAGAACTATTTAGGAGGTATTTTACAGTCCAAGTAAGAAATAATAAAGATCTAAATTAAGGTTGTGGGAATGGAAAAAGGTAGATTCAAGAGTTCTTTAGGAGGTAAAGTAAGAGACAGAGTGACTAGATTGTGGGGGATCAAGAAGGGGGAGGAATGTAGGATAACCCATGCCCCCTCCCTGCCCCCTACCCAATTTTTGGCTTGGGCAAGGAGAAAGACGAACATGTCACTCACCAAAGGGTAGAGCAAAGTCCTGAGAGGCACAGACTGTTTCATCCATAAATGCCAATGATTTTCAACCCTCTCTGAATCTTAGAACTACCTGGGGAACTTAAAGTTTTAAAAGTTCACCAGGTGATTCCAACATGTAGCTAATTGAGAACCACTGCTATAAGCAGGCACTAGACTCTTTAAACAAACAACCAAACATAAAACTTTAGTATCGGGGAGGATCTACAAGTCATTCAGTTCAACTTGTCACGCAGATTAAAGCCACAAATCAGATACTATCGTACACCCATTAGAATGGCCAAATTTAGAAAGACTGACAAAACCAAGTGTTAGCAAGTATGTGGATTCTCATACATTGCTGGTGCAAGTAAAAATTGGTAAAAGCACTGTGGAAAACTTTTTGGCAGTATTTAACTATTAAAGTTAAACATATGCCTATCCCATGACCCAGCAACTCCACTCCTAGGAAATATACCCAAGAAACATAGTGCATGTGTCCATCATAAAACAAATACAAGAATATTCATAGCAGCTTTATCCAAAATAGCTAAAAACTGGAAACAACCCAAATGTCCATCAACGGTAGAATGGATAAAGAAGCTGTAGCATAATCATAAAAAGGAACACTACACAGCAATAAAACAGAACTGTGGGTATTAAAAACAAAAAATCTCACAGACAATGTTGAGCCAATGAAGCCAGGCCCAAAGAGTACATACCATACGATTCAATTCAAAAAGAAAACCAATAAGGAACGATGACTGTAGGCAGAACAGTGGTAATCTTGGTGTGAGGAAGTACTCAGTCATGACCTTGACTTTCGGTTTCGTTTCTGCATGGAAGGAGCTTGGGAGTCACCAATTCATTCTAACAATAAGTAAGAAGCTGAAGAGATTAAAAAGTCAACAACTCTTGGATTCGTAAAAGGGGAGACACAGGGCACACCGCTACTCCCAAAATTGGAGAGACAGGCAAATGCAGGGAGCCATGGCTCACCACAGCAAAAAACACCTCAGGAACCAGTGCTGGGGTAGGAAAACCTGAACTGTAATCGATGAGCTGCTGGAGGCTCAGTGTGGACAACTGTGAGAATTAAAGACTCCAAGGGGACCCAGTCATAAGCAGGGTCTCACAATATTGAGTGCTTCCACGAGCCAGACCAGGTTACCCCTGCAAATATCGCAGAAAAACCCCCTCATCCTTCCAGCAAGTGGTGGAGAATTGAAACCATTTTGAAATACACCAAGCACTCTGTTCTTAACAAGGCCTACCCTCAGGAGAAACCAGAACCTAACCTGCTTGGGTAAAACCAGCACCTAACAGAGATGAGGAAGGGAAATACCCAAACCCAGCACACTCTAACTATCCTGTCCCACCTAAGGGGAGGACAGAAAAACTGAGAAACGCTTGTGAAGTTCACAATCCAGAGGCACAGGCTCACTAAAAGACTGAGACCTAATCATAGGACTACACAGTGCTTCCCTCCTCCGACACCTTACCCAGATATTGCTAAAGGCCTATTTACAGCAGTTCCTTTTACCTGATACATCATGGCTGACTATAAAGGAAAAAATTACAAGGCTTCCAAAGGCAAAAAAACACAATGTGAGATCACAGAGCAAGCATCACAATCAGAAATGGCAGGGACGTTGGAATTATCAGACCAGGAATTTAAAAACAACTATGATTAATATGCTAAGGGCTGTAATGGATAAAGTAGACAGCATGCATGAACAGACGAGCAACATAAGCAGAGATGTAGAAATCCTAAGAAAGAACCAAAAAGAAATCTAGAGATAAAAATCACTTAATAACAGAAATGAAGAATGCCTTTGACGGGCTTATTAGTAGACTGAACAATGACCTTGGGGTAGGCAAACATTTCTTAGGAAGCAAAAAACATAAACAATAAGAGAAACACTGATAACCTGGACTTCATCAAAATTAAAAACTTCTTTTCAAAAACACACCATTAAAAAAATGAAAAGGCAAGCCACAGATAGGGAGAAAACAGATGTAAGATATGTATCTGACAAATGACTGGTATTCAAAATATATAAATAAGTCTTAAAATTCAATAAGACAACAAACAACCCAAATAAAATATGGCCCAAAATTTTAACAGACGCTTCACTAAAGAAAACAAATGAATAGCAAGTAAGTGCACGAGAAGATGTTCAACATCACTAATCATCAAGGAAATGCAATTTAAAGCTACAAGAAGATACAACTATATACCCAATACAGTGGCTAAAGTTTAAAAAGACTGACAATACCAAGTGTTGGTAAAGAGTAACTGGAATTTGCATACACTGCTGGAGGAAATGTAAAAAACTACTTCACTTTGGAGAACTGTTTAGCAATTTCTTATAAAAGTAAATATACACTTGATCATATCACTCAGTCATTCTGTACCTAAGCATTCACAAGAAAAATAAAAACAAATGTCCCAAAGAGACTTGTATATGTGTATTCATAGCAGCTTTACTCTTAAGAGCCCAAAACTAGAAAAAAAAAAAAAACCCATTAACAGGTTAATGGATAAACAAATTATAGTACATACATATAACGGAATATTCCTCAAGTGAATTACTGATGCATGCAATAACTGTTGATTGATCTCATAATATTATGCTGAGCTAAAAACAGCCAGACACAAAAAGAATACATGCTATATGATTCCATTTATACAGAACTCTAGAACACACAAAATTAATTTATCACAACGAATCAGTTGTTGCCTGGGGAGAGGGGTGGATAGGGGAGGACTGATGGCAAAGGGGCACAAGAAACTTTATCTGTATCTCGATTGTGATTATGGGTTTCCCAAGTTTATACATTTGTCAAAACTCATCGAGGAGGGGAAGATGCCAGAAGAGTAAGACGCGGAGATCACCTTCCTCCCCACAGATACACCAGAAATACATCTACACGTGGAATAACTCCTACAGAACACCTACTGAACGCTGGCAGAAGACCTCAGACCTCCCAAAAGGTAAGAAACTCCCCACGTACCTGGGTAGGGCAAAAGAAAAACGAATAAACAGAGACAAAAGGATAGGGACGGGACCTGCACCAGTGAGAGGGAGCTGTGGAGGAGGAAAGGTTTCCACACACTAGGAGCCCCTTCGCGGGCGGAGACTGCAGGTGGTGGAGGGGGGAAGCTTCGGGGCCGCGGAGGAGAGCACAGCAACAGGGGTGTGGAGGGCAAAGCGGAGAGATTCCCGCATTGAGGATCGGTGCCGACCGGCACTCACCAGCCCGAGAGGCTTGTCTGTTCACCCGCCGGGGAAGGGCGGGGCTGGGAGCTGAGGCTCAGGCTTGAGGGAGAGGTCGGAGTGCAGGGAGAGGACTGGGGTTGGCGGTGTGAACACAGCCTGAAGGGGTTAGTGCACCACAGCTAGCTATGAGGGAGTACGGGGAAAAGTCTGGATCTGCCAAAGAGGCAAGAGACTTTTTCTTCCCTCTTTGTTTCCTGGTGCGCAAGGAGAGGGGATTAAGAGTGCTGCTTAAAGGAGAGAGCAAGATTTATGATTTTTTCCCCTTTTCCTCTTTTTGTGAGTGTGTATGTGTATGCTTCTGTGTGAGATTTTGTCTGTATAGCTTTGCTCCCACAATTTGTCCTAGGGTTCTATCCGTCCGTTTATTTTTAATAATTTTTTTCTTAATAATTATTTATTTTAATAACTTTATTTTTTCTTATTTTATTTTATTTTACTTTCTTTTTCTCTTTTTTTCTTTCCCTCCTTCCCTCCTTCCTTCCTTCCTCCCTCCCTCCTTTCCTTCTTTCTTTCTTTCCTTCCTTCCTTCCTTCCTTTATTCTCCCTCTTCCTCTCTTTCTTTCTTTTCTACTAATTCTCTCTTTCTACTTTATCTCCTTTTATTCTGAGCCGTGTCGATGAAAGGCTCTTGGTGCTGCAACCAGGAGTCAGTGCTGTGCCTCTGAGGTGGGAGAGCCAACTTCAGGACACTGGTCCACAAGAGACCAGAAAAAGATATTCCATGCAAATGGAAACCAAAAGAAAGCTGGAGTAGCAATTCTCATATCAGACAAAATAGACTTTAAAATAAAAACTATTAAAAGTTACAGAAGGGTGGGAGGGAGGGAGACGCAAGAGGGAAGAGATATGGGAACATATATATATGTATAACTGATTCACTTTGTTATAAAGCAGAAACTAACACACCATTGTAAAGCAATTATACCCCAATAAAGATGTTAGAAAGAAAGAAGTTACAAAGAAGGACACTACATAATGATCTAGGGATCGATCCAAGAAGAAGATATAACAATTGTAATAACAATTACAGTTGCATAACAATTGTATGTTGCTCCCAACAAAGGAGCACCTCAATACATAAGGCAAATACTAACAGCCATAAAAGGGGAAATCGATAGTAACACATTCATAGTAGGGGACTTTAACACCCCAAAAAAAAAAAACAAAAAAACTACAATGAGATATCATCTCACACCAATGAGAATGGCCATCATCAAAAAAATCTAGAAACAATAAATGCTGGAGAGGGTGTGGAGAAAAGGGAACACTCTTGCACTGCTGGTGGGAATGCCAACTGGTACAACCACTATGGAGAACAGTATGGAGTTTCCTTAAAACACTACAAATAGAACTACCATATGACCACATCAAACTGCGTATTTTAAATGGATGCATTTTATCATATGCAAAATTTACTTCAATAAACTGTCAATTTTTTTTAAGGGTGAATTCCATTCTACTGTCTCTAAGGACAGAGGATCTGTTTTGCCTGAAAGCCCAAAATCCACCCTCAGGGAGACCATACCAGTCTGATGGGGGGAGGCATATGGCCCTGATCATGATCTTCCTTGCCCACCTACAAGAAGAACGGACTTGCAGCTCTACAACCCAGTAGCAAATAAAGTTTGTCACCTTCCAAAATATGTGTTCATGACAAAAATAAATTAGGTCAATACCCTCTCACTATAAAAATTACTGCAGAATCCTTAGTGTCATTTACAGACATATATTCCGTTTGATCCAGAGTCTGAAAATTCACAAGCACTCGCCTCTAAGAGAATATCTAAAAAATGGCAGAGCATTAAAAAATCCCTCTGTTCCTCAGATCCAGTGTCCCTCATCCTAGATCTTTTAAGGCAGCCACAGAGGCAATGACTGGTTTGCCAAGTCAGACTTTTAGCCAAGCACTGTGTATATCTCATTCTCCTGGCTGCCCAGCCACAGTCCCCCACAATGTTGGGGAAAGCCTCCACATAAGTCTGGGGAAAGGCAGAGCCTGCTTCTTATTATATAAAAGCTCAAAACACCATATAATCAAGCAACTATCTGGAGCCAGATTACTTGAGTTCAATCCCTGGCTCCTCCACATACTAGCTATGTAAACTTCCTAAAATTCTCTTTCCTCATCAGTAAAATGATAATAGTATTGTGCCTACCTTACAATGTTGTTGTGAGGATAAAATAAAATATAAAGTACTTAGAAAAGTATCTGGCATATAATAAGTGGTATATACGTTACATTATAATTATTTGTTTCCCAAACTCTGGGGGCACTGCCATATGACCTTGGCTCTGCCAAATCAAAGGCACTTGCCCCAGACCTGGAATCAGAAACTAGCGATAACAAGAAAGAGGAATGATGGGGAGCTCACTCTGGGGCAGCCACAACTGTAGTGAGACCAAATGCCTTCAGCAGTGGCCACAGCACCAGGGGCAGAACCCAGTCACCAGAGCTAGCCAAGAGTCCTGGCAGTGCGAGGTGCTAGGGTCAGTGCTAAGCAATGGCAGCGACAGTGCCCTCACTGAAATTGTGCTGAACCGTGATTTGGAGCATACTCCCAGATATGGAGCATGCATACTGGTTTTCCAACCTTCCAGTAAGCTACATCAGATCCTCTTAGCAAATGTCTTTTCTATGTAAGTGAGCTGGAGTTGGTTTCATTTGCTTGCAACATAAGAGCCTGACAGCTGACCTGCAAAAAGTGGATAAATGTGAAAAGGTCTTATATTATCTTTATGAGTGCTTCTGCATACCAAGTGATAACTATGAAATGGTCTAGAAACTTTTGAGAATGTTAGTGAACAAGTTAGCTATGGAACTTGTTTGATACCTTCATGATTCCCTAATCTAATATGCCAATAATAACCAAAAAGCTGACCTTAATTAACTACCTTCTACATGCCAGGCACTGTGCTAATAATAAGCACATTACAGGAAATATTTCATTTAACCCTCACAACTGCCCTGTAAGGTAGATAAGATTTTCCCAATTTTACAGATGAGAAAACTGAGGGCTAGGAAGGTTAAAGAATTTAAATAATGTATCCTCTTGCAAATGGAGCCCTACCAGAATAGTAAGAGCTAACAATGAGTACATACCAAGTGTCAGGCACTGTTCTATACGTTTTTCACATACTAACTGATTTAATTCTAATTATGCATTAACTCATTCAAACCCGCCACAACTCGCAAACCTAGATACCATTGTTATTCCTGTTTTACAGGTAAGAGAACACAAAGATTAAGAAATGTGCTTAATGACATGCAGCTAGCAAGTGATGAACTGGGATTCAAATCTGGCAGTCCGGCTTCAGAGACCTTATTTTTAACCTCGACATTATACTGCCTCCCTAAAGGTGACTGAAATACATCAATGGGCCATGCCAACCAATATATATGCCTTCAGATATTTATGAGTCAAACGTACTGCTTTCTTGATGTTGACTTGTACCGTTGTTCCTTCTGTTTCCATATCAACCTGCGCTACTCTAACTGTGCTACTTGTCTTAATCTGACCCTTCACTTCCAACAATTCAAGATTGAAGCAACAGCCTCCAATTATATCATTATTGCTGCCTTTTGCTAATAACAGAGCCCTAGAGACAGCTGTGACCAGGAACTTCCTACTCCTAGCTGTGGGAGGTTGCAGAATTAAACTAGGACATCTGGGAATCAGGAGCTTCAGGATATGGACTAAGCCTGATGCTGCAAATGGCATCAGCTGCCAGAAAATATGCATGTTATTATTGATCCTGATAACTCCTTGGCTAGCAATTGGGGTCAATTTTAGTACCCATCCCCCCAAACAACATCTAGGGACATTTCTGGTTGTTATAGCTGGGGATGGTGTGCTACTGGCTTCTTGAAGGTACAGGCGAGGAATGTTGCTAGAGGTCCTACAATGCACAGGATAATCCCCCACAATAAAAAATCATATAGCCAAATATGCCACAGAGTCAAGGCTGAAAAACTCTGTAAATAGCCTGATGCTATAAACTCCTTCTTATAATAGCAGGCCCAGTGGGTCTTAATACTTACTCATTTTATCAAATTACCCAAGACATTTTTCACAGAAGTAGAACAAATAATCCTAAAATTTATATGGGACCACAAAAGAACCAGAATTGCCAAAGCAATCCCAAGGAAAAAGAACAACGCTGAAGGCATAACCCTCCCAGACTTCAGACAATACTATAAAGCCACAGTAATCAAAACAGTGTGGTATTGGCACAAAAACAGACACATGGATCAATGAAACAGAATAGAGAGCCCAGAAACAAACCCATACACCTATGGTCAATTAAGCTTTAACAAAGGAGGCAAGAATGTACAGTGGAGAAAAGACAGTCTCTTCAGCAAACGGTACTGGGAAAGCTGGACAGCCTCATGTAAATCAATGAAGTTAGAACACACCCTCACACCATACACAAAAAAACTCAAAATGGCTTAAAGACTTAAATATCAGACATGACACCATAAAATTAGAAGAGAACACAGGCAAAACATTCTCTGACATAAATTGTACCAATGGTTTCTTAGCTCAGTCTCCCAAAGCAATAGAAACGAGAGCAAAAATAAATGAGTGGGACCTAATCAAACTTATAAGCTTTTGCACAGCGAAGGAAGCCATGAACAAAATGAAAAGACAACCTACAGACTGGGAGAAAATATCTGAAAATGATGTGACCAATAAGGGCTTAATTTCCAAATTATACAAACAGCTCATACAACTCAGTAACAAAAAAACAAACAACCCAATCAAAAAATGGGGAGAAGACCTAAGTAGACATTTCTCCAAAGAAGATATACAGATGGCCAACAGGCACATGAAAAGATGCTCAACATCACTAACCATTAGAGAAATGCAAATCAAAACTACAATGTGGTACCACCTCACACCAGTCAGAATGGCCATCATCAAAAAAATCTACAAACAACAAACGCTGGAGAGCGTGTGGAGAAAAGGGAACTCTCCTGCATTGTTGGTGGGAATGTAAATTGATACAGCCACTATGGAGAACAGTATGGAGGTTCCTTAAAAAACTAAAAATTGAGTTGCCATATGATCCAGCAACCCCACTCCTGGGTATATATCCAGAGAAAACTATAATCTGAAAAGATACATGCACCCCAATGTTCACAGCAGCACTATTTACAATAGCCAGGACATGGAAACAACCTAAATGTCCAGCGACAGATGAATGGATAAAGAAGATGTGGTGTACATATACACAGTGGAATACTAGCTGTAAAAAAGAATGAAATAATGCCATTTGCAGCAACATGGATGGACCTAGAGATTATCATACTGATGTAACTCAGAAAGAGAAACACAAATACCATATCACTTATATGCAGAACCTAAAATATGACACAAATGAACATATTTACGAAAAAGAAACAAACTCAGAGACATAGAAAACAAACTTATGGTTACCAAAGGGGAAAGGGGGTGGGGGAGGGATAAATTAGGAGTTTGAGATTGACAGATACAAACTATATAAAGTAAACAACAAGGTCCTCTGTATAGCACAGGGAACTACATATAATATCCTGTAATAAACCATAATGGAAAAGAATATGAAAAAGAATATGTATCTATATGTATAACTGAATCACTCTGCTGTACACCAGAAACTAACATAACATTGTAAATCAACTATACTTCAATTAAAAACAAAACTTACTTTAATGTCATAAATGTAACCATTTCAAAGCAAGACCAACTGCACTGGGGGAGGATAACTCCCCCATGCCCTCCTTGGGTGCACCACTTAACACTATCCATCACTCCAGAGAACTTTCTCAACACTGCAATAGCTATAACACGGCTCATAACACTGCTGATAGTCTGACCCCTACCCACTTCTCCAGCCACTTCTCAGACCATATTCTTCCCTTTCTCCGTACTGGCCAACTAAATGTCTGCTCACTTCATGGTGCACAGTAACCCTTCTCCCTGTAAATTCAACTCTTAGTCTGTGGCCTTTTCTGTAGCTGCCCAAGACCAAAGCTAAAAGAAAAAAGCTCACGTAATTTTTCCTGGCACTACTTATGTTTTTCAAATCCTGAAAATATACCTTGACATTAACATTATAAAAGGCTTTACATTTGACAATCAGCATCTATGGGTGAACACTTAATGAAAAATAAAAGATTCAACATTAACAAAAATTCACCCAAAGACTAAAAATCTATCTTAATAATGCAAGAGAAGGATACTGGAAATAAGTTTCTTGATGTTATCAATATATTACATTATGAATGGTAAAACCTAATTTCTAAAATGCTTATTAGAAAAAGACAGAAACTTTCTACAAAGGATGTAAAAGAACTTGTCTTAGCCTTAATCAGACTTCTGAAACAATACAAGGCATCACATCTTCTAAAACACACATATTTAACATTGTTCTTTAATCCAATTTACCACTGAGCTGGTAAAAATAAAGTAGTATAATAAAAAGCTTAAAGTTTTTCCAATTGTTTCTTACATCTACCATTTTTTTAAAAAAGTTATTTGAAAATTTATTGAAAAGCACTATGAAATATTTCTAATGCTCCGTAGGTATTTTGTTCTGCTATCAAGTAGTTCTTCTAATTTAAAGGACTGAATTCTTAATTTCAGTCAAATCTAGACAACAGAGCAGTGAATAAACAGTGTGGGAAAAAAAAAAGAAAAGAAGGGAAGCTACAAATATTCAACTCTAATTGTTCTAGTTATGGTTTCAGACAATGAAGGTCGCAGTGCTTAGTGAACTAATTATGTATGTCAACAGAGACCATATTTTGTTCTAAAACCAAAAAGCACAAATGCCTTCTGTGTCAGATGAAATTATTTAGATTTCTGCTTGCCTACAAAAAAAGAAAGCAATTCTATTAAACTCATAATTCAGTCTTTGAAATTTCCCCCTATATTAGTAAAAATATGACCTTTAAAAACTGGTTAATGTATTTATAGCAAAGTTAATTTAACATGGTTCAAAAGTATTAGGTGAATAAGCCTACCCGTGAGGTCTCAAGATAACTAACCAAGGTGTCAGGAGACACAGATTTAAGGACCAGCTCTGCCACTTTTTTATAAGTTTACAGAAGTCACTGTACTTCCCTAAGTTTCAAAGTCCTCATTTATAAAATGAGATTCTTAACTTCACCTATATATCATACAGCTATTATAAGAATCAAATATGAAATTGCTTGGCAAACTGAAAACGTTATAAAGATGTTATAATTATAGCACACTGATTTCGGCTAAGGACAAATATTGGAGTGGTCCCATCAACACTAGCATTTACCAGCATAGCTACTCCTCCTAACTGTCACTATGGGTACCCTAAATACATTTCTCTAAAACAGAACAATATCAAGACAGAGCTGAAATATGGTTACAAGTGTTATCATCTTTGGCCAAGTTCTTTTTTTTTCCTTCTTGGCAATTTCATGATTTTAAAAGGAAGATGATCCTACATAAGGATGGATAAAGCAATGTGGTCAAGTCCAAATAATTACTGAATCTGGATGATTAATATATGGTAATTCATTTACCACTTCACCTTTATTTCATACGTTGCATATTTTTCTTAACTGATGTTTGAATCTACTAGCATCAACACCTATTTGTCTTATATTTTCAACCGCTTGCTACTCGAATACTGCATTTCAGGTCTTCCAAGTTTCTCACCTTCTGCCTGTCATTCTCATTTCTGGGTCAAGCCAATCTTAGCCACTAGCTACCACCTGAACTGCATTTCCTCCCACTCTTCCCTCACTGACCCTCAGTTCCAGCCAGAGTTCTCACTGCTATTCCTCAAACATACCAATCTTATTTTTGCCCTTGACTTTGCTCTCTCTGGAAGGTTCTTACTCCCAGATTTTTACATGACCCTTCCTCATTTCATTTAGGTTTCTGCTCAAACAGAAAGGGCCTTCCCTGACCAACTGATGTAAATTAGCACACTTCATCACTCTTTAGCCCCTTATCCTGCTTTACAGCAGTAAAGACTACTTTACATTATATTATAAAATAATTTATGCATATGCTATGTATATATTTAACATGTCTGTCTCCCTCCCCAATATGTTTACAACATAAAAGCCAACTCCTCCGGACACTCACAATCCTTCCATGACCTGAACTATGTTCTTCCCACTTATTATGCTTCTTCAGATACCCTATTAAATCAAACTTAATTACTCACACTTCCCCATACACATCTCTCAATTTCCTTTCTCTACGACTCAGCCCAAGCTGTGACCATCATCATCCACATACTCAAATTCTACCCACACTGTAAGAAACAGTTTAAACACCACCTTTACTGATATTCCTGGCTGATACTCCTCTGAACTGTACCACTCTAAAGGCATTATTATTCTACATTTTATTTATTTTAAAATTTCCTCTAATAATCAACATGCAGCTTGAGTGCAGGATCTAAACCAATTCACTTTTAGACCTCTGGGTTACTTACATAAAAGAGGAATGGAAATATTTGTATATTTTTTCTTGGATATTAGAAGTAAGTATATGTATTAGTGTTACTGTATCAAAGGGCAGACAGAAAAGGAGAATTCATGCAATAATCCTAAGATACACTAATAAATACCCAACACAACTACTTTGCTTTCTTTCCTTTTTTATTGTTGTTAAAAATACACTTGTTTTCCCAAAAGAAGAGAACACAGGCAAAACATTCTCTGACATAAATTGTACCAATGGTTTCTTAGCTCAGTCTCCCAAAGCAATAGAAACGAGAGCAAAAATAAATGAGTGGGACCTAATCAAACTTATAAGCTTTTGCACAGCGAAGGAAGCCATGAACAAAATGAAAAGACAACCTACAGACTGGGAGAAAATATCTGAAAATGATGTGACCAATAAGGGCTTAATTTCCAAATTATACAAACAGCTCATACAACTCAGTAACAAAAAAACAAACAACCCAATCAAAAAATGGGGAGAAGACCTAAGTAGACATTTCTCCAAAGAAGATATACAGATGGCCAACAGGCACATGAAAAGATGCTCAACATCACTAACCATTAGAGAAATGCAAATCAAAACTACAATGTGGTACCACCTCACACCAGTCAGAATGGCCATCATCAAAAAAATCTACAAACAACAAACGCTGGAGAGCGTGTGGAGAAAAGGGAACTCTCCTGCATTGTTGGTGGGAATGTAAATTGATACAGCCACTATGGAGAACAGTATGGAGGTTCCTTAAAAAACTAAAAATTGAGTTGCCATATGATCCAGCAACCCCACTCCTGGGTATATATCCAGAGAAAACTATAATCTGAAAAGATACATGCACCCCAATGTTCACAGCAGCACTATTTACAATAGCCAGGACATGGAAACAACCTAAATGTCCAGCGACAGATGAATGGATAAAGAAGATGTGGTGTACATATACACAGTGGAATACTAGCTGTAAAAAAGAATGAAATAATGCCATTTGCAGCAACATGGATGGACCTAGAGATTATCATACTGATGTAACTCAGAAAGAGAAACACAAATACCATATCACTTATATGCAGAACCTAAAATATGACACAAATGAACATATTTACGAAAAAGAAACAAACTCAGAGACATAGAAAACAAACTTATGGTTACCAAAGGGGAAAGGGGGTGGGGGAGGGATAAATTAGGAGTTTGAGATTGACAGATACAAACTATATAAAGTAAACAACAAGGTCCTCTGTATAGCACAGGGAACTACATATAATATCCTGTAATAAACCATAATGGAAAAGAATATGAAAAAGAATATGTATCTATATGTATAACTGAATCACTCTGCTGTACACCAGAAACTAACATAACATTGTAAATCAACTATACTTCAATTAAAAACAAAACTTACTTTAATGTCATAAATGTAACCATTTCAAAGCAAGACCAACTGCACTGGGGGAGGATAACTCCCCCATGCCCTCCTTGGGTGCACCACTTAACACTATCCATCACTCCAGAGAACTTTCTCAACACTGCAATAGCTATAACACGGCTCATAACACTGCTGATAGTCTGACCCCTACCCACTTCTCCAGCCACTTCTCAGACCATATTCTTCCCTTTCTCCGTACTGGCCAACTAAATGTCTGCTCACTTCATGGTGCACAGTAACCCTTCTCCCTGTAAATTCAACTCTTAGTCTGTGGCCTTTTCTGTAGCTGCCCAAGACCAAAGCTAAAAGAAAAAAGCTCACGTAATTTTTCCTGGCACTACTTATGTTTTTCAAATCCTGAAAATATACCTTGACATTAACATTATAAAAGGCTTTACATTTGACAATCAGCATCTATGGGTGAACACTTAATGAAAAATAAAAGATTCAACATTAACAAAAATTCACCCAAAGACTAAAAATCTATCTTAATAATGCAAGAGAAGGATACTGGAAATAAGTTTCTTGATGTTATCAATATATTACATTATGAATGGTAAAACCTAATTTCTAAAATGCTTATTAGAAAAAGACAGAAACTTTCTACAAAGGATGTAAAAGAACTTGTCTTAGCCTTAATCAGACTTCTGAAACAATACAAGGCATCACATCTTCTAAAACACACATATTTAACATTGTTCTTTAATCCAATTTACCACTGAGCTGGTAAAAATAAAGTAGTATAATAAAAAGCTTAAAGTTTTTCCAATTGTTTCTTACATCTACCATTTTTTTAAAAAAGTTATTTGAAAATTTATTGAAAAGCACTATGAAATATTTCTAATGCTCCGTAGGTATTTTGTTCTGCTATCAAGTAGTTCTTCTAATTTAAAGGACTGAATTCTTAATTTCAGTCAAATCTAGACAACAGAGCAGTGAATAAACAGTGTGGGAAAAAAAAAAGAAAAGAAGGGAAGCTACAAATATTCAACTCTAATTGTTCTAGTTATGGTTTCAGACAATGAAGGTCGCAGTGCTTAGTGAACTAATTATGTATGTCAACAGAGACCATATTTTGTTCTAAAACCAAAAAGCACAAATGCCTTCTGTGTCAGATGAAATTATTTAGATTTCTGCTTGCCTACAAAAAAAGAAAGCAATTCTATTAAACTCATAATTCAGTCTTTGAAATTTCCCCCTATATTAGTAAAAATATGACCTTTAAAAACTGGTTAATGTATTTATAGCAAAGTTAATTTAACATGGTTCAAAAGTATTAGGTGAATAAGCCTACCCGTGAGGTCTCAAGATAACTAACCAAGGTGTCAGGAGACACAGATTTAAGGACCAGCTCTGCCACTTTTTTATAAGTTTACAGAAGTCACTGTACTTCCCTAAGTTTCAAAGTCCTCATTTATAAAATGAGATTCTTAACTTCACCTATATATCATACAGCTATTATAAGAATCAAATATGAAATTGCTTGGCAAACTGAAAACGTTATAAAGATGTTATAATTATAGCACACTGATTTCGGCTAAGGACAAATATTGGAGTGGTCCCATCAACACTAGCATTTACCAGCATAGCTACTCCTCCTAACTGTCACTATGGGTACCCTAAATACATTTCTCTAAAACAGAACAATATCAAGACAGAGCTGAAATATGGTTACAAGTGTTATCATCTTTGGCCAAGTTCTTTTTTTTTCCTTCTTGGCAATTTCATGATTTTAAAAGGAAGATGATCCTACATAAGGATGGATAAAGCAATGTGGTCAAGTCCAAATAATTACTGAATCTGGATGATTAATATATGGTAATTCATTTACCACTTCACCTTTATTTCATACGTTGCATATTTTTCTTAACTGATGTTTGAATCTACTAGCATCAACACCTATTTGTCTTATATTTTCAACCGCTTGCTACTCGAATACTGCATTTCAGGTCTTCCAAGTTTCTCACCTTCTGCCTGTCATTCTCATTTCTGGGTCAAGCCAATCTTAGCCACTAGCTACCACCTGAACTGCATTTCCTCCCACTCTTCCCTCACTGACCCTCAGTTCCAGCCAGAGTTCTCACTGCTATTCCTCAAACATACCAATCTTATTTTTGCCCTTGACTTTGCTCTCTCTGGAAGGTTCTTACTCCCAGATTTTTACATGACCCTTCCTCATTTCATTTAGGTTTCTGCTCAAACAGAAAGGGCCTTCCCTGACCAACTGATGTAAATTAGCACACTTCATCACTCTTTAGCCCCTTATCCTGCTTTACAGCAGTAAAGACTACTTTACATTATATTATAAAATAATTTATGCATATGCTATGTATATATTTAACATGTCTGTCTCCCTCCCCAATATGTTTACAACATAAAAGCCAACTCCTCCGGACACTCACAATCCTTCCATGACCTGAACTATGTTCTTCCCACTTATTATGCTTCTTCAGATACCCTATTAAATCAAACTTAATTACTCACACTTCCCCATACACATCTCTCAATTTCCTTTCTCTACGACTCAGCCCAAGCTGTGACCATCATCATCCACATACTCAAATTCTACCCACACTGTAAGAAACAGTTTAAACACCACCTTTACTGATATTCCTGGCTGATACTCCTCTGAACTGTACCACTCTAAAGGCATTATTATTCTACATTTTATTTATTTTAAAATTTCCTCTAATAATCAACATGCAGCTTGAGTGCAGGATCTAAACCAATTCACTTTTAGACCTCTGGGTTACTTACATAAAAGAGGAATGGAAATATTTGTATATTTTTTCTTGGATATTAGAAGTAAGTATATGTATTAGTGTTACTGTATCAAAGGGCAGACAGAAAAGGAGAATTCATGCAATAATCCTAAGATACACTAATAAATACCCAACACAACTACTTTGCTTTCTTTCCTTTTTTATTGTTGTTAAAAATACACTTGTTTTCCCAACTTCCTTGCTTCCATCTTTACATAATTTTTTCCTATTAAGTTTCTTACATTTACTCATCTTTCCCACTTTTCTTTGGGTTCAAATCATAGCTCTTTTCCTCATCAGCCATGTTAACCCTTCCAGGTCTCTGTTGCCTAATCTATAGAATGAAGGAGAAAACCTCAACTGCAAGCAGGTTATTATAGTATTAAATGAGATAATATATCTCATAAAACCCAGTATGGTGCCTGGCACCTAACAGGCTCTCAGTGAATGGTGCCTATTTGGCTATTGTTTCTTCTACAGATATAGAAGCTGCAGATTTTAAACACATTTCAGGGTGTAAAGTTTGAATATTAAAAATACAAAAACAAAATCCACCTTTTTCTGCTCTAATCAAGACTGGAATAGAGTACAAAGCAAGCCAAGCTCACGTTTTCTTCTTTTTTAATTCAAAAAGAAAAAAAAAACCCAAACAACTGATGTCATAAAAAAAAATGAGAAGAAAGCGTTTTTATAGTCACTGATAGGATGGATATCCTAATGAAAACATCATTTGATTGAGAGGAAATCACCTGGATTCTGCAATTAACTAGCTGAGTGATCCTGCACAAAGGCAATTCACCTGACAGAACCTAAAATGAACCTTAAGTCCCTTCTTGTTCAGGGTTGATACTGTTTTTGGCTCAGTTCAAAATGCTGGAGTTTTTGTTGTTGTTGTTTTGTTTTGCTCTTAAAGAAATAAAAACTATCATCCAGGTCATCATATTCTATTCCTAAGAAACCAGTATCCATATATCATTTATACTAGTGGTGTGAGGATTAATTCATTCTTCAAACTGACCATCAGTGATGTGCCAACCTCTGCTAGGATTAGCCTGAATTACTGAAAAGTCCAATGTATAGAACATTTAATTAAGAGTTAATGACCATAATATATAGAGAGTTATAATAGATTAAAAGAAGGGACTTCCCTGGTGGCACAGTGGTTAAGAATCTGCCTGCCAATACATGGGACACAGGTTTGATCCCTGGTCCGGGAAGATCCCACATGCCGTGGGGCAACTAAGCCCACACGCCACAACTACTGAGCCTGTGCTCTAGAGCCTGGGAGCCACAACTACTGAGCCCACGTGCCACAACTACTGAAGCCCGCACACCTGGAGCCCGTGCTCCGCAACGAGAGAAGCCACCGCAAATGAGAGAAGCCCACGCACCACAACGAAGAGTAGTCCCCACTTGCAGCAACTAGAGAAAGCCTGCACGCAGCAATGAAGACCCAACGCAGACAAAAAATTTTAAAATATAAATATATATACACATATATTAAAAGAAGAACTCTTATAAGCAAATCTGACCCCAAAATGTTTTCATCAAGGATATTGAAAAAAGAAGATTTAAGTTAGTAGAATAATAATACTGATAAATGGGGAATTTTAAAGTTACAGAATATTCCTAAATCCTACTTTGGTTAACTGCAAACTCATACAATGCTTTTAAATTTGGGTATAAATTCAGATTATACTCATACACCTGGCCCTTTTTTTTTTTTTAATTACAATATTCCCTGTGGATGCTGCACATTTGGGCATGGCTAAAAACACAGGGAATGCCTAATATGAATTATAATGTTAATTTACAGACAAATTTGAACAATTATTTGGCAGTGGATTCCTTCAGATCACTGTCATCCAGCCTTAACTCTCCTGAGCAGATTTCTAGTTTAGCATCTATTGGTGTGACATTCACATAGAAGAAACTCACAGTGGTAAACCACAAAGGGAATACTTTCATTTATTATGATGAGTCCCATCACTGACAGGGCTGCCAATCCTTCCTGTAGTTCACAAGCATTAAACTTCCTCTGACCATCTCTCAACAGTATAGATTCAGAGATCTGATCATAAAAAATCAAATCCATGAGTTAAGACAAATATGGTATACATAATTCCCTAGGTTCTCAGAACTAAATATAACTACAACACTGCTTTGACAAATGGTAAACAGCCAAACTATTTTATTTTTATTTTATTTATTTATTTATTTATGGCTGCATTGGGTCTTTGTTGCTGTGCACGGGCTTTCTCTAGTTGTGGTGAGCGGGGCCCACTCTTTGTTGCGGTGCGTGGGCTTCTCATTGCGGTGGCTTCTCTTGTTGCAGAGCACAGGCTCTAGGCACGCGGGCTTCAGTGGTTGTGGCATGTGGGCTCAGTAGTTGCAGCTTGCGGGCTCTAGAGCACAGGCTCAGTAGTTGTGGCACACGGGCTTAGTTGCTCTGTGGTATGTGGGATCTTCCCGGACCAGGGATCAAACCCGTGTCCCCTATATTGGCAGGCAGATTCTTAACTACTGCACCACCAGGGAAGTCCCAGCCAAACTATTTTAAATCACAAAGAATCCTGAATCCTTCACAGATAATACATATTTTGCCAACCAGAACTCATCTTTGACTTTTGGGCGAAAAATAAATTATCCAGCTCTAAACCCTACATTAAAGTCTGTCACACAGACTCAGCATCTTGGAGTGATGATGAAACACTGTGGCTAGCACTATGCCACATACACAGACGGCAAACTGGTTCAGAAACACTGCAACTGGAGCTGGAAGAACCCATGTTGTGTTCCAGCCTTGCCAGCTACTCTAACTCAGGCACTACCTCTGTGAAAGGTAAATATGATCAACAAATAAATGGGGGAGATAATGGTTGTTCTACTTGCCTAACTGAATTGTATCAAATCAGTCTAAGGATCAAGGCGGGACAATTATGAAAGTGCTACTCTGTAAATCTTTAAGCACTATAAATTTGAGAGATGTTACTAGGATTAGGTGTTCAAAAAAGCATCTGATGACTTGAATTCAATATAAAATTAACTTCTTAACATCTTTCTACTCTAATGAGCTAGAACAGTGGTTCTTAGGTGGTATATATTAGAATCACCTGTAGAATTTCCAAAAAGAACACACACACACACACACACACACACACACACACACACACACAGCCTGGTGTCTATCACTACAGACTCAGATTTCATGAGTCTGAAGTCCAGAACTCAGTATTTTTTTTAAACACTACATTTGGATTCTGATGCATAATTAACTAGAGAGAGAATATGGGAGTAGGTGAACGCAAATGTGAACCAATTACCACTGTTATTTCAACAGAAACTTCATTTCATATTTAAACTTAAAACTATAGTTCGACCAGACTTTTATGTTGATTTTTATGGGACAGGTATACTCTAAAATTTCATATGCCCAAAGGCAAATGTTAACTTACTTCCAATTATGAAGAAATAGCTCTCTCTCCTCCCACCCCTTTCCTGTGTCTATGTGTGTAGAAGAGTTTATTTAGAATGGCACATATTTAGACAAACTAAGTTAATTTGGACAGTCTAAATTTGATTGATATGGGTTGACTTTAAGAAAACAATATAAATACCACCCATTCACCTCAGAATTAGACTTGACTTCTTCTGTGGCTGGTTTAGATGTACCAAGAGTTGTAGTATCATTGCTGCAGTCAGACATACCTAAAAGTAAAATGTGTTAAGCACACATTAAATAATTTAGTTAAAAGAGCTATATTACCTTACCGATATTCTTACAAATATTCCACAACATAAATCATTTATTTGCAGTCAGAATTTGTTTTGCAAAACTATCTATAACCACATGAGTATCTATTGATTATAACAGATAAACAATTCTAAAAACAGACAAAAATTCAGGAAAAGTTTTTATGCAAAATGTAAAAACACATACCTCAGTGACTAAAAAATAATTTCATAAAATCATTTTAGATATGAAACAATTTAAAAGATCAGAGTGTCAACTTGATTTGCTAGATGAAAAAACTGAGATCAAAAATGTCAAAATATCCAAAGATAAAGCCAAAATATTAGTTATTCATGGCCTATATAAAATCAAAGTTTCAGAACAGAACTCAGACATCTTCCAACTCTCTGACCAGTGCTCTTTAGTACTGATAACAGATGTGACTGCTCATTGTCAAAGTCAAACACTATACTCAGATTTCATTCAATAAAACTTTAATGTGCTATTTCTGCTTCTAACTTATTCAACAACATTTAGAGAATGCCAACTACATGTGAAGAATTCTGCTAGGCACTAAGGAGAAAGAAAAGTAAAATCTAATTCAGGTTATAAGAGCATAATGCCCTCCATATCTGCAGGTTCAAACAAAGATCAAAAATATTTGAAAAAAGAATTCCAGAAAGTTCCAAAAAGCAAAACTTGAATTTGCCATGCATCAGTAACTATTTATATAACACTTACATTATATTATATATTATAAGTAATGTAGAGAGGATTTAAAGTATATGGGAGGATGTGCATAGGTTATATGCAAGTACTATACCATTTTATAAGGGACTTGAGCATCTGCAGATTTTGTTATCTGTGGGTGTACTAGAACCCATACCCCATATATAGCGAGGGCGACTGTATTCTGAATCTAATCAAGGAGACAGATAAATAAGTACAAAACACCATATTAGGTACTATAATGTACAGAAGCAAAGTTTTACTCATGAAATACAATGGAGGGAACAATTTTATTGTTCACAGATCAAATCCAATACCCCATTAAGAAAATAATACAACATGAACAAGTGGGATTTATTCCAGGAATACAAGGCTGTTCAATTAAGTAAGCTATTAATATATAATATATTCATAAAGCTAAGGGGAAAAAAACCATGGTTTTCTATGTAGATGTTGAGAAATCTATTGACAGAATTCAATACCCATTCATAATTCAATACTCAAGGAAAAAGGAATTAAGGGAGATGTCTTCAACATGATACACGCTTTAATCCTACAACCATTATTTTATTTAATAAAGAAATAACAGAGGCATTTCCACTACGAACAGGAACAATGCAAAGGAACCCACCATTTCTGCTACTATTCAACACTGAACTAGAGGTATTAGCCAATCCAAGTAGACAAACCAATTAGAAGAATAATAGGTAAAGAAGTAAAACTATTTCTTTTTGCAGATGATATGATAGTACACCTGAAAAACTCCAAAGACTCAATGGTAAAACTAACTAAAAATTAAAAGAATTCAGTGAAAAAGTAGGATAAAAAATTAACATACAAAAGGAGTTTGGGATTAACATATACACACTACTATACACAAAATAGATAACCAACAAGGACCCACTGTATAGCACAGGTAACTATACTCAATATTTTGTAATAACCTATAAGGGGAAAGAATCTGAAAAAGAATATATATATATATATATTATATATATATTATATATATATATGAATCACTTTGCTGTATACCTGAAACTAACAGAACATTGTAAATCAACTATATTTCAATTAAAAAAAACTCAATTTTTGAACTGTTATTGAAAAACAATAATCAGTGGACATAAAGGCAGAGAAAAATCCCGTTTACAATTACAACAAAGAAGATTAAATACTTAGGAATAAATTAAACAATGTATAAAACCTATATGAGAAAAATGTTTACACACAACTGAGAGACACTAAAGACTGAGCAAATGAAAAGACATCCTGTTCTCGGCTATGATGACATTATAAAGAAGTCATTTCTCCCTTAGTTAATTCACAAATTCAGTGCAATAGAGAAAAATATAACAAGCTAAATCATACAGTTAGATAAGTTATACTAAAGTTGATATGGAAAAATCAAACATGCAAGAGTAGTCAGGAAAACACTGAAAAAGGAAACTCACAAGGGGACTAACTTTGTCAGATGTTAAAACATACCATAAAGTATCTATACTTAAAGCACTATGGTACTAGCACATGAATAAACAATGAGACCAGAATAAAAAGTCTAAAGTTAGACTAAATATATACAAACATTTAATATATAACAAAGGTGACATCTCAAATTGCTTAATTAAAGATGGGCTTCTCAGTAAATGATGCCAGGAAAACTAGGTAGCCATTTGGAAAAATAAAAAATTAGACCACCACACACAAGAATAAACTCCAAATAGATTAGGAATCTAGATGTAAAAAATGAAATCATAGATGAACTGTTAAAAGAAAACATAGATGAATTGTTCTTTAAACTTTCTAATTCTAAGAATCTAGAGATAATTTTAAAAATTGATTAATTTGACTAAATAAAGATGTTTTAAAAATTGTATAACATAAGCACTATAAACAAAGAAAAAAGACAACTGAAAAACTAGGATAAAATATTTACAACAGGGACTTCCCTGGTGGCACAGTGGTTAAGAATCCGCCTGCCAAAGCAGGGGACACGGGTTCGAGCTCTGGTCTGGGAAGATCCCACATGCGCAGCAACTAATCCGTGTGCCACAACTACTGAGCCTGCGCTCTAGAGCCTGTGAGCCACAACTACTGAAGCCCATGCCCTGCAACAAGAGAAGCCACCGCAACAAGAAGCCTGCGCACCGCAACGAAGAGTAGCCCCTGCTCACCGCAACTAGAAAAAGCCGGTGCGCAGCAATGAAGACCCAGTGCAGCCAAAAAAAAAAAAAAAAAATTTACAACATATGCCACAATAGGTTAATATCCCTAATATATAAAGTCTTAAAAACAAAGGGGAAAAAACCAAAATCAGATAGAAAGCAGGAAAAAGACATGAACAGACGATTCAAAAAAAAAGATTAAAATGGTCTCCAAAATATAAAAAATAATCAAATTCACTCATAATTAGAGAAATGCAAGTTAAAACAATGCTGAGATACCATTTCTCATCTATTAGACTAGAAGAAATTTTTTTAATGTAACAAAACATTCTGCTACTGAGGATGTAAGGAAACAGGCACTCATATACATTGCTGATAGGAACACAAATTTGTACATCCATTCTGGAAGGAACTTTGGTAATGCCTAACAAAATCACACATGTACTCACCTTTGAAACCAGCAATCCCATGTCTAGAATCCATCCCAGGAATACATCTCCAATTAATACAAAAATACTTACACATTGCAGCATTCTGCATAATTGTAAAATATTGGGAAGAGCCTAAATGTCTTTACATCAGAAAATGGCTGAATAAACTATGACACATCCAGACAATGAAGTACTGTGCAACTGTTGAAAAAAATGAAGATCTCTATGATATACTGTAATTTCCAGGACATAGTGATAAGCGAAAAAAGCAAAGTCCAAAAATACCTATGGGTATGCTGTCTCCATATAAAAACAAAGAGGATACATGAAAATACATGTTTCTGCTCATTGGAACAAAAGAAATACAAGAAGAATAAACCAGGAACTAAAGAGATAGGTTACCTACAGGGAGAGGTGGGAAAAGAATGTAAAAAAAAGTAGGAAATTGGAACAAAGTAGCAGGAATACGGAAGGAGTGACACTTCTCTGAATATATAGTTTTAAATAATTCTGACTCTTAGAACCATAGAAATTTTCACATACCCTTCATAAAAAAAAAAAATAAAACCAACCAGGATTTGAGAGGAATTCAAACAGTAAAAAATCACTAACACATGAAACCAACTGTATTAGAAATGAATAACCCAGGAAAGGGAAGGGGGAAGCAGGGAAGGGGGAAAGGGGAAGGTGGGGCAAAGGGAGATGGGGGCGGAGAGAGAGAAGAAGGGGAGGGGGAGTAGAGGGGAAGGGGAGGGAAAGGAAGAGCAGTAGAAAAGAGTATCTTGACTGGACACCATGAGGCTAAAGATAAAAAGAATTATACACAAATTCTGTTAATATAGTTAGTAAAAGTATTTCTCACAGGGGTATAGGTTAGTAATTCTTAAAGTACTTTATGTATGTAACAGAACAGAACAAATATGTAAATAGAATGTAGATATTGAGAATTTGGTTTCTCACTGCTAGAGAAAAAATTAATAAAGAAAGGAGAAATGCTAAATAAACCCTGTGGTACTGGACTGGAATCAGAGTTATCAGTATAAACACATGGTTTTTAATATGTGTGTGTCCGTATTCATGTATATATATTTGTTATACACATACATATGCATGTATGTATAGGTTTCCTAGCTTTGTCCACTGAGAGGACCTAGAAGCAGTGATACCCAGTAACTGTGAGTACACTTGGTGCTCAAATCTTGGTCTCTAAACACCATTCTCCAATAAAAGGAACCACAACTCTTAAGGAAAAGTGGTTGATTCTAATACTGGGGCAAGGAAAATACAAGAGGAGCCTGGGACATTTTTCTGGTGTCAGAAAATAAGAAAAAATTCAAAAGAGGACAGGGGCTTGTCGAAAGAAAAAAGGACCCAACCTGAAGGCCCCTAATGGCCAATCCTGAGACATCTTGAGCAACAAATAATGACAGTACTGAATTGAAACTCCTAGAATAAAACAAATATTAATGAGTCCATATTGATAGAAATAAATAGGTAAATGGGGGTAAAGTGACAATTCCTCACAACAGAATCTCAATTAATAAACACAGAAAAGAAAGAGAAAACCAGAACTCTCCACCAGGCAAACATCACAGTAATAAGTGTTGCAGAAAGATTCACTGATGGATGCTAAAATTAGAGAGCAAAAGTTTGATGAGAAACAGCATTTACATAATCTCCAATATCTCCCACAAGGTACTTAACTGAAAAAAGAAAGACAGTTAAGTGGAGAAACTCACAGTTCACAGTGAAGAAACTCAGCAGATCTAACTTAACTAAGTGATTAATTAATCACCAGTAGTAAGACATATCAAGAGCATAATCCCTGATACATTGCACTGAAAAGGACAATATTATTTTTTGTGGTATTCTTCCCCCAAATGCATTAACTCAGTCCAATCATGAGAAAACACTGGACAAACCCAAACTGAGGAACATTCTACAAAATAACTGACCAGTTCTCTTCAAAGTGTCATGGTCATGAAGACCAGGAAAGTGTGAGAAACGTACAGATTGAAAGAGACTATGGAGAAATAACCAAACTCAATATGGGTTCCTAGTCAGAATCCTGCAGCAGAAAAAGGACAGTTAGTTGAAAATTTGGTGAAATTCCAATAAGGTCTGTAGTTCAGTTAATAATATTATACCAATGTTAATTTTCTATTCTTTTTTTTAATATAAATTTATTTATTTTTTTTTACTTTTGACTGCGTTGGGTCTTTGTTGGTGCACACAGGCTTTCTCTAGTTGCAGTGAGCAGGGGCTACTCTTCATCGTGGTGGCTTCTCTTGTTGTGCAGCATGGGCTTCAGGCGCGCGGGCTTTAGTAGTTGTGGTGCGCAGGCTCAGTAGTTGTGGCGCACGGGCTTCATTGCTCTGTATGTGGGACCTTCCCAGACCAGGGCTCGAACCCGTGTCCCCGGATTCTTAACCGCTGCGCCACCAGGGAAGCCCCTAATTTCTTATTCTTGATAATTATATTATGGTTATGTAAGACGTTAGCATTATGGGAAGTAGGGTAAGGAATATAAAGCAACTCTCTGTACCATTTCTGCAAGTCTAAAATTAGATCAAAATAAAAGTTTTTAAAGAACAGTAAGGAATGCTGAGCAAAGGTAGAGGAATTACCCTTAGATAGAAGGAGGATATCTCTTCCTTAGAAGGAAGAGTGAAAGAAGGAAGGAACCCATGGAAATAGTGAGGAATGGAATGGAAAACAGAAGAAAGTTAAGACAGTTCATTTTTGCTGTCTTCTACTTTCTTGTGAAATAGGAGTTATCATCTGCTCCCCTGTATTCATCAGTAGCGCCAATTAGCAAAATATATCATTATCATCCAGCTCAAGAAAAGACCAAATGATAACTTTAGAATGGGGCTGGTCACCAGGAAGACCAAGCCATGATTAGAAGTTTGGAACTTTCAGAGGTGAAAGGGGCTAGAGGAGTTAATAACTGATAATGCGTCAGTGAGGAAGCCTTCACAAAAATCCCTGAACTATGGGGTTTGGAGAAATTCTGTGGTGAACACATCCATGTCCTGGGATCATGGAACACCCCAACTCACAGAGACAGAAGCTCCTGTACTCAGAACGCTTCCAGATCTTGCCCAATGTCCTTTCCATCTGGCTATCTATCCTGTATCCTTTATCATATCCTTTACTATATAATAAACCGATAAGTATTAAAAAAAAAAAAAAGACCAAATAACTCCAAGCAGATTGGGAAACAGGGAATCAAATTTCTGAGAATTACGGAGTCAGGTACTAAGTCTGTGTTTTCTTCATATTATTTAAATGCTCTTACCTTCACATTTTTTAAAAGTTCATTTGTTCATAACTTTAATAATGGACACACATAGGGAATGACAAGATTTAAAGTTAATGATTTATTCACTGAACTTACTGTGATAATCACTTCATGATGTATGTAAATCAAATCATTATGCTGTACACCTTAAATTTATATGTGCTATATGTCAATCATATCTCAATAAAACTGGAAGAAAAGAAAAACTTATAATTATGGGAAAACAAAACAAAAAGTTAATGACTTGCAGAATGTGCTGTTTAAGATATATGTGCTCTGATCTTTACACGAATTTAAAGTTATCTTTAAATTTGTCTTCAAAATAAAATGATAAATCATTATTACAAAACTGCCATCAATGTTGAGGCTTCACAGACTGGTTTATACTTGAGGCCAAATATGCCTCAAGTCATCTCTGGGGCTCTACTTCCATAAGTCAGCCAGGGGTATTCATTAACTAATGAATGTGAGAACCAATGACCAATAAAGTGAATTACTAATTAACATTTGTTAAAAAAAAAAAGTATAATATTACCTGAAGTTTATAATTCATCCAACTTTTTGGAGTTGTTTTTGATTTATTATCAAAATCACATTTTGTTTTCTATACACTGAACAAACTAGATCTATTCAGTTTATAGAGGGAAACTATATAAGAACTTTAACCAGAATTTAATGAGGGAGACTTTTATATCCTACAACTGTTAAGTGCATTTAAGGTCTTTCCAAGGACCCAGGAAAGAGAGGGCAGGAGGTAAGAGACTTGCCAGGATCCTATAAGGTAAGAAGAAACAAAATACTCCATGGATACCAGAGAAGAAAAGACTGCATTTACAATCTCCATGAGTTAAAGATTCAGAATTATAATACTAAAGGATGAATGTTGAATAGAAATTATAACATGAGCACATTTCAAATTAAGGTACTCACATACCACAGGGGATCTGAAATGGTATGCTCAAGGCACAGGAAAGCAGATACAAACAGGATAAACAGAGCACATCATAGTGGAATGAGAATTTACACTTTTTCTAAATGAAAATAAGTATGCTGTTATGGAATGTAAAACAAAATTCACTTGAATAAAATACACATAAGCCTTCTAAGAAATTTCTTGAATTTTTATGATGAAATATGAATCTCCAAAGGAATATCTGAAGAGTTATTCTTTCTAGGGGTACTTCAGTAAAAAAGTTGGAGAAGTACTATAAATAACTTTGATGTATGGGAGTAAGGAGCTCTGACTGGAACTCAAGGACAATGCTAGGGAGGTAAATACAGAAAACTGAGGGCAAAAAGTAGCAAAACTTGGGCTTGCTTTGGTCTGAACTTGCTTAGCTTCTCTAGACTGGGTATATCACTGATTTCAGAGACTGGTTAGAGATTAAAGAAAATGGCTCTATTTCTTTCACTCAAATATGTCTATCTTTTCTTGCTCATAGATAAACAGGAAGAGAATGGTAAGATTTGTTTTAATTTCATAATTCAATATTAATTTTCAAGTTGAACTGATTTGTTTACAGTAAAAAATTTAGAGTTAAAATACATAGTGACTACATTAAATAACTATATATGCTGAGTGAAAAATAGTATCCAAAATACATTATTTTTCTGTTTTGGTCAAAACAATTTAAAATAGTGGGGTTTTTTTATGATGGTAGTTTCCTTAACATGGAGGAAAGATCCTTTTCCCTATTGTCAATGCAAATGATACTAAACTGAAAATGGTTTACCACACAATATGTTCAAAGTATATTACATTTTCTTTCATAAGTAGAATAATCAAGAGTAAGATAAAGAATCATCTACATTATACTGCTGTCTTTATGTCAACAACTATCTGGTATCTGTAAAAGCTATTTTGTTAGATACTCCTAAATCCTTTTAGACATTGATAAATTAAGTTCACGTTGCTCATTAAGATAAACACATCAGCCTAGATAATTCAAAAGTAGAAAGCTTTGACAAAAAAAGGTTAATTCTCAATTATATGCAGTGATGAGAAACAATTTAAAAATCAAGAGATATTCAACTATTCTCATCCTCACCATTATACCACCTTCTAACTAAGTGACAAAATTAACAGTTTGGAGAAGTCTTTTTTTTTTCCCCATTCAGATTGTGTTACAGAGAAACTAATGAGAAGTAAAATGATAAGACTCTCAAAACTAAATTACTCCCTGAAAATAAAACTAGCTGTAAATAAACTCTAAATTATTCAGGGTACTGTGGCCTCGTTCTTCACAAATGGCTAGCTAAGGTCCAGAACATCAGCAATGAAGCCAACCAAGAGAACTGGAGAGTTACTTTAAAATTCTGTATTAATTCCCAAAACCATATAAAATAAACCCCTCAATATTCTCAGGTAATTTTTTCAATGGGAAAAAGCTCAGAGGAAATAATCTAAGAAGACAGCTTAATAATATAGATAGTTACACACAGAAATATTTATAGATATGTGTATATACATGAGTTAGTGTATATTTCCTAGAAGCAACTCCAGCAACAATGAGCACACATAGTGCCCAGATCTTGGTTTCTAATACCATTCTCCAATAAAGGGAACCAGTGCTCCTTGGAGAAATGGCTGATTCTAGGACTGAGGCAGGATTACATACAAGATAAGCCTGGAGTATCTTGTAGTGCTGGAAAGTAAGAACATGCTTTAAAAAAAAACACCATAACAGAACAACAACAAAAGCTCAAAAGAATATAGGAACCAACTGAAAGAGCTTCCAGTGGCCAAAGTTGGAACAATTTGAGCAATAAAATAAAGTAATACTGGATTATAATGCAAAGTATAAAATAAATAACCATGAGTCAATGCTGATATAAATAAATGATTGAATAAATTAATAAATGGGAGAGAAGAGGCAAATCTCCCTTGCAGAAGAATTCCAAAAAATTTATGTACACACTCCACTGTTACGGAGGTAGAACATAATTCCCCACACATTAAGTGTACACATAATGACTTCCTTCTAAAAAGTACAATATGCAAAGGGAGGAGAAGAAAAGTAACTTTACAAGGTACAAACTTGACAAACACTGTCTTAAGCCAGGTGATCAAGGTTAACATCAACAGTGGTAAGGCATATTGATAGCATTTACTCTTGATATACGATTAAGAATGGCACTTTACCTCTGTTCCTTTCTCCCCAAAACACGTTACCCAGCCTAACCATGAGAAAAGAATCAGCCAAATCCCAACTGAGGGACATTCTACAAAACACCTGACCAGCAATCCTCAAAACTATCAACTGTCATTAAAAATGAGGAGTCCGAGAAACTGTTAAAGCTAAGAGCACACATGATAACCAGGATTTATTCCTGCACAAAATCCTGGTATAGAAAAAGGTCATTAGGAGAAAACTGAGGCAATCTGAACATATGTTATCTAGTAATGTATAAATACTGGTTCATGAACTGTGACAAATGTACCATACTAATGTAATACGTTAATAATGTGGGAAACTGGACATGGTGTATATAGGAATCTGTATACTATCTCTACAGTAATTCTGTAAATCTAAAATGATTCTAAAATAAGAGTTTATTATAAAATAATCTAAGAATACTTTGCTATATTATTATTCTATAATTATTGTTTTTAATAATTAATAATATAAATGTATATTATTAAAATATTTCATTCTTTTACATGTATGCACCCCAATGTTCATTGCAGCACTATTTACAATAGCCAGGACATGGAAGCAACCTAAATGTCCATCAACAGATGAATGGATAAAGAAGATGTGGTACATATATACAATGGAATATTACTCAGCCATAAAAAGGAACGAAATTGGGTCATTTGTAGAGACATGGATGGACCTAGAGTCTATCATACAGAGTGAAGTAAGTAAGAAAGTGAAAAACAAATATCGTATATTAACACATGTATGTGGAGTCTAGAAAAATGGTACAGATGAACCTATCTGCATGGCAGGAATAGAGATGCAGACGTAGAGAAGGGATGTGTGGACATGGAGGTGGGGAACGGGTGTGTGGGATGAACTGGGAGATTGGGATTGATAACATATACAGTATCATGTGTAAAACGGATAGCTAGTGGGAACCTGCTGTATAGCGCAGGGAGCTCAGCTCAGTGCTCTGTGGTGACTTAGATGGGCGGGATGGAGGGGGGAGGGAGGTCCAAGAGGGAGGGGATATATGTATACATATAGCTGATTCACTTGTTGTACAACAGGAACTGACACAACATTGCGAAGCAACTATACCCCAATAAAAAAGAAAAAAAATTATTTTCATGCACTTGGAAAAAAACAGCATAACTGGCAGTTTAACTAATATATTTATAAATATTTATATTTAAAATCCTATATGGCAAAACTCCATGAACTGAAATCTTTAATACTATCAACTTGGAAATTCAATCAATATTTAGGTATCAGGCACTGGCCTAGGTCCTTGGGAGTCAATGAGCCAAAAAAGAAAATATGATGTGGTCCCTACCTGCATGGATATGGCGGTAGCAGAAGAGAAAGACAATCATACAGTCACACATATAAATGTAAATGGCAACTGTGGAAAACGTATGACATTACTACCTCATCTGGGAGGTCAGGATATTTCCTCAAGAAGCAAAACTTCAGTTGAGGTGTGAAGGATAGCTAAGAGCCAACAAGTGAAATGGAAGAAAAGAAAGAGTGGTAAAGACAGGGAGAAAAGCATGTGCAAAAGCCATGTAATGCAAGGAGCAAGACAAGTACAAAGGGAGAAACGAAAGCCAGCATGGGTGAAATGGAGAGTTAAGCAGAACATGATAAAAAATAAGGCTGGACCATTGTGAAGGAGTTTTGTTTTTATCCTACAAGCAATGAGAAGCCATAAAAAGACTGGTGAAGAGGAGGGAAGAGTGACAATCAGACATGTGTTTCAAAATAAATCACTGTGCCTTCGGGATGGATACTGGATTAGAGAGGGGTTGAAACAGAAGTGGGTAGACAAGAATGAAGGCTACTGTAGAAATTTCAGGCAAGATGATGGTAACAAACTAAAGTGGTGGTAGTGGAAATGGGAAGTAGTTGACAGATTTAAGGGATATTTAGAAAGTAAGATTAATAAAACTTGTTGACAGACTAGACGTATAAGGGAGAGGGAGATATTAAGGATCACTCCTACTGCCCTGTATTTTCCAACTGGAAAAATAATGGAGTCATTCACTGAAATAAAAAGCAAAGAAAGAGGACCAACATTTTGGGGGGGTTTTGGGAGTGAGGGAAAAATCAGTTTAGTTTTAGACCTTGTATTTGCGATATCTCTAATATATGCAAGAGAGGTGCCAACTGGAAAGCAAAATATATAGATCTAGAGCTCAGACGAGACAGAAAACACTCACGTCCTTAGAAAAGCTGACATCTTTATCCTAGTAAAACAGCTAACTATAATTGCCAAATATCCAAGAAAAACATTAGACTCTGACCATCTGTATTTAGTTAAAACAAAAAGCTGAGACAGAACATGGCAGTAATATTTCATCAACTACAACAAAAACTGCTAGGCACCATGCGGAACACAGAGTTTTAAAAATCTTGTTTCAACAGTATATTTATTATGTCACTAATCATACAGTATTTTAAAGTTTTAGCAGGGCTGGCCAATGTCCTTGGAAATATTCAATACCTGCACTAGTCAGTAAAGTAGCCACTAGCCACATGTGGCTACTGAGCACTTGATATGTGACTGGTTTGACTGAGGAACTGCATTTTTATCCTATTTTATCTTAACTAATTTAAATAGTCACATGTGGCTAGTGGCTACTCTATTGGACAGGAGCAGTTTAGAGCTTCCTTGTATATTTCATCTAATCCCAAACAACCACCTTGTGAATTAATTGAGAGCCAGTGTGGGGGATAGAGGGATTAAAGAAGTAGAAGCTTGCATTCAACCCGCTTATTATATTATTTGAATTTTTATTTCAAGAATATATCTTACTTGTAAAATTTTAAATATTTTTAATTTTAAAATTAATTAAATGCTGCACA
The DNA here is from genome assembly GCF_003031525.2 of Neophocaena asiaeorientalis asiaeorientalis. NCBI lineage: Eukaryota > Metazoa > Chordata > Mammalia > Artiodactyla > Phocoenidae > Neophocaena > Neophocaena asiaeorientalis. Next base: position 1,147,949 of record NW_020174555.1, read on the forward strand.
GAAAAATTAGGAAATACAGAAAGAGGAAAATGAAAATAATCTGTAAACCTCCTTTAAGAAATAATCTATAATTAACATTTAGCCATATATGAAGAGGATCTACATTTTTAACCCTTTTGTTAGAAGGCGCACCAATGGCCCAAGTTACTCTCTATGAGTTTTATCATATTTCTCTTCTACCCCATCCCCATCCCAAACACCTTGAGAATCCTATTAGAAAGCTATCATCTCTAGAACTCTACCTCAAGGCTGCCAAAAATAAACAATAGTCCTCTTGCTTATCTCCCTTTCACCACCATCACGACCACCCTCTGCCACCAGTGTCATACACTTTAACTGGAACCCAATCTCTACCCCACAATATCATGGAATCATTAGTCACTATAGTGAAAAAGAGTACAAGCTTTGGAGTCAAGCAACTTTATGAGTCTGTGGTTCTCCTTTTACCATTTGGATGACCTTGGACTAATTACTTCTGCTGGTTTCTATACCTGTTTCTTCATTTGTTTATAGAAAATAACAGTACCTAATACACAGATAGCATCTATAAAGCATAATGCCTAGCCAGAGTAGCACTCGATAAATGACAACTATTATGGACTTCTATGTGCCTGGCGCTGCCCTAGATATTGAAGGGGAGAGCTCTGAAACAAAACAGAATCCCAGCCATCCTAGAGGTTACATTACACTGGTTTAACCCCAGGGACTCTTTCCATCTGGGATGTGAATTCCTGATCCATCCCTTATTAGATGTGTGACCTTATGAAAAGTACTTCATCTAAAATCTAAATTTCTTCATTTCTAACATGGTTATGTTATCTGCTCTTACCTACTTGAGATGGCTGGAGTAAAAATAAAATGAGAATATATGGGAAAATGCTTTGCAAATTATTATATGCTAAATAAAAAGAAGGTATTAAAGAGTATCATACTCCTCCTCTCTTGGACAAAGCTTTCCAATCAATATGCCAAGAATGGATTACAGGGACTTCCCTGGTGGGAAGGCAGGGGACACAGGTTCGAGCCCTGGTCCGGGAAAATCCCAATCTTAGTTGTTGCTCCGTGGCAACTAAGATCTCTTAGTTGCCGCAGAGCAACTAAGATCTCTTAGTTGCCGCAGAGCAACTAAGCCCGTGCGCCACAACTACTGAGCCTGCGCTCTAGAGACCGTTAGCCACAACTACTGAGCTCATGTGCCACAACTACTGAAGCCTGCGTGCCTAGAGCCCATGCTCTACAATAAGAGAAGACACCGCAATGAGAAGCCCGCGCACCACAGTGAAGCGTAGTCCCCATTCACTGAAACTAGAGAAAGTCCATGCGCAGCAATGAAAGACCCAGCGCAGCCAAAAATAAATAAATTAAAAAAAAAAAGAATGGATTACAGATGTGCTGAAAATATTGACACCCCCTCTCCCTGGTCCCCTCCGCCTACAGGGAGCTGGGGAATCTGCCATACAAATAATCATTTTTATGTGTGCCATGATGCAGAAGTTTGGAAACTTTGCTCTAACACACTATCTCATGTCGGCAGACACTGGAGATGGCCAAATGACTCCCTCCTCTGGACAATTTAGGTCTCACCACCAACTCTGTTATTCTTATGATCCTGCTTCAAAGACAGTGATGTCACAGTTCTCCAAAGGATCAAGCCCGAACATCAAGGAGCTGCTAGTCCAATGCCATCATACATATACAAAAAATGAAACAAAATAAAAACTCTCAGGTGACAATATGGCAAAGATGTTACCATATTTTCACAAAAGATTTGAGCAACTTCCAGCAATACCTGCCTAGAACCATCTTAAGACAAAAGTTTAGAAGTAATGGAAGAGAGGGAAATAGGGATGGAGGGAAGATGAAAGAGAAAAGAAACAAAGAGAAAAAGAAAATGTAGACTTTTGTCTTGTAGAAAATAGCTGAGAATCCGTAAGAGCTAATCACTGGCTTCCATGACTGCCTAAAGCTAATCTAGAGACTAAAGAGAACAAGATTATTTTCAGGTTCCTTTGTTTTATAGTCTTTTTCATACTTTCTAGAACTAATGCTGGTGTGTATCTGACTTTTAGACTGTTATGGTCCCTACATCATCATCATCCATATTTTGTGGGACTACTGTTTCCAATCTGTACATATATTGTTAGTTTTTCATCCACAGCCATATTATCTTAAATTCCCTATTAAATTTACTCCTTCCTCCATCCTGAATTTATTCCTTACCCCATCCCAAGGTTATCATTCTGGAATGTATTTATACCTCCAGACTCTTACAATGCCAAGTCTATTACTTAAAACCTTTATTTTCACATTTTCCACTCCTCATATGTCATCATACATACACACAAACACACACACACACACACTCACACACACACACCCGACAAACACATACACAGATTTATATCCACCCTGTGGGAAAACTATCAAATAACACTCCATAGGCCTCCTCCGAATTCATTTCTTTTTGTCATACTTTTTGGTGTGATATTCAACCAGGTGTTCAGCTACTGAAGATAATAAAGGAAAAGACCTTCTTTACTTAATGTCTGATAGAAAATCAGGTGAGATACCCCAACACATGCCAATAAAAGATGTAACGAAAATATGGTAGAAGCAGCCTAGAGTAGTAGTTAAGAGCTCACAGTCTGGATTCAGATAACCTAGGTTCGATCCTGGCCTGACCAGTGAATTCTGAGCAGATTACTTCAGCTTCAGTTAATCATTTAGTTTCAATTTCTTCATCTACAAAAATGAAAAATTTAGCCACTTTATAAGGTTGCTGTGAGGGTTGGATGAGATAATCATATTAAGCACTTAGCATAATGCCTGGCACACAGTAAGCAAACAAATGTTAATTGTTGTTATGGTGTCAGATGTAATCAATCTTCTGACTTTGTCATTACCTTAGAAGGAAACTAATTTAGCATAATTGACTCTTTATAAACTTATGTTTTCTGCCCCCCAAAGTGAGGATGCTAGACAGAGGGAAAATTATTTTGTGCGCAGAATACACGGGTTACTCCATATAGACTATGATGAACTGTATAGGTCTCTTCAAGTTCTAACATTCTATGAAACAGGTGTCAAACATTTTAGAACGTCAACCTTTGATCAACAAACACTTTACCATCAAATCCATAAGTTCAAATATGCGCTCTAAACTTACATTAAGTTTGGAAGGATACTAACTTAGTCACAAAAGAGAACGATCATTAAATTCCTAATATAGAGGTAATATGGAGGGAAAGGAGATGTCGAGATGAGCAGCAACATGCCAAAGGCTTACAGACCACACCACTGAAGCATCATTTGCCCTTCTGAACAAAGCCGAAGCCCAAAGTAGATGCCTCAAGTGAAAAACAAGAAAATGAAAACAAAGTACACTAGAAATTTAAACTTTTACTCTGAACTGTACCCAGTAGGTTGGTGATATAATATGTATAAAATAATAATAAATGTATCAATTTATAAATCCACTGGATCGCCACAACATTGGCCACAAATACTTATCCCTAAAGAGAAACCTCGAAACCACAAATCAGGAACTAAATAAAGAGGCGGTCTTACTTCCTTCTCTAGGTCTAGGAAGAAATTTAGAAACACTGAAGTTTTGAAGTAGCTAGAGATTTCATCACTATAAAGCTGGAATCTCTGCATTCTACTCTCCTTGGTGCCCAAACTAGCTATGTACAGTTTGAAAAAGTAGTAGCTCCACAAAAAAAGTTTTCATTAACTTCAAGACACTATCTAAGGAGTGGCTTTTTATCTACCTGGAGGTTATATATCTCCTTTGAGAATCTGATAAAAAGAATGGACATTCTCCCCAGAAAGGAGAACATGCACTGAAAACAAAACTGTGCACTTAATTTCAGGGGTGGGGATGAGGAAGTCCCCTGAAAGTCACTGACCACTAGACCACAGTCCCCAAAGGCATGACCCAGGATTAAGGCAAACTAATTTATCAATTTGAAATGGAATGAAAGTAACTGAGACCGAGATTTTAATCCAGAAAATAAAACAAGATTAGAAACATTTTGTTTTCTCAGCTAATGAGTGTTAGACGTCGTGGCTGGGAGAGGGTGTTGGTCATGTTGAATGGGGAAAACAAAAAAATACAGGACTAACAAAAGAAAAGTGGAATTAAAACAGTGACATGTCGTCTGTTGCATTCACTCTGAGACAGCAGCAATAAAATGGCCAATTCCTGCAGCCTTAACAAGGAACGATTTAAGGTAACCAATTCTGGTGCACACTCCCACGCCAGTGAAGTTAATTAAATGGCAAATGTGAACACACACCTGCCACACTTGCAGGTGAAAGCACAAGTTTAACCAAAGTCCTGCAAATCTTCCATTTTTTCCTTAAGAACCGACTGAGAGAAATTATATGCTTTAATCTAGGAGAAAAAAGGAAGGAAGGGGGCCAGAAATCCTCAAACGTGATGGCTAAAGGATCTGCAGGAAGTGTTAACTACAAACCTTTTGAGATCAAAGGGCTCAAGAGGGAGATGAGAATAAAACAAAGGAAGTAATAATAAAATAAAGTAAAAGGGAAAAGCGTCTAGAAACTGTTCTTAAAACAAAACAAAAACCTCCTTCCTTTTTCCTAGACACGTAAACAGTAGTAACTTGGCAAAGAGGAACGGACGAGACGACGGCACAACTTCCTTCCCAAACTCCAGCATTCCTTGGACGTCCTCGCAAGCAGTCAGGCTTGGGACATGTCACAGGCAAGGCTCCTCCCTGCACCACTGCCCGAGGAACCTCTCGCAGGGACTATCGCTATCTCCCTTCCTCTCACTGCGGGAGAGGAGAAATAGGGGATGCAGGGAAAGAAGGAGAGCAATGAAGGCTGGACACCAAACCTGAAGGTGGCCCGCTCCGAGGCTTAGTCGAGAAAGACCTGGATCCTTCAACCCCTTTCTCTGCTCAATACATGCAAAACCGGGAGGGTGCCGCCCTGGGAGGGCCAGTCTTACCTCTTCACCCGGCTGTTTCGGGGGTACACTCAGGGGGCACAGGAGGAACGAAGGGACAGAAACCCAAGGCCGAATGCCTGGACAGAGAGAGATGGCACACACAGACTAAGGACATAGGTGCCCTGTGGAAGTCCGGAACTGCGAGCCCCAGAGGCAACGTGTCCAGCCCCGCCACCCATCTCCGAGAAGCATTCCCCCGCCTCTTTCCCAGCCGGCCAGCTCCGCCCTCACCTATCTGCAGGGAAGCCGGCAGCTCGCACGTCGAGGATTATCCCTGCCTCTGCTCTCCGGAGTCGCCTCAGCCCTGGCAAGAAGTGAGCGGAAACGCGACCCGGGCCTTCTCCTTCTTCCCCTTCTCCCACGCACCTAGGCTCCTCGGGGGCGGGGAGCAACAGCAGCTGTCACAGCCTCACACTGACCAACCGCCGAGGACACTCAGACCGGCGGCAGCTCCACCAGGCCTACAGCTCTAACACCGAGAGCAGCGGAGCCGGAAGTGAGGGGACCGGAAGTAGCGTTGTCCGTAGCCCTGGACGGCCTCTCTCTCCCTCAGTCTGGCCGGCCCAGCCGCGTCTCGATGGTGCCAGCGCGCTTCCCCCGAGGCCCCCTCCGCCCCGCTCCAGGAGGCGGGCCCCGCCCCTCCCGCTGCGGCCCCTAGCAACCACATCCGGGACTCAGCCGGCGCCTTTGCCCGGGTAATTTTCTGGCTGCGGCTAGATCGCTGGGTGGGGGCGGCTGTGAGCGCGGGTCCAGATGCACCTGCCAGAGCTGGGGGCTTGCCGAAGGGCGCGCCGGCCTGGTCTTGAGTGGTCGGAGGTCCAGGAGCCCTCGGCATCCTTTTCTCACTCACACACCCCAGCCTCAAGTATTAGGCGTCCCCCCAACAGACGGTGAGCCGGTGGCGGGAGGGTGGAGGTGGACGTAGCTCACCGCCTCGCAATCACAGGAGAGCCAGGCTTCTTTCTCAGCTGCCAGAGAGCACGTAGAAGGTTATTTCAGCCCCGTGGGAGGTGGGAGGGTGGAGGGAATGCGGGGTTTAGGGAGCAGACGGGATGCGGGCGCCTCACTCTCTTTCCCCAGTGCCTCTGGCCACGTCACTCACGCCCACCCCCTTCAGGAAGACCAGACCTCCTCGCCCGGCACCCCTGAGTTCTTATTATTTGCTCTATCTTTGTGATCACCTTCTGCTCTGCTCGCTCGCAGACAGTGGGTCCATGATACTGTTCTTTCCTGTTACTGTTTATCCAGAGGACTGATTTCTGCTTTCTTTGCTCGCCCCGTTACTTAAGTAGATCACTGCCCTGTCTACAGAAACCGACGAACAGTCCTTCTCTCAGATCCCTTTGTAGTTTCCTAAGTGGAGGCCCCAATCTGTACTTCGGATATTCTCGCTGTCCCCAGCACTGTATGGCTCTACAGTGGTGCTAGACAAGCCTGAAGCGCAGTTACATGCAGTACATACCGGTGATCCAGCCGAGCGCATCTCCCTTCAAGGTTCCGGACTCCGCTTTTACTTTGACAGCCTTGGGTGCTCATTTTCACCACCATTTCACTTGCAGGAATGCCAAAGGCAACAGTGCACTCCGTGGGACCTACCCCTCTTTAGACCATAATTCTCACCTGCCTTGTCACATTAGTTGACAAGACATTTTTAATGACTAAGTGCCCGAAGGCACCAAATTTGTAGGGAGTTTCAGCGTAGTGAACTGTACATCCCTGTACAGATAATCTTTCCCATATCTGTGACGAGTAGATACCCGTGAGTAGATACCCGTGACACCAGTAAATAACAATATTTATTGTCTGAAATCTCCAGGACACCTTCTCTGACAAAAACCGTAATGGAATCCCAAAACATAAATCTGTGGTTAAAGGGCCCTTATCTTAAATGGGTGAATATATATGCCGATTCATTTAACTTAAGTTCTACAGTTTACTGTGGATTTTCCTGTTCAAAGCCATCCTGTTAGGCTTCTCAATTATAAGAAAAGGATTCCAATCTAGGATAATTACTGCTCTTATTATATAGGAACAGAATGGAACTTAGTAGTAGATGGAAAACAGTGAAAGTCTATGCACTTTCTTTGGGAAAAAGGAAGTAGTAGCCATTATTCTTGGGTTTGGGGAAAATTTTTCATACTAACTCAAGACTATTTTAAACCTAACCTTGCTTAGATGGAGACCTTTTTTCATCTCTCTCTCTCTCTCTCTCTCTCTCTCTCTCTCTCTATCTCTATCTCTATCTCTATCTCTATCTCTATCTCTATCTCCCCCTCTCCCTACAGCTTGGGGACTTCTGCCTGCCCATTCTCCTTAGGAAGAACAGAAGATTACTACTTTTCTTTTAATTGCCATTGTGTTTGGAGAAGTAAGACAAAAAGGGAATAGCTGCCTGTCACATATGCTTATGACATGGGGCTTATCTACTCATTTACCTTTGCGCTGCTATTGGCTATTATTCAGCTTTAGAAAAATCAGGTACCATTTATTCACTTGGCTTGTGGGAAACTGTGGCAGCCTATCTTTTATTTATTGACCGGGAAGGAAAGGAGGCAACGGGTTAAAGGATATTGTTACTTTTCCTTTCTGAGTGAATTAAATATGCATGCAACCTTTTCTCTTTGCTTTAGATGTTGAATATTGTATTCTGCTTATCAGTATTTCCTTGGAAGAAGAAGGTGCTATTTTTCTTTTCTAGGGGAATTCTGGTAGTGTCACAGTAATTTTATCACTGTTTATTGACAGCTTCCTTTTCATGAAGAGATATTTAGTTACTGATTGCACAGTGTAATTCTCTGGAAATAAACCCTTTATTAGAGGGTACTGATTAATGGAACATTTAAACAAGCCCATGAATAGTCAAATGAGTAGAACATCAGAGTAGAAATTGTTTTAACTAAAAGAAAAAAACCTATTCATAATTCCATTTTCTGGAGTTAACATTCAACATTTTGGTCAGTACCTTTTTTTTCTGTGAGTATTTTTTTCTTCATTTATTTAACAGATCGTTATTAAGAACCTACTGTTTCCTGGGCACTAAGCACTGTAGGGATAGCCATGAGCCTTTGCCCTCATGTAACTTTCAGTGTATGTTGTATTTGTTGGCATACAGTTTTGTATTTTGCTTTTTCCACTTAATATATTATGGAATTTCCATCATATCATTAAATATTCTCCTTCAGTGACTCAATAGTATTTTAGCATATAGATATTCCTTAAGTTAGTTATCTAATCCTTTTTGTTACACATTTGGATTTTTTTTAGTTTTGTCTATAATTATAAAACAACAATATGAGGAACAGTCTTGTGTGGTTGAATTCTTAGATGACTTCCAATGACGTTCACCTTGTATAATTCCCTCCTCTGTGAACATGATAGGATATCATTCCTATGATTATATTATATTGCATACAAAAGGAATCTTGCAGATGTAATTTAGGTTATTAATCAGTTGACTTTGAGTTACTCAAAAGGAAGATAATCTGAGTGGTCCTAAACTGACTACGTGAGCCTTATATTTTATTTTATTTTATTGAAGTATAGTTGATTTACAATATTATATTAGTTTCATATGTACAACGTAGTGATTCAATATTTCTATAGATTACACTCCATTTAAAGTTATTACAAAATAATAGCTACATTTCCCTATGCTGTACAATATATCATTGTTGATTATTTATTTTATAAATAGTAGTTTGTATCTCTTAATCCCATACCCCTATCTTGCCCCTCCTCCTTTCCCTCTTCTCAGTGGTAGTCACTAGTTTGTTTTCTATATCTGTGAGTCTGTTTCTGTTTTGTTATATACATTCCCTTGTATATTTTGGATTCCACATAAAAGTGATATCATAGATTATTTGTCTTTCTCTGTCTGACTTATTTCACAAAGCATAATACCCTCTAGGTCCATCCACATTATTGCAAATGGCAGGGTTTCATTCTTTTTTAGGGCTGAGTAATATTCCATTGTATATTTATACCACATCTTTATCCATTCACCTGTTGATGGACACTTAGGTTGCTTCCGTATCCTGGCTATTGTAAATAATGCTGCTAACAACATTGGGGTGTGTGTATCTTTTCATATGAATGTTTTTGTTTTCTTCAGATATATATCCAGCACTGGAATTGCTGGGTCATATGATAGCTCTGTTTCTAGTTTTCTGAGGAACCTCAATACTGTTTTCCACATTGGTTGCATCAATTTACATTCCCACCAACAGTGTACAAAGGTTCCCTTTTATCCACATCCTCGCCAACATTTTTTATTATTTTTGATGATAGCCATTCTGACAGGTGTGATGTGGTATCTCATTGTGGTTTTAATTTGCATTTCCCTGAGTATTAGTGATGTTGAGCATCTTTTCATGTGCCTGTTGGCCATCTGTGTATCTTCTTTGGAAAAATGTCTAATTAGATCTTCTGCCTATTTCTAATTGGGTTGTTTGTTTTTTGATATTGAGTTAATGGGCTGTTTATATATTTTGGATATTAACCCCTTCTTGGTCACATCATTTGCAAATATTTCCTCCCATTCAGTAAGTTGTCTTTTCATTCTGTGTATGGTTTCCTTTGCTGTCCAAAAGCTTTTAAGTTTAATTAGGTTACATGAAACTTTTAAAAGCAGAGCGTTTTCTCCTGCTGGTGGCAGCAGAGGAAATTAGAGAGGTTTGAAGCATGAAAGAGATTTGATGTGAGGAAGGTTCTCTGTTGCTGAAATAAAGAGGTCCACAGGCAAGTACCTGAGGGAGGCTTCCAAGAGCTGAGAGCAGTCTCTGCTCACAGCCAACAAAAAACCCAGGGACCTCAGCCCTGCAACCACAGAAGTTGAATTCTGCAAATAACCTGAATGAATTTGGAAACAGATTCTCCTCCAGCCTCTAGATAAGAGCCCAGTCTGACTGACATCTTGATTTCTGCCCTGTAAGACCCGAAGCAGCGGACTTAGTTAAGCCCACCTGGACTTCTGGCTACAGACTGTAAGATAATAAATGGGTGTTGTTTTAAGCCATTAAATATGTGTTAATTTGTTACACAGCAATAGAAAATAAATATATTTTGTAAGCTAGATTATTTTTACATCTACAATTTTGGGGGGAGGGGATAAAATCCTCAGTATGGACTTGCTGGATAAAACCTATGCACATTTTTAAGGTTGTTATTTATTTATTTATTTTTATTTATTTATTTTTGGCTGCATTGGGTCTTCGTTGCTGTGCGTGGGCTTTCTCTAGTTGTGGCGAGCAGAGGCTACTCTTCGTTGCAGTGTAGGGGCTTATCATTGCAGTGGCTTCTCTTGTTGTGGAGCACGGGCTCTAGGCACACAGACTTCAGTAGTTGGGGCTCACAGGCTCTAGAGCGCAGGCTCAATAGTTGTGGCGCACGGGCTTAGTTGCTCCGCAGAATGCGGGATCTTCCCAGACCGGGGCTCGAACCCGTGTCCCCTGCGTTGGCAGGCAGATTCTTAACCACTGCGCCCCCAGGGAAGCCCCTTTTTTAAGGTTTTTGTACTGTATTGCTAATTTGCCCTCCATAAGCTTTGTACCAATTTATTTAACATAGGTTCCTAGCAACCTATGTTACTGCATCCTGGCAAACACTAGATACTGCTGTTCTGGTAAATAAAAGGAAAAACAAAAAGGTATCTCCTGTTTTGAAGGAAGATTTACATTTCTCTTATTACTGACCATTGTTTTCTTCATTTGGAATTCAGTTGGTAAGTCTTTTTTAGTGAATTGCCTGTTCTTAGTCGTTAGTTAGCTTTACTGTTGACATAGAGAAGGTTGTTCCTAACATGTAGGAACTACATGTTCCTAACGTGTAGTACTATTCCTAAAACATGTAATATTTTCAAGGAGTAGAATGATTAATTGAGAGAATGATTAATTAATTGATAGAATGAATATTCTAAGAAATATTAGCTGCTGCCATCACTCCCTGCAAAAAGATGTCCGAGCCATTGTACTGTGGGAGAATGGAAAATGTCAGCTTCATTAATCAGGCAGTATTGGTGCCTTATTCTTTGCTGGGGAAAAAGTTTAGCATGTCTGGTTTGTCATTAGAAGTGTGGTTGTTTCAGGAATAAAGATATATTGCATCTTACCATGGAAAATTGTAGATTTGACTACTGTTCAGGAAGGAAAAATATACTGTTAACTTCAGAAAAAAACTATCTTCCTAAATAAACATATCACTATTTTCAATTTGATCAAGATAATCAGTAATCTCTGATGTGTATATTACATTGCTTTATTTGGGATGGGGTAAGGGAGAAAATTCAAGTCACTTTTCTGTAATCCTTGTTATTTGAGATGATAGGGTTTATTTCTGACAAATGAAATAAGGCAGAAGGGAAAAAGGAAGGAAAGAAGAAAAGAGGAAGAAAGGAAAGAACAGAAAGAAGAAAGAGATTCCCTCTTTCTTTTGGAGAGTAGTTTTGCTTGATTTTTCTTAAGAAATTGGTTCTTGCTACCTAAATTTCTGAAGATTGGTATCTTCCTAATGAGAGCAAGATATTTTTAATTTTTTATTTTGAAATAATGGTAGATTTATAGGAAATTGCAGAAAAATATACAGGGAGGTCCCATATATGAGTAAGATTTTTTTTTTTTTTAGTTGAATGGTCAAATCTTATTTACTTAGAAAGGTCAGACCACCCTAACAGTTGGATATGGAATGTGGTTGCTATTTGTGTCCACAGAATTCATAATGGCTGTTCTCCTATGGAGGCCTGATATTGCTTCTTGGGGTGGGGGGTAGGTTTGGATAGGCATTGGAAATGCTGAGTTGGCTTGGTGCTGGGGGCATAGAATGTGCCCCTGTTAGAGGAGCCACACCATGTAATTCAAGGACACTAATATAGTGAAAAGAATGTAGACTTGACATTAGAAAGCCTGGATTCTGGACTGCATTCAACCACATTATAACTGTATGAGCTTTGAATCCACTTTTACCTCCCTCCCGCATTGTTTGGAATACAGGAAATCAAGCAGTTTAGAAACTAACACTCTAGGCTCTCATAATTATTTTTAAGACCTTTTTTTTTTGCAATAACAGCAACAACGAAAACTCCTTTACTGGTTGTATTTCCTATAATAAAAATCACTTCTTTGATTTTGATGACAAAGGCAGAGGAATTTTAACAAAGTTTTGTACAAAAAAAAAAAATGCATGTGTCATCTTGAAACCTCGGAGGACAGAGAAAAATTAGAGGAATGGAGTGCCCACACTCTCACAGAGAAGTAACACAGGTTCATCAAATTAGCTTGTTTCCTTGGCCTGCGGGAGACCCAAAGACTCTGGTTTCCGGTAGGGGAGATGATACCTGGGAAGGTAGAGGCGAGCCCACCTGGGGCCCTGTGACTGTTCTCACAGTACTGTTTGGCTTAAGAAGAGCTCTGCTTTCAGTATATGTTTTAGGTGGGATTCTTGCTTCTATTCGAAGTACGATTTCATTAAATCTCTGAATTTTATAGATTGACACAGATGAAAGGAACATCAGAGAGAAGACAATGATGCTGAGATCATCAAACATTTATTGAACACTCTGTAAGGTGCAAAATACTATGCTAAGTGCTTTACACCATCTCACTGCATGTTCAATTACCCCACGAGGTACGTGCTGTAGTTACCCTTATTTTACAAATAAGGGTGCCAAGGCTTCAGATGGTTAAATAAACTACCCAGGATCACATTCAGTACTAAATGTCAGAGTCACTTGTCAGTTCGGGTGTGTCTGGCACCAAAGCCCATCTCCTTACACTATGATAAGCCCTTTATTTTACAGATAAAGAAGTGGAAGTCCTGAGAGGTTAAGACCATGGTCACTCTCATTCTAACTCTTCGTCTAGGTCTTTTTCTGCATCATATCTTCTCAGTAATTTGTTTATTCCTATGCATTTTGTCAAGTATTTTTGGCCTTTGTGCATCCAGCTAATGTGTCAAATTGATTTAAAGTTACTAGATTTTTAAGCATTTAGATAGAACAAGATTTCGATTTTTAAAATTTGTAATGGAATCCCTTGGTTTGATTTTTAGTGAAGCATTTTGTACCAGACTCCTATAAAAGAGACACTGTCTCCCATGTGCTATTAAAAGTTGGACCTTGTGACCACTGTCTGACTGTGTTTTTCTTTTAGAGAAGTCAGAGGGGGCAGTGTGTGACTTCATGGAAAAAATAGCCACCAAAGATCTATCCAGCAGCATTTTTAGTTCTTTAATTTTGGTAAGCTCACACTTTCAAAACAGATTAAATTTGTCTGATTTATTTCAGAAGTATATATTACAAAGCATTCAAAGGCAAGTGAGAATTCAGAGTCTCAGAGCAGAGCTAGAGAGCTTTTCACAGAGCCACCATTTAGGAGGTAAGCATTTCTCCTGGAAGCTTTAGTTATTGTATTTTTAGAAATATGTTCCCATTCTTTTCATTATTATCAAAAGCATAACTAATTAGTATAAATATCTTTTGATATTCAGTTGACATATCATTGTTAAAATTGTTGTTTTTTTTTTTTTTTTAATATTTCAAGAGATGGAGGATATCGTCAAGTCCTAGAAGGGTTCTACCATTTTCTTCTCCATCCTAAAAAGACTTGGAAATTAATGGGTAACATTTTGCATGAAATTACTGAATGCTTTTCTTCTTATCTCTGAGGCCTTCTGTGGAGAATTAAGAGGAGGTTGAATGCACGCATGGATAAAATGGATCATCTTAAAGGATTGACGTTCCAAAAATACATCAGCAGGACTGGACAGGTTTGACATAATGAGATTTCTATTTTAGCTTGACTTCTGGAACTCCGAATAAACTATAAACTGAGCTACACAAGGTCCTGGGGAGGAAGTTTCTCTTCTAAAATATTCTAGCTGCAGATAACATTTTTCTTATTCAGATCCTTTGAGGAAATTATTTACTCATTCATTTTCTGAGGAATACGACTATTAGACACTTACGACTTTTAATACATGAAGTGGAATAGAAAGCAGCAACTTGTATCATACTGGAAAATAAATTTTCATCAAGAAACAGACCCAGAAAGAGAAGACATCTCTACATAAGCACAGGGTGAGATGGCAGAGGCTCCTGTGGATGCCTCAACTCTGCCCGTAACTGTGAAGAAAAAGAAAAGTCTATCCATTGAAGAAAAGATCGACATCATAAATGCAGTAGAAAGTGGTAAGAAAAAAGCAGAGATTGCAGCTGAATATGGAATAAAGAAAAATTCATTGTCTTCTATTATGAAGAATAAAGACAAAGTTCTAGAAGCCTTTGAATCTCTGAGATTTGATCCAAAGAGAAAAAGACTGAGAACTGCTTTTTACACAGATCTGGAAGAGGCACTAATGAGGTGGTATCGAATCGCCCAGTGTCTGAATGTACCAGTTAATGGTCCAATGTTGCGTCTAAAAGCTAATGATTTTGCCCAGAAACTGGGACATAATGATTTTAAGTGCAGCAATGGTTGGCTGGATCGCTTTAAATCCAGGTATGGTTTAGTATTCAGAGCTCAACCTGTAGAAGCTACAGGTGTATCAGTAGACCCTTCAGATGTCTGGCACCAAAACATACTTCCTTATTATTTAAATGATTATCATCCTAAAAATGTTTTTAATGTAAAAGAGACTGGGCTGCTTTATCGAATGTTGCCTACAAATACATTTGCATTTAAAGGGGAAACATGCTCAATTGGCAAGTTATGCAAAGACAGAATAACTCTGGTGGTTGGGACAAACATGGACGGCTCAGAGAAGCTTCCTTTGCTTATCATTGGAAAGAACAGAAATCCACATTGTTTCAAAGGCGTAAAATCATTGCCTGTGTATTATGAAGCTAACAAAATGGCACGGATGACCTCAGTTGTATTTGAACAATGGATGCGGAAGCTTGATGAGAAATTTCAAGCCCAGCAAAGAAGAGTGGTGATTTTTGTTGAATCGTTTCCTGCACATCCAGAGGTAAAAAACCTAAAATCCATTGAGTTAGCGTTCTTTCCGTCATGTTTATCTTCCAAACTTATAGCCATGAAACAAGGTGTTATTAAAAGCCTTAAAATCAAATATCGACATTGTCTCATTAAGAAATTTTTAAGCTCTGTTGAAGGCAGCAAAGAATTTATGTTTTCCCTGCTAGATGCAGTTGATACCTTGCATCTCTGTTGGAGGGCTGTCACCCCAGAGACTATTGTTAAGAGCTACGAAGAGGCAGGATTCAAATCTCAAAAGGGAGAAAGTGACAAGACAAATGCAGAGACGGACACTGGTCTTGATTTGGTTGTCCATGCCCAGGCGGCAGGAGTGGAATTTCCTGAAGGCTTATCCATAGAAGAGTACGCTGGCCTGGATGATGATTTAGAGACATGTGAAGCAGCACCAAGTGATGGTGCTGTGTGGACCAAAGAAAGTAAATCAGATGAAACTGGATTTTATACTTCTGACGAAGAGGATGATGGTGGATCTCTGGGAACCGAACTCCCTTTACCATCAAAAAATGTGGCAATAACCGCTTTAGATACTCTGAAAAGTTTTCTTAGAAGTCAAGATATGAATGATGAGCTTCATAATTCTTTAGCAGACCTTGAAATTTTTATTAACTCTTTATCATCTAAGTAATTATTTATTGTATAACATCTGAAGATAATAGCTTTTTGTAATACATTTTACTATTTAAGGTATGTGAAGGGAAAATACTACTTAAACCTAAAAAATGAAAAACTAGTAATCTTTGGTTTAATTGCAAATGTCTTTAGTCTGAAGAGCAAAGTTCCCTAGGTAGATTAAATAATAAGTAAGTAAATGAAAAATATGAATTTCAATTTAGTAAGGTTTTGGGGAGCAGAAAATGAATTTCAGAGGCCTTGTACCTGAAACATACAGCATATATGTCAAAAATAAAAAGAACTCTCCAGCTGTTTGATTCATACAGGTTGAACTGGTGATTGCTATTTTCTGTTTTTTATGAAGTTCAGGTCATGTTCTAGGATATTTTAATTTATCTACCTCATCTAAGAAACAAAATATCTATCTATTGGTTAGATATTTAGTTTTATAAACATACATTCTAACTAGACTTAAATATCAAGTGTTAATTTTAAATTATTTTTCTCATAACTAGCTAATCGTCCTAATAAAAACTATGAAAAATTACTGAAAATAAAATCTGACCCAATTATATACCGATATGATTAAAAATGTGTCTAACTTTCAAGTTATTTCTATATAAGATCAAATAAAAGACTATGACCTTATCAGATTTTTTTTAATCATCTATAACCAGAAGGTGATATGGGTTCTTCCTAAATATTTGTATGTATATGTGTGTGTTTAAATAGAAAAGTACATTATTGAAACATGTATTAAACTCTTACGATATTTATATTTTAATAAGATTACTCTTAAAAAGTAAATATGAATATACATATGCAGTTACTAAAAAAGAAAACGTCTTACGTAGTTCTTAGATAGTTTTCCGATTTTAAGAGCTGAAACTTTTAATCTGTAATGTTGAATTTTTTGGATTTTACTGAATTTTATTTTCAGGAAAAACTGATTGTTCTTTCAGCATATTTTGATTTTTTTTTTTTTTTTCAAATCCAGTGGGTAACATTTTGGATTAGCTTTCTGTTTGGGGAAGTTTTGTCTTCAGAATGTTTTAAAATGTTGTATGAAATTATTTATATTCCATCCATAAAATAGTCTTTAACCAACAGAAAAATATAACAATGTGTCAGACTTTACTGTTGTTAAATTTTAAATACTACGTTTATTTAACTTATTACATCTAATGTAGTGTTCCCTTTGAAAAGTATTTTGAAAAAGTATAAAACATTATACAGATGATTTTTATTCTGAATTATCATTAATCTGCCAACACAAGACACATTTGGAAGGAAATATTTATAGAAAGTATTTTTATTTTCCACTGTTGATTTACTTTGCTTTTGAGATTTAGTTACAGTAAGCCTTAAAAATATATTAATATTAAGAAAGTTTCTTTTAGAGTGAAATAGGGATTATTTAAATTTAATTAAAAGCATTTTTATTAATGATTTGATTTAAAATGTTAAAGTGGTGGAATCATGGACTTAAATCATGGACGTTGATCTCTCTTAAGAGCCCCACCTGTAACCAAAGTACTTGGTGTATACTGAGCCCTCAATAAATTTTTTCTCTTTCTTTCTCCACTTCATACCATTTTGATATCAAATATTTTATTTAATCATTCCAGATATTTTATGACATAAGAATTATTATCTCCATTTTTACAGATGAGGAAATTAAAACCTGGAAAGATGACTTGGTTATAATCTCAGGACCAAAACTAAAATGCAGTAGTTCCCCATCACCTTGTCCTGTGTTCTTCTAACTATATACCACAATACTTCTTTTCTATACTCTATACAAGAAAATTCTGTTGTTTTTTTTCCCTTGAGTTTAGGGCCCCGAGGTCAAAGTATTTCAGAAAATACCCTGCCTGGATCTTTGCTGATAGCTGTATTCATTAACATCTCTCCTGAGAACATTGTTGCTAATAAAATACCAGGAACTTTTGATTTGGTAATTCTGTACCACTTTAACACAGAGGTTCCAGTGGAGTTCTAATGAAAATATTTAGAACAACTTTAATATTCCCAAAGTACCTACTCCTTTTTCCTCTGTATGACATCATCCATTTTTTACTTCTGGGGCATAATAAATCTAAAGGTGATAAAATAAGACAAGGCTCCTATAAAGAATAAGCAAAAGATACCTGCAGATTTAAATTCAAAGATAAACTTTTAAGTTGTTGATGATGTGCATGCTTCTGTGTAGTTTACAAGATATATAGATTTAAATCATTCTCAGAACAAAAGTTTTAAAAAGTCACTTTTCCTAAGACAGTCACTACTGCTTGCCTCACTCCTGATTTATCTTCTCTATACACAGTCAATACAAAGTTGGGACTAAATGTCACTTGCCTTTTCAAAGAACTTGATTTGCAATTCACTCATTTTTCAATTAAATGTGGCATTATTTTCATTATTCTTCCTTATAAATTCCTACTGTTTCAACAGTGTTTTTACCTGTTTCTACTTCATCAAGCAACATACCTTGTGTTGAATTTGGGACATGGTTTCACTCCACTAGTAAGAGGTTTGGTTCAGGATAAAGTAGGACAATGAGTAAATCAAGGCCTGTGGGTTTCATGTTACATGCCTGGCTTCTTACTTGGACCTAATATCAAATGTTAAACCTCCCTCTTAGTGTATACAAAGCAGTATAATTGGAAGGGGGAGTAAAGTAGGAGAGGAAGAGTCGAAGGAGAGCTTGCCATGCAAACATGTCAGATGTCAAGAGAAGCCCTCTCAATCACTGGCCCAGCAGGGGCATGGTAGAGACAGGCAGATAGAGGTTTGCCTCTAGGAAAGATGACACCACACATCTGCCCAGAGGTTCAGAGTCCAGTGGTGGGCTGGATCTTTGGGGGCACTAAAAGCTACTTGGGCTGAGGACAGAGTGGTATAAGGCAGCCAGACAGCTACCCTAGCTGCTGAGAGAAGATCCCATGAGAGAAAGGCCTAGGTTAGGGGCCGCGATATGCATACAATTAAGTTCTAAGAAAACATTTCATTCGCTGGAATATATTAAATCTGGCCCTAGTTCTATGCTACCTTGAAAAAGACATTTCATTTCTCTGAATCTCAGTTTCCTCCATCCATAAAATGAGACTGACACTTCATTTGAATTTATTTTGAAGATGAAAGAAAAATTTGCATGTGAATGCCTTTAGCAAACTCTGAAGTGTTCCAGAACTATAGAGAATGACCAGAAAGGTGCCTCTATGTTGCTACTCCCAGATATGCTCAAGTATTAATATTGTGGTCGCTAAACACCACTGACAGTTTTCTCATTGAGATTCTTCTGTGCAGTAAAACAGAAAAGCCAACACTTCTAGAAATACGCAATTCATCTGTAGAAATAAAAAAATTATTTCCTTTTTGAGTGAGGGAATAAGGAGACTTTGAAAGCTTCACTTTTAAAAAACGGATCCTCATGGAAAGCAATTCAATAAAATAAGCACTCATTGTGAAGTAGCCCTTTCGAAGTAGCCCCTTCCATCACCACGCTAGCTGATTTGATTGTACTATTTCCTTGGCCTATGATTAACTTGTGTAGCTGAGGATAACCCCGAGTCGGGGGGAATACTAATATACACACTGCTAGTGTAATCTGCTTGGGTTGCCATAACAAAATACCATTGACTGGGTGGCTTAAACAACAGAAACTTATTTTCTTACCATTCTAGAGGCTGGAAGTCTTGAAATCAGGGTGCCAGCTGGTCAATTTATGGTGAGGGCTCTTGCCTTGGGTTGCAGACAGTTGTCTTCTTACTGATACTCATGTGACCTCTTCTTTGTGCCAGCACAGGGAGAGAGAGCAAGTGCTAGCTCTCTGGTGTCCCTTATAAGAGCACTATCCTGTCGCGAGGACCTCATCTTCATGACCTCATCTAACCCTAATTACTTTCTTAAAGCTCCATCTCCAAGTACCATCACACTGGGGAGTTAGGGCTTCAACATATGAATTCTGAGTCATTCGTTCTGTCCATAACGACTACCTCGTACCGATGAAGGTACAGTTGACCCTTGAAAAACACAGCTTTGAATTGCAAGGGTCCACTTAGATGTGCATTTCTTTCACTAAATACATACTACAGGACCACACTGGCCCCCAGTTGGTTGAATGCATGGATACAGAGAGGAGACTGTAAAGTTATACGCATATTTTCAACTTCCTGGAGGGTCGGTGCCCCTAACCCACAAGTTGTTCAAGGGTTAACTGTTCTCACATATTAATTTAGTTTTCAATTTGCTATAAACTAAAAAGGCATGCATATTTCAGAACTTGTTAATTAGCTGTAGCTATTAGCAAAGACTTTAAAATTTATGAAACTTTAAAAAGAAATGGGAACATATTTCATGTCCTTGAACAAATGGACTCAACTTTGAAATATGTCCGTTTTCTCCAAGTTAATTTCAAACAAAATCCCAATGCAGGTTTGCTGAAAAGTTTGCAAAATAATTCTGATTTTTATCTGGAAGAATAAAAATGTATCAATATCTAAGGAATTCTTGAAAAATAAAAGTAGGTAGTATTTGACCTATAGCAGAAGTGTAAACGGTATAGTGTTGGCAAGGGAATTAATAGCTCAATCAAAGGAATAATGTATGATGTCTAGAAAAAGACAAAGAATTTGCATATGATAAAAATAGTTTTTAATCAGTGGTGAAAAAGATGGATTATTAAGTAACTGGCACTGGGGCAACTGGTTAACAATATAGGATTTTTTAAAGTCATATTCAAAATGAATCCTAGAAGGATTAAACTCTTAAAAGGAAGAAAAGAAGGAAAGAAAGCAAAAAAGGAAGAAAGGAAGGAGAAGAGGAAAGGCAAAAGAAAAAGAGAAAGGAAGAGAGGAAAGAAACTTGCAAACACCAAGAAAAATATAGGTAAATGTATATATTTTAATATTACTTCAACAGAGATCTTTTAAAAAGTATGATACTCAAGAAAAGTAGTTGAGTATTAAGATACTAAGAAAGTATGAAAATATTTTCAACATCACTAGAAATCAAAGAAATGCAAGCAAAAATGGGATATCTTTTGGGAGAGGGCGTAGCACATTAGAAAATGTTATAAAGAAGGATAATACCAAATGTAGACAAGAGCACAGAAAAATGGGTGCACTGTCGTTGGAAATATAATTTGGTACACTCTGTTAAAATTACAGCTGACATGTATTAAATGCTTACTAATTACCCAACTGTTCTAAGTGTTTTGCATATGTTGTCTCACTTAATCCTCAGAATACCTCCAATTATTATCGTTTCCATTTTACCACTGAGAAAATTTAAGTACAGCTACAGCTAATAAATAACAAAACAAGGATTTAAACCCAGAAAACCTGACTTAGAAATATGTTGTACATGATATAAATTCATCCTAACAAAACAAAGATATTAAGAATATTTGTTGCAGTGTATACAGGCCCATAGTTCCTTATCCAAAGCCTTGGGGGCATATATGTTTCAGAATTAAGAATTTCTCAGATTTGAAAAAGATAATAATGCATATACTTCATATTATATAACACCCCCTGGGAATACTATGGCAGCATCCCCAAACAATAATTTTGTGGTGAATCATATTCGCATGAAGTCAGATATGTAAAGATTATAAATAGCTTAGTAGCTTCCTAGTTTTTACTGCCAAATAAGTTCATGTCAGGCCAGCTTTTACCACCACGCAGGTTACAAAAAGATTTTCAGAGCTTTTCATGTTTCAGAATGCAGATAGCAGATTGCAGTCCTATAATAGCTTAAAGCAAAAACAAAAACTATTTGAAGGTTTTTAAGAAAATTGATTACGTATATGTTTACGTTGATGAAACATCAAGGTCTAAACTTTTCTAAAATTTCTTTTACTTGTGTGTATATGCAAATTTCCTTGCTTGAACTGAAGTGGATATTTTCTAAATTCAACTTGCAAATTCTGGAACTAAAATCTTCTGATTCTCCTTTTTGAACATCTTACTGTTACCACAAGGCTAGGAAATTCCTTGCCAAGTGAAACAGAAACTATACATAGGATTACACTGGTGAAAAACTAGACTTGCTGGTTTAAGGTACTATAAATTACACGTTCACCTTCGCTCCTTAGTCCAATACAAGTCCAAAGAAGTCAGCTTCCTTGATAGGAAAACTCTTAGCCAATGTGTCAGGGAGAAAAATCAGAAGAATAGGAGCCCCATTTCACTCCACTTTTACTTATTTTTTTCTGAGTCATCAAATCCCAACATCATGTTTTGCTTTTTAAAGGTGGACTCATATAATCCCTTTATATCCTTCCAATAGTACCTATTAAATATAGGCAGGTTGTTGATATGATTAAATATTTGCTCAATTGGGGAACTCAATGACGTTACAGATAGTCTTGTTTCCTGTATTAGGAATAAAGACCACGTTTTGTTTTGTTTTGTTTTCCCCTAACTTCCTCTTTTTATGCCACTAAACTCTCCTGCTGTTAATGCAAAGTCAGAACCGCATTGCTGGCTGGTGCCGCACGTTATTTTCTATATCGCAAAATAGATAACTCAGCACGGAGATAAGAGTCATTTTCATGTTATTACCTGCCCCACTGAGCACAACTGCTCCCATAAAAAGATCCAAAATTGCATCTCTCAACACTTGGAGTGGTTTGCAGAGAGATATTTGCCCCACCCCTACACTCTAAATATGTATGAGAATTTCATACTGTTTGTTGCAATGAACAGTTAATTCCCAAGTAAAATTAAACCAAACAAATTAGTTACCAAAAAAGTAAGAAAGAAAATAAAGCAAATAACACCAAAAAACTCAGACACTGCAACCATTTTAATTGTTGTAAAGTCACCCAGCAATAAACTTGGTAAAAGAAGACTCATATACAATATCACAAGAGAATAATCATTAATTTGACATACTCTAATTTTTAATTTAAAAATATGGGAAAGTATATACAATACAAATATCTACCAATTTACATAATATGATGTTTGCTTCAGATTACCATATATATCCTTTATTTTCTTAATTTATTCCTCAATATTTTATAGTTTGGTTGCAACTGTGAATGGAATAGTTTTTTAATTTTTAATTTTCTGATTATTACTAGTATAGAGAATAGTGAATGATTTTTGACTATTTTATATCTAGTCACATCATCAAAGTTTCTTACTAATTCAAGTATGGTTTTTAGTCAGATCATTTCATTATTTAAAATTGGGATCACTTAATCTCTGTGTTTTTTTAATTTATACTAATTATTTTATTTTTCTTGTCGCTACTTCAAGGCCGTGAAATAGTCCTCTGGATTTTCTTCTAGTAGCTTACAAGCTTTGTTTTCATATTTGGATTTATCCTTTGTGTGGTAGAGGCAAGGATCTAATCCTGTTTTCCTAAAGGGAAAGTTATCACCCTATCTGACTAGTTTACTCTTTTGTAATGTCTTTTCTATTTATAACAAGTTCCTGCACCTGCACTGAGAGGTCATGCTGAAGAGTTTAAATCCCACAATATCTGAGTAATTTCTAAAGTGAAATTAAATTTTAAACCAGAAGACAATATTTAAGTGGAAAGATTGTTGTTTTTCTGCGGCTAAATGGAAATGGGGGCTCGTGGACAAGTAAAGTTTAATTTTTTTTTTTTTAATTTTTGTCTGCGTTGGGTCTTCGTTGCAGCACGCAGGCTTTCTCTAGTTGTGGTGATCGGGGGCTACTCTTCATTGCAGTGTGTGGGCTTCTCATTGCGTTGGCTTCTCTTGTCACAGGCTCTAGAGCGCAGGCTCAGTAGTTGTGGCGCATTGCATTCCTGAATTGTAGTTGTACAGTTAAAGTCTACAAAAAGGCTAATAACCTATTACAACATCCACTTAGGCTGTGGAATTTCAACTTTATCTTTTCTCTTTCCCTACATTTGATCATTATCTGCCATATTCAGTTATTCTGTTAGAGAAATAATACAAAATCCTAGGAAGTCCAGATTGATATTGCCTAATTGAGTTTGTTGCTCAGAGAATTTTCCAGATAGACTTGATTCAAGCCTAGTGACTCCAGAAGATTATAGTGAGGAAAAAAAATGGCTGGTTATTCCATAAGAGCCTATCACACTCATCATGCGAGGGACTGTGGGTTGAACGGTGAGAGTGAAAAAAAAGTCCCCGCCGTGATAGAATTGACAGGCTAGTGGCGGAGGCAGACGGTACTCAATAATGACACGAAGAAATAAAAAATTACGACCATGCTGAAATATCTGAAGGAATAGTACCTGCTTCTATAAAACCATATAATATGGGAACCTGACCTAATCTCAAGGTCAGGAAGGAAGTGTCGGGAGCTGAGATCTGAGATTTGACTGATAAATAAGGGTCAACGAGTCGAAGGAGATGAAAAGAGAAGACGTTCTAGGCAAAGGTTCTCGGAGGGAAGGAGACTGAATGGGTTAAAGAACCGGAAGAAAGCATCTCAAGTGATGAAAAGTGGGATGAGGAAGTAGAAGCCAGGCCTGCAGGGACTGGCCTATAGTCAGGACGGGGTAAGCATTCACTCTCTTATTTCCAAAACAAAAATAAAATGGAGGAGGAAAAGGAGAAGTCTTCCCATCTTTGTTTTCCAAAGCCTGACTTGGAACATAAGCAAAGCATTAGAAAGGAGAGTTTGAGAAAAGTGGAGGCTCCTCTCAAGAAGAAAAAGAATTTCCTCCAGGTGTGGGGAGAAAAGAAAGGCCCTGGGAGCCACACAGGAATGAGGAAGATTATAGCCAGGGTCACTGAGATGGACATTGTTTGGAGGTCAAATAACTACCGGAGCTGAGTTGACTCTGCAGATGGCCCAGTGCCCCCTGGGATGGGCAGTGTCCGTTGCCCCTCCCTCCTCATGGCATCCAGGGGAATCCTCCTTCCACAGCAGCCAGTACTTTGTTTGGTGACCACCTTGCAGAGGTGGTTCCAATCTTAGCCCCAAGACCTTGGCAGATCTTGTCCACTTCCCCATGTGAGCAGCCTGCCTTTCAACTGCCCAAGAGAAGGGCAGGTGGACCTTGGATGCCTCTGAGGTGGCAGCGGGGACGAGGAGGAGAAATCTTCCCATTCCTGAAATAAGACCTAAACGGAGCTCATTTAAGATCCCTGTAAACTCTCCCCCCTCCTCCTGACATACTCTCCTAGTGCTGAAACCATTTCTTTTATGTTAAGGTAAATTATAACCTGGAAGGAAAGAATGTGTCTATGGAACAAATAGATAAGGCCACGCTGTAAGACATACATCTTTACAAGACAATAAAATAGATTTGAACAGTCTCATATTAACATTTTTTAAAAATTGAAGTAGTGATTTACAATGTTGTGTTAATTTCTGCTGTACAGCAAAGTGATTCAGTTATACATGTATATACATTTTCAAAATATTCTTTTCCATTATGGTTTATCACAGGATATTGAATATAGTTCCCTGTGCTGTACAGTAGGGCCTTGTTGTTTATCCATCCTATATGTAATAGTTTGCATCTGCTCACCCCAAACTCCCAGTCTGTCCCTCCCCCACCCCACATATTAACATTCTTGATTCCCTTTCTGCCACTTCTCTATAAATATTATGACTATTGTGTGTAATTAGGAACCACAGGTTAACTAATAACCAGGGTTCTCCTAATTCTCTGTTTTGAGGTGTGGTTTATCGGGGGCAGCTTGAATTATGTTAGGCCAGTGCTCTCAAATGGTCTCATTGGGAATGAACATCCTCCTTGGAATAAGACATCCTCAATACTATTGGGAAAAAGAGTAAATAATCCATCTGAAAGCTATGTCTTTTAAGATTCAAGCCTCAAAATGAGGATCTGAAAACACCTGAGGAGGGAAAAATACAACATGGCGAAAGGCAAAATTAATGTTTAAAAACAAATGATTCTCTACTAAATGATTTCCCCCTCCTTTATTTTTTTTCTTATCTAGTATAGTAACAAGATGTGTTGGTCTATATAACAGGCTGGGGCTCAAGAAGGAATAATAAAAGTATATTTTAGGAGATGGAAAGCCCAACAGATAAGGTTCATTCTCTAATTTTTAATTCTTGGCTCTTCTGCAGCTATCCTTAACATAAAAGATAGAATATATATTTTTAGAACTATTCGCCGTTCTCTCCAAATTCTGTTGTCACTTGAATGACCACTGTTCTCAGCTCGAGTATCATTCACTGCTTTGTGATGAGCACATGAGCAGGAGACGGTGTCTTTAAAATTATTCACTGACAATCCGTTCTTCTTCTCACACTACTCCACCTCCCCCTATTTCAAAATGCGAAGCCAGACTTCTAAAAAACTATCTCGAGGTCGGCGGGAAGATGGCGGAAGAGTAAGACGTGGAGATCGCCTTCCACGATCTCACATAATGCCCCTGGTTAGAAGAAGGTTCTTTGGATTTTTAGTTTCTGTAAGAACCTTCTCCACAAATTCGGCAATTTTTTTTTCTTTTTTTTTACTTTCAATAATGTGTGGAATAGATACATCGTACTGATCAGTTCAAAAAACATCCAAGTCTAGGGAAGACCTGGTTCCTAATTAACTGCGCAGAGAATGGTTTCACTGTGTGGAAATCCGTTAAGTACATATAGTGCTTTTCGTGGGGCCTGAGGGAGATGATACATGTTTTTAATCAGGCAAACTAAAAAGCTAACACTTTTTAATGACTTAGCAGCCCACCGCTATGAGGACTCCAGATGTTCAAAGCTCTGGAGAGCAACTCTAGAAATCCTTGTCAAGTTCCATAGGCCCATGGGATCATTGTATAAGCTTAGCCTTTGAATAAATACTATCTGTGCGTTTTTTTTTTTTCTTTTTCATTTTAAGATTTGTTAAGGGTACAAGATTTTTTGGGTTGTTGTTTACTTTAAAAGAACTGAAAAATGCGTTGAAATCTGAGATGTACTTGGAATAAAGGTAATTTAGAAGTGTCTACATCTCTCCTACTAAACTCAGAGTAGTATGGAGGAAGGTAACCTGTGTTTTTAAATCTCTTCTGATTAACAGCCCCTTCTGAGAATTCAAATAAAGCTTTGGATTTTTTTCTCCAGAAAAAGGACGTGCATATAACATTTGTTTAAGATTTCACTATTAGGAAACCCTACTTCATCTTTCCACCGTATATAAAGTATTCAGTATTAAAAGTTATACAAACTGTTAAAAAAGATCTCTCACTCTCTGAGGATATTAAGCTAACATCCCACCTCTCCCTCTTCTTTTTCAAACTCTTCAATGTTACCAATAAATACTTAGAGAAATTGTAAGAGAATTATTTTTCTAAACCTGTATTTGAGTTAAGTAGTTTGGTCTTTTGCTCATTATTTTTAACTTTCTTCTTTGACTGTCACTTTTAAAAGCTTGTTTGTGTACTTTTACAAGGAATTAACTCCCCTTGCCAAATCCAATTAATAAATAGAACTGTGTGAGGGCTTGGCTCTCTAGAATCTGAACACAGAGTCCGAAATTAGCCCCCAGCTGAATCTCCACCACCAGGACTTGGTCATTTTGACATTCAGAGATATTCTCATCTGGTGAAACATCTGAAACACAATGTTTAAAAAGTGAACCCTACAGACCCCAAGCGAACCTCTTCAGAATGACGTATTTTCTGTTTTCAGAGCAAAGAAAATAAAGATTCAATCATAGGATCACTATTAGTTGAGCTATTTCTGAAATGGGAAGAGGACTGTCGCATAGGGGTAAGATATTATTTCGAGAGCTTTCTCTGCCAGTGCATCGCGTTAGGTAGTGAGAGGGGATAAAGAGAAGTGAAAGACCTCATCCCTACCTTGGATTTTGCCATCTGGTTGGGAAGACAGAATAAACACACTGGGTAATAAAAGCCATCGTATGCTAAGTTTCAAATCAGTGTGGTAAAGGAATTCCTAGAGTATAGAGAAAAGCTTGGCATGAGCTGCTCAGGAAGCTTTCCTGCAGGGGGTCCCAGGCTTGGACAGGTGAAGTGCAGGGCGATAAAACCAGGTTGGAAGAATTCAGAGGTTTTTAATTTGATATTTTCTGTGCTGTATATAAGGAAGAAAGAGGGTACATCTACAGTATCTCCAAATGTAGATTGTAGAAGAGTCCATGAAGTCACTTGGGGCTTCGTACATGTTGTAGATAAATCTACAAAACACCACCCTTGAGTGCATAAAGCTCTGAAGAGAAAATGCCCTTGCATCCCATATGTGCATGGAATCTTCACAGGAAACCAAAAATTGATTAAAACAATTCCTGCCCTAGATATGAAAGAAAAAGTTAGAGGGGCCTAAGCTTGGGCTTCTGTAGGACATCTGGGGTAGAGTTGGCTGAAAGATCAAGTAGGGAAAACCCGAGTCCAAAAGAGCGCTGAGGTCAGGGAAATTATTCTGGGAGCTAGAAGTTCATATCAAGTATGTTAAGGAGTGGCTGGAAAGGCATCTGGCTCATGTTACTTCTTCTTCCTGCCCCAGCAGCAGCAAGGGGACTTACAAGGAGCGCGACTCTGCCTGCTTGCAAGGGTGTGAAGAAAGAGCAAATCACCTCCCCACTACACTTGCTATTTGGTTTACTTTCCGGTGATTCAGTTTCTCAGTAACTTTAAACTTAACCAGTTTAAGAATGAAAGGTATTCTAAGTAGTCTATTCAAAATCAGGTCCCACTGCCCACTCCCCAATTCCAAACCATTAGAATTTAAGGCTCCACTTAAACCAGGTTTGTGCTATTAATAAGGTCTTATGTAGGTGAAAACGTCAGTAAGTTAATGATAGAATAGGGGAGCCAATTCTAGATGGAAGTGGTTAGTTTCCTCATAGTCTCACAAACTTCTATTTCTGCCCTTCTATTCTATGACAATAGTAACACTAGCTACCTACATTGGATGCTTACCATGTGCCTGGCACTGTGCTAAGAATTTTATGTTCACTATTTCATAGAACATCCAAATAGCAATAACACTGTGAGGCAGATATTGTCCTGATTTTACACACGGGGAAACCAGTAAATGGTCAAGCTGGAATCCAAGCACATTAGAGGATGACTGTAACCTCATCCCCCTACATCCTCCCTCCTCCTGGAATGCCCTTCCCACTCCACTCTGCCCACCCAAATTGAGTGAAGGCCCAGCTTAAATCCTATGTCCTCTGGTAAATGCTCCTACTGCCTACATTGGCCTTTCAGAACTTGTAAAGCACTTATTTACTGAACTCAGAACAGCACATTGGTAAAACATGGAGGGGTGGTGATTTCATAACCTAATCAGAGTTAAAACGTATCAAGTACTTACCATGTATGAGGAATTGTTCTAAGAATTATGTATGGATTAACCGACTTAACTCTCACGACGAGGCTATGAGGTCAGTGCTATTATTATTTCCACTTTACAGATGGGAAAATTAAGGCAGAGAGAGGTTAAGTAACTGTCCTAAGAGCACAAGCATTAATATGTGTGAACATGTAGAATAGTTTCAGGTGCACGGAGTATGTAAGGGTTATCTATAATTACTATTTCATTCTACTTCCTCTCCAAAAACGTTCTGTCTCCATTCAGTTGATTCAACTTCCCAGGAAAAAAAGAATGCATCTTCAATGAGTCAGATGCTGGATTCATAGTCATTTCATTTCATTCATTTATTGGGCACCCACCATGAGCCAGGACTTGGCCAAACCCAAGCTGTAGAGACTGGGCAGTAGAACCAGAAACTGCATCTCAGGTTTCAGAAGAGCATGAAATAGTAAGAGGTCATTAAAGTTAATCGAGAATGGTGTGTATGCATGTGTGTGAGTGATTACTATAATAAACCTAGCCAGTGTTTAATCCACAGGAAATTGGTCCCCTCACTATTCTCTTATCTAATTTCCACTCACCTTTCAGGTCTCAGCTTAATATTGCTTCCTCTTGGAAGCCCTCCTGATTCCCAAGACCTGTGTTAGGGACTTTTTCCTGTGTGCTCCCACAGTGTTCTATGCTTCCCAGCTTCTTTTCTTCATAGTTTTCTTGTCTAGTTCCTCAGCCAGACCATAAGCTTGGTGAGGAACTAAGCCACACACATCTTTTTCAGCCTTGCATTCTCAGCATTTAACAATATCTAATCCTGGCACGTAGTGGGACCTCAGTAAATAGTTATGTGAGAAAGTGATTCTGTATCTGGACTGAAGAGGTGCAGGGAACTTAGGTCCCCAGTATATTTATAGGAGACGTCCAGAAAGTTGCTCTGCTAGGAATCTCTTATTATCATAAAGCACATGAGGATCACGGGCTCCTAATGTGACTCTGAGACCAGGCCAACACCCAAGGTCGCACTGTTTAAGTGCTTAGAAAATACCTTGATTTCTGATTCCTACAGGCCACAACGGCGAGAGGCCGGCGTACCGCAAAAAAAAAAAAAAAAAAAGAGTTGAAAAGGAGCACTTCTCCCACCTGTGCTCAAATCCCAAAACTGGACTTAAGCCTTCATTACAGACACACACCATCAAGGATAATCTATCCCATGAAGGTCTTTAATAGGCTAGTGGGCAAAGCCCAAGAAGGCAATTTTTTGTTGTTCTGTACCTTAAAAAAAATTTACTGAATATAGTTTACATTTCAATGACTTATTAACCTATTGATTTGGAACACAGAATGATTACAGAAATAGATTTCAGAATATAAAGGTATTTCACCATAAGAAAAGAAAACCTGCCATTTAAAAGTCAGATTTAAAGGCTATATTGGTTAAAATATTACCACATGTACTGTTTTGCTTTACAGTAAGAGAGTTTGCACTTGAGGGAAGGTACACCATGGAGGTCCTTTACACAATCAGCTTCTGAAGTGCATTTATAATATGATTCCATTTTATATTTAAATCCAAAATTTAAAGAGTATAGACTCTTTGCAAATCAAATTACAGCCAGCGGTAGGCACGGTATTCTAGCTGCAGCTCCCACCTGTCCCACCCACCTGAGCGCTCCC
Organism: Neophocaena asiaeorientalis asiaeorientalis; assembly: GCF_003031525.2. Taxonomy (NCBI): domain Eukaryota; kingdom Metazoa; phylum Chordata; class Mammalia; order Artiodactyla; family Phocoenidae; genus Neophocaena; species Neophocaena asiaeorientalis. Next base: position 1,178,449 of record NW_020174555.1, read on the forward strand.
CTGGCACCTTGAGATCAGGCAGGAAGAAGGGCTGCAGAGGTGGGAGCCACACCCAGACTGGGCATAGTCATCCTGGCCAGGACATCGGCTCTTCTTTTCCCTGGGCCTTTACTGTAATTGACCAGCACGTGACAACTGACAGTGATGGCAGGGTCCCCGGATCGTCACTCCAGTCACTTTCAAATGCAGAAGACTTCAGTCCTCCTTGAGAAGGAAACCCTCACCCCAGCCTCGTTTAAAGGAAGTGGAACACCTACTCTGTCCAAGGTGTTCCAAGGGGAGTGGCTCATGCCTAATCGTGTTTTATTGTCATTACCTCTTTGGTGTTTGTCTGTGTAACTGCTTCTGTGCTTCTCTCCCTGTATCCTTAGGGAGAAAAGTCAAAACTTTCAGATGCTTTTCTAGGAATTGTTTTTGTCAGCTACTGATAATTAGAAAAGCACTAAATCAAGTTGTCATCTAGTCTTTCCAAATATTTCAAGCTTTTAGAAACCAAAGTCTTATTCATTTTAAATGTTTTTGAATTACAACCAGAGGTTTATTTACCAATCTCCAGTACAAAGTCATATTCTAAGAGACATGTCTGTCACATGGCTGACTTGCTTTCAAATTCTAACTCGTGGTATATGCGTATCTCTGGCTGATTCCCAGTGAAATCTCTTATTCACCTCCATGGAGATACATAGTTTAACTTAATGCATCAAACTGCTTGGGCCTTGCATTCCAGAGACGGAGCTGGCATAGACAGGAGGATGGCAGGAGTCTAAAGAAGATGAAAAACAATTTCTTCTTGGTCTCTCTTGTGCTTCTGCAATTCATACATAAAATACATTATGCCTTTGGAAATGGCCCTTGTTTTCTCCCCCTCCTCCCATCATGTTAGAGTCTAATGTGTCATAGTGTGAGGCAGATATAAGCATCCTTTTGGATTGAGCTGGCCGGTAAATTAACTTATGCTAAACGCTGTCTGCCCGTGACTGTCAACTATGTCATCCTTGTCAGCCTCCTTTTCCTTCCCCCAGACATTTAATTTCACTGTGGGTGACATTTCATTTCATTCTCCATACCACTTCATCTCCGTGCAATGGGTGAAATTTTTCAGTGAACAGTGTACTCACTGACCCTTCTGAAGCTGACAAGGATACTTGTATGCCCCCTACAAGTCCAATAATACAACACTGCTTGGATTCCCTTCCAGTCTCTCTCAAGCTTATCTACACTTCAGAAGCTGAGTTCTTAAAAAGGAGCACTTTGGGCTTCCCTGGTGGCGCAGCGGTTGAGAGTCCGCCTGCCGATGCAGGGGACGCGGGTTCGTGCCCCGGTCTGGGAAGATCCCACATGCCGTGGAGCGGCTGGGCCCGTGAGCCCTGGCCGCTGAGCCTGCCCGTCTAGAGCCTGTGCTCCACGACGGGAGAGGCCACAACAGTGAGAGGCCCACGTACCGCAAAAAAAAAAAAAAAAAAAAAAAAATTGCCCTCTTTAAATTTTGTGAGGTAGAAATCTATTTTTGCTATTATTTCATTAAAAAAATACTAATTTGACATGCAGAAAGTAAAAGGGACATAGCATAAAGGTCAGTTGGTATAGCCTGACAACAAACACAGATGAAATACAATTTTACAAATATATACATAGTGTTTGAGTTGAGAAGAATTGCAATATGAAATTTTGTTTTACAATATTACATTTATATAATTGTTAGCCTGATACACGTTTATCAGCTTGTGGTTATACATTCAATGAGATATCATGAAGTAGAGCGTAAATGTTCAATTTATTCTCATATTTTGCCTTTATCTTTCACTATTAAACTCTGTTTCTCATAGATTTGTTAACAAAAACGGAAGTGACACTCTTCAGGGCATTTCTCTTAATTTGGAATATTCTGTGCAAACTGAAGCAAGTTCACTGACGGCGCTGATGCCACACTCATTCTCTGCTGGGCCCTGAAGAACCCAGGTGCCTATAAGAAACTCCTACTCAGTGATTCCGCTTAGCTGAGAATGGGCAGCTGGAGGCCCCGGGGCCTCAACTCAGGACCCGCAGGGTTTATAGGGAAAGATGCCTTCACCTGTGAAAACTTCCCTTGGACCAGGATATAGGTAAAGGTCAAGTTTGCTTTTAATTGTCAATAATCATGAGATAATTTGCTGCAGTAAGAATAACAAGTTAATCACAAAGAGTAAAAGAATTTCCTGTCTTATAAATGCATAGTCTCCCCCTTTTGTCCATTTCCTGCAATGGGTCACACATTGTAGTGGGTCGAATAATGACCCCCCCAAAATTCATATCCACCCAGAACTTCAGAATGTGGACTTATTTGGAAAGAGGGTCTTTGCAGACGTAATTAGTTAAGGGTCTTGAAATGAAATCAGGCTGGATTTAGGGCAGGCCCTAAATTCAATGACCAGTGTTCTTATAAGAAGAGGAAAGACTGTGCCAGGAACTGACACAGTGCTGTAGGTCAATTACACCTCACCAAACAAACAGACAAAAAGTCATAGAAAAAGAGATCAAATGTGTGGTTACCAGAGGTGGGGGGTGGGGGGAGGGAGAGTTGGATGAAGTCAGTCAGAAGGTGTGAACCTCCAGTTTTAAGGTAAATAAATACTAAGGATGTAATATGCAACATGATAAATATAACTAACACTGCTATATGTTATATGTGAAAGTTAAAAGAATAAATCCTTAAGAGTTCTTATCACAAGGAAAAAAGGGTTTTTTTTCTTTTTCTTAATTTTGTATCCGTACGAGATGATGCATGTTCACTAACTTTATTGTGGTCAGCATTCCACGATGTATGTAAGTCAAATCAGGATGCTGTAACTTATACAGTGCTATATGTCAATTATATCTCAACAAAACTGGAAGAAAAAAAATCACCCCTAAAATAATAAAAATAAAAAGAGGAGAGGTCACAAGATAGAGGCAGAGATTGAGGTGATGCTGCCACAAGCCACGGAATGCCAGGAGCCACCAGAAGTTGGAAGACACAAGAAAAGTTTGTCTCTCGGAGCCTTCAGACAGAGCATGACCCTGCCGACACCTCCATTTTGGACTCTGGCCCCTGGAACTGTGAAAGAATAAATTTTTGTTGTAAGTCACCGAGTTAGCAGCCCTAGGAAAGTAATACAAACATCTTTTGCTTTTTATGGCTCAGTTCTCTTTCTGCTATACCCTTTGCAAGAATGTGGTTATTAAACTCAACAAGTGAATCTTTGTGGAATCTCTTTGTTGACTAAGGAACACTTCTTCACACACCTTTGCCAGTTTTCAGGCTCCATCTCTTGGTCATCTGTCTTGACTTCCACCCTGTGCCATTTATCCTGTTTTTGCTTCTGTTTGCTTCCTTGTGCTCTGAGAGCGTACTTGTACAGACAGATGGATGCCTTATCTGCTATTCCTTTTTCCACATAATGCCTGAGGAGACTGGGAACTAACTGAGAGGATTTATACTTGGAAGAATCAGTTATGCTTACAGGCCTTTTCTGAGGCTTTCTTGCTTTTACTATTCATCTTCTGACATCAGCATACAGGCATTTCCCACTGATATTTATAACTACTGGCCCATTTCAGAGACTCTCTCTTTTACCAAAACAATGTCTCCCTATTTGGTGATCCCTTCCCGGCTGCCGCCTGTCTGCTCTGGAGCTACAGTAATCCCCTACTAAATGCAAGGCTGAAAGCAGACTCACGGCTCTTTTTTAAACAACTCACATCATAATTTAAGAAAGTACACACATACTTACGGAGGCCCAGGTGAGGGCCTGGCCCGGTATAGGAGGGCTTCATGTGTATGTATCATCATGGATTCATCTATCAGGAAGGAGATAGATCCCTTAGTCTTCATTTCCAGCCCTCTGGCCCTCCCCAGGTGCTGGGGTCCTCTCTCCTCTAAGTCCACCAGCAGCACAGACAGGTTTGTTTCCTTGCTCAGACACCTAGAGTTTCTCCAGGAAATGTGAAAACAAAGGAGAAATACCTCCTGCCGTTCCTGAGTCCTATTTTGTCTGTTAGGTAATAACGCAGAGGGGAAATGAAACCACCTATGCAGCAGACACCCCTCAGATCCTCCTGTCCTGGGCTGCCCTCTCTCCTGTGGACACCCCCTCTCCCTGAAACCCCCCTCCTGTGTCCCTGATGCCAGTTCCCAAAGGGAGCCTGCCAGAGCTGGGTGAAAGCATCATCGGAGCAGGGACCCCTGGAGTCGCCGGGCTGTAGGGAGATCTGGAGGGCTCGTAGGCGAGAAGCCTGGGCAGCAGGGGTGATGGGGATTCTTGGGGAGCTTGAGGCAACAGCATGGTCAACACGTACAGAAAAATTTACCGTTTTAACAACTGGTATGACCGTTGGAGGGTGCCAGCGGGTACCAGCCCTGCCTCACTGTGTGACCAACACTAAGTGACTTAATCTCACTAAAACCCAAATTCCTCATGTGTCAAAGGAAGCATATTTGTCGGCCTACACAGCATTATGATGGGTCATAGTCTGTGATGGATGCTTACTGTTTGACAGCAGGCTTTAGGCGGATTTTACTTTAACTTTACCTTTATATTGGCCAGGACTACCTGTAAAATCTTGAGCAAATTATTTACCCTGTCTGTGCTTATTTCCTCATCTGTAAAATGAGAGGTAAAAATAGTCCCCACCACACAAGGTTGTTGTGAAGATTACATGAGTTGGTGCATGGAGGATGGTTGGAACAGTGCCTGGCCCAATAATTGGGTAGCACTGAGTTGGCAGTTACCTAAGTCCCGTAAATTGAAGGAGAGGTTCTGGGCTCTAATTATGAAAATGAAACCCCCAAGGATGACCGGAAAGGGAAGCTGTACTTTTGTTTTGTTTGCTAGATATTTCTATCATCAGATGCTGATAGCTACCAAAACAAACAGAAAAGATAAAAAGGATTATTTTCTAACCCTTACATGCCTTCTAAAAAAATCTGTCATAAAATACCATGCAGCCTCTTTTCTTGTCAACTTCATTATTTTTCTACTACTCCCTTATGGGACCTTAGGCAAATCACTTCACTTCCCAGAGCCTCATTTTCTCTTCTGTTAAACAGGGACAAGCACATGGGAATCAAGCAAGATAAGGTATATGGAAGTCTTTTGAAAATGAGAAACATTGTGTAAATATTATGAAGGAAGACATTTCTATGATTTATTTTGTAAGCACAAACTTCTTTTTAGGGTTGAAAATGTTCCCATAAGATGCATTAAAGCCTTAAGGTAGACAAAAGACCTATGGAAATACTGGAAAGGATGGGGGATGATGGTATATCTTGAAGGCGGGTAGACCAGAAGACTGAAGAGGGACTTGCGGATGGTATTCAGATACAGAAAAACAGTGAGGATTCTGTCCACCTGTTTTCCATCTTCACTGATGACAGAATAAAAGAAAATGAGGACTTCCCTGGTGGCACAGTGGTTAAGAATCCGCCTGTCAATGCAGGGGACATGGGTTTGAGCCCTGGTCCAGGAAGATCCCACATACCACGGAGCAACTAAGCTCGTGAGCCACAACTAATGGGCCTGTGTGCCACAACTGAAACCCGCGTGCCTGGAGCCCGTGCTCTGCAACAGGAGAGGCCACCGCAATGAGAAGTCCACACACTGCAATGAAGAGTAGCCCCCGCTTGCCGCAACTAGAGAAAGCCTATGTGCAGCAATGAAGACCCAACGCAGCCAAAACTAAATAAATAAATTGATTCTTTTTTTAAAAAAAAAAAGAATAAAAGAAAATAAAAGAATATGGGCATCAACAGGAGGGATTTAGACTAGACACGAAGAATTTTTCTGCTAATGAGTGTTTTAAAAAATTGAAATGCCTGGCTCAGTCTGCATGGGGTTTCTTCTCTGAAGGTTCACAGATCCACGGTTTGCTAGGACTGAGGAGCGCTGGGTGAGAAATGGAAGAGAACCACCCATGCTTAGAATATCCTAGTCGTTCCCAAACTGCCATGTCCACAACCACACTTTTCTTGAACAAATTTACATTTTTTTTTTTTTTTGCGGTACAGGGGCCTCTCACTGCTGTGGCCTCTCCCGTTGCGGAGCACAGGCTCCAGACGCTCAGGCTCAGCGGCCATGGCTCACGGCCCAGCCGCTCCGCGGCATGTGGGATCTTCCCAGACCGGGGCACGAACCCGCGTCCCCTGCATCAGCAGGCGGACTCTCAACCACTGCGCCACCAGGGAAGCCCACATTTACATTTTTATCCTTTGCTAATTTACTGATTCATGTGCATCCTATATCTAAATTAGCATTCTTGTTTATTCCAGGGTTGTTGTGTCTACAGGTTAGGAGCGCCGACTTGGGAGTCAGCAAGCTTGGTTCCAATCCTGATTTTGCCCCCTTTCAGCTGTGTCACCTTGGTTCATTACAATAGCAATCAATTTTTCTATACCTTGGTTTTCTTACCTGTAAAATGGAGATCATAATGGTTCTTACCTCTAGGGTGGTTGAAAGCATACCTGGCACAGAGCAAATACTCAAAAGTGGTAGCCAGTATTATACTAAAGTCCTCTCTTCATGGTTTCAAAGAGATCTCACACTTGGAGATCTGTTCCGTTAGTTCAGTGTTTCATACGTGTCAACTTTCTAGTCTGTAGTATATTCTTCTTCATCTCTAAAAAAAAATCCATTCTCACAGAAAAGTACATTTCTCTCCTTGTTTACTCTAGTTGCCATTCTCTGAACTTTCTCAAGCTCCATTACATCTGCCTCGAAGGGAAGTGACCTGGAATTGTTCAAGTGATGTCCTCCCTAAAGGGAGAGAGATGGATTGAATAATTTATTAAGGTACATCCTGGCAATATGAATCTACGCAATGACTCTTAAGGGAATTTTCATTTTTAGACTGCCTCATCGGTTAGCAGAGATCTCTTTATAACACTAGAGGTCACTGTTCAAGCAATATTTCAAAAGCATCAGCTTTACACCAGCAATAAAATTGAGAGAAGATCCTTCAGATCACGCCAAGTGAGAAGCTGGTATGAGAAGTTGAGGGCGAGAAGTTGAGGGCAAACTACCAAGGGTAGTTTGAGGGCAACAGCTGGGATTTTATCAAGTTCCTAAATTGAAATCCACTTCTAATCTCCTCCTGTTTCTCACCCCTAGAAAACAAATGTTTCCCCTGTGGTAGTAAGACCCCTACCCAGGGAAGATGTGGGATGGAAAAGTGTGCTCTGGCTTGGACTGCTGACTTCCAGATCAACCTCTCCTGCTCTGACATATCAGTCAAGCCTGCTTCTATGTTTCCAGTCATTTTCAACTCATTTCCAATTCCCTCTGCCTGCACCTTCAACTCAAAACCTGTTAAACAGGAATGAACTTCCCAGTCTATTCTTCCCTCCATTTTCACACCCAAGTAGCCTCCCTTCTCAACTCCCTTCTGGTGATTAAGACCAGATTCAACCTGCAATTTAAGGCCTTTGTTCACCAAGTCCTCTTGCTTTTCATCCTCCTTGCTTTTTGAATATGTCTTCTTTTGTAAAATTGGAATAACAGTACTCACTTCACAGTGTTGTGTGGATTAAATAGGGCCCTAGAGAGGGACCAGCTCAGGGTAGACCACCCCTGTGCCAGACCCCACACCCCTCCCAACAGCCATCAGGGGGCAGCCCCCAAACCTGTCCAACTCCTATCGAGTCCCCCAGATCCCTTGCCATCTGCCTTGTGACCATCAAGACTAGCCCATCGTGTCCCTTATCCCCACCGATGCCCATCCCCACAAGACTCAGCATTCACAGGTCATCTTTCGTCCCTGGGAGTCTAATCCCCACGTTATTTTCTGACCTCATTGGGCTCCCCTGCCCATCTCTGAAACCCTTTCACCTACCCTCTGGAACTTGGGTCAGTCATCAGCAAAAACCTCCTTCCCTTCCCTCTCCTGAGCAGTCTCTTGTCCTCCCTAACTGAAACTTGGCTCTGTCCCTCAGGGACACTCCCTCCCCTGCGCCCTCTGCTGGGGGCCGGATCCCCACTCACAGAGCTCGGAGGTGGGGTGGGGCTCTTCCTTGTCGCGTCAACTCTGATGATCTTGTCCTCAGACCGGAACACCTAGTCTCCAGTCATTCGTATCACTTTTTGTTTATTTTAATAGCTGTCTCACCTTCCTTCCAGTGTTACCCCTGGCTTAAGTCTTCACAGTCTCAAGTTACACACAGATGATGTTTCCGACACCTTCCTCCTCGAAACGCTTTCTTCACTTGGCTTCCAGGACAGCACACTTACTGGTTTTCCTCCCACCCTTCTGACTGCTCCGTCTACATCTCCTAAAATAACTTCTTCTTCCTCAACTCCTCAACCTCTGACCGTCAGAGTGCGTGGGGACTTACTCCTTGGACCTCTCCTTTTTACTAGCTATTCACTCCCTCGTTGATCTCACCTAGCTTTAAACGTCACCTATATGCTGATCATTCTAGCATTTTTATCTCCAGCACAGACCGCTCCCCTGAAGCCCAGACCGATATATCCAGCTGTTAACTTGACATCGCTAATTTATCAGGTCCCAAGCTGAGCCGCTAAATCCACCACCCTGCAGTCCACCCTGTAAACGTCATTCGATTTTTTCCATCTGCTCAGCCAAACCCCTTAGAAATCCTTGGTTTCTGTCTTCTCTCTCTTCTTTCTCTCTCTCTGTCTCTCTTTCTCTTACACACACACACACACACACACACACACACACACACACACACACACAATATCTGATCCATCAGCAAATTTTATTGACTCAACCTTCAAATTCTAATCAGAGACGGATCACTTTTCAACATCCCTGTTGTGACCGTTTTGTTCTGAGCCACCACCATTTCTCTCCTGGATGACGGTACCATATAGGTTTCTCCAAGTCTGCCCTGGTCTCTCCAATCTATTCTCAAAAATCCACCAGGAGTGACCCTGTTAAGATTCAAGTCCCATCGCGTCACTCTTCTGTTCCAGGTGCTCCAGTTCCCGAATCACTCAGTAAAAGCCAAAGCCCTTATTATAGCTTTCAAGGTCCAACAAGATCACGACCCCATCACTGTTCCTAGCATGTCTCCAGTTTCTCTTCCTCTCATTAGCTAAGACCAAATGACCTTCCTGCTGTTACTGGAACTTACCAGGGATGCTTCGGCCTCTGTGTCACACATGCTGTTCACTCTGCCTGCAGGGCCCTTCCCCCAGATATCTCTGTGGCTGGTTCCCTCATTTCTTCACGTCTATTCAAATCTCACCTTATATCGAGGTCTTGCATGGCTCTGCTCTCTAAAATCTTTACACCCTCCACAATACTTTATTTCTCCTTTCCGGCATCAGTTTTTTCTCCTTAACTCTTAGCACTATCTAACATGCTACTAAATTGTATTTATTGTTTGTTTATTGTCTGTCTCCCCCAGGAGAATGTAAGCCCTATGAAAGCAATGATTTTTTGTTGAGTTTATTCACTGTTGTATCCTATTGCCTGGTTCTGTATCTGGCATATATTAGGTGCTCAATAAGTATTTATTGAGTGAATTCATAAAATGAAATAATTCACTTAATGGCCATAGAACAGTGCCTAGCATATAGTAATGGTTTTATTAATCTTTTTTTTTTTTTGCAGTATGCGGGCCTCTCACTGTTGTGGCCTCTCCCGTCGTGGAGCACAGGCTCCGGACACGCAGGCTTAGCAGCTATGGCTCACGGGCCCAGCCGCTCCGCGGCATGTGGGATCTTCCCGGACCGGGACACGAACCCGTGTCCCCTGCATCGGCAGGCGGGCTCTCAACCACTGTGCCACCAGGGAAGCCCGGTTTTATTAATCTTAACTGGAATTTTTTATTGCTATAATTATCATCTTCTTCATCACTACTGGATTTATTCCCTCCTCTCCTTCCCAGTTTGTACAAAACAGTGGTTTTCCCATTTCAGGTTCTTACTATCTATTGCCTAGACTATCTCACTAGTCTCAAACCAGTCCGTGGTTTTGTCTCCTTTAGACCCACCCAATGCTTCCATAGTTATGTTTCTTGAAAACAAATTTGATCCTTTCATTCCTGAGAAATGTTACATTTTTGGTGACTCTTCACTGCTTTCAGATAAAGTCCCAGCACTTATGTGACAGACAGACAAAGGGACAACTGTCTGGCCCCTGATCATCTCTCCAGTCTCCTCCACTCGCTCTCTTACACTTAAAACTCCCCAACACCCCATACTGTGTCACAAGGCTGTGTCTTCCCTGCCTGGAAGGCCCTTCCCTCCTTGTCTGCCTGATCAGCTTCTAGTCATCCTTTAAAACCCTCTTCAGGCCAATGTCCCCTCCTCTGCAGAATTCATTTCTGCCTCATTTGTGCTGTCTCTCTTTCTTATAGGTATTTCTATGAGGAATTACATCATTCATATTGAAAGTCTTTATATATTTTCTGCCCACTTTCTGAGTCTAATTTTCTCCTCTTCCTGTCTGCCTCTCCTACTTGTTGTAAACTTTTTTCTTTTTAGGGCCCAGTGTTTGTTGAACTGAGATCAACTCCATGGTCTGCCCCATCCATATTTCTCCATCTGTATTTGTTCACAACCGTCTAGAATTCACGCTTCTTAGATTGGAGTATGACCTAGACCATCACTCCACGTGGGAAGGGGCCTTACTGGTTACTACTCACTTCGTATACCTAGCATCTGGCTCATAGGAGGGGCTTAATCAAGGTTTGATGAATGAATGTTTGAAACCATGCATATCCCCCTGGAGCGTACAAGGTTTGGGTAGGGTTTGGGTAGGGATGTGTGAAGTCACATGGATAAAATATTTTCCTGCAATATCCATTTTACTGGAAGATTTGAGGGAAAAATATTAAAAAGTTTTAACTAGTATGGCACCTAAATCATATTATATAGTAAAACGAACCTATTAGGAACAAGAATATTAAGTTCACAGCAACTTTAAATTCTAAACAGGACACTTAAAAGAAGTTTTGAGTTTGTGGCGGGTCCCCCTGGGCTGTGCCTCCTGGTCCTTCAGAGGTTAGAGCTCATTCTCCTCTACCTGCTGGTGAAGCCGTTCTCCCTTCCACTCACTCCCTTCATTTTACTTGCTCTTATAGGCACCGTTGGAAGTTTCCATTGCACCTCCGACCCTGTGTCCATTCAATATCAGAGGCTTTCCTCTTGTTATCCCTCACCATCGAACCCTTAAAATCCATTCTGACTCCCCCCCAAACATAACACCCACATTAGTAGATATTTCATAATTGAGAAGCTACCCAAATTCTTCGTCCCCTTCCTCCTTGGAGGAACTCCTCCTTGTGTGAGTGTTGGTGGGAGACAGGACCATGCCTGTCACCACATGATTTGGGCTGTAATTTCAGTGACCCAGCTGCCCTTGGCTTCTTGATCCAGGTTTCTTGTCTTCTGTCAATTCTTGGAGCTACCTTGTAGCCTTCCAGCAAAATTATTTCCTACTTAAGTTAACTAGGTTTCTGTTGCTTCCAAATAAGAACTGCTGACATTGTGTGCCCACACATGCACACACAAATACACACACACACCCTGACTTTTTTTTAAGCTAACAGTCAGTGAGCATTTACCATGGGGTGAGTGCTAGGCCGAGACTTTCTATGCATTATCTTATTTAATTCTCATAACAACCCAAATGTAGTATCTGGATTCTACATATGCAAAAAACAAACACCAAAAGATTTAATGCTTTGCTCAAGCCCACACCACTTATTAAGTGCTAGAGGAAGGAGTTAAACCTAGGGAATGTGATGTCTGAGCACCTCATACTCCCCACAATAACATGTTGCCTTAACCTCCTGAATTTAATTCTGTCTTCAAAGCCTATGCTCTCTGAAAGCACAGTTTCGACTTCCTTTATGAAGTGGTCCTATCTACACCAACACACGTGAGAGGGGCCCCTTCTCAACTCCCATCGCACTCACTGCTGATGCCAAGTAATTCAACTCTTGTTGTATATGTGTGCTATTATTTCAATTCAATACACTGTGCTACAATAGGTTGTGTTATTATTTAGTAGCTTCATACAGATTCATTTTTTCTTCTCAATTCATTTCTGCTCCCCTCGAACAATCCAGTACTTCTTTTTTTTTTTTTTTTTTTTTGTGGTATGCGGGCCTCTCACTGTTGGGGCCTCTCCCGTTGCGGAGCACAGGCTCCGGACGTGCAGGCTCAGCGGCCATGGCTCACGGGCTCAGCCGCTCCGCGGCATGTGGGATCTTCCCGGACCGGGGCACGAACCCGTGTCCCCTGCATCGGCAGGCAGACTCTCAACCACTGCGCCACCAGGGAAGCCCAATCCAGTACTTCTTTGGTACACCACTTTAGCAACAGAGGGTTAGGCTAGACAGGGTCTCGTATGAGATCCTAGGTCTCTGTCCGTGGCATGGTAAGGGCTTAATAAAGACTAGGAACCCGGGTTTTTGAGGCTCATTCTATTACACTCCAGATGAATTTTTAGTACCTAGATCACAAATAATAGAGAGCTCATAGGCTTTAGGGCCAGACTGTCTCAGGTTCATTCTAGACCTGTCACATTACAACCCCAAGTGGCTTGTTTACAGAGCCTACTTCTTCATTTGTACAAATGGAGAAAATACTAAAATACACGGTTGCAGTGAGCATGACAGGTGTTAGTAAAGCCTGAACTGCTCAGTAGGACTTTCTGCTCTTCTCCCTTGCCCACCGCCCCTCCCCCCAAGATGGCTCTCAAGAGACATCTGAGAATCTTTTTCTTTTAAACAAAATCAGATAAAGCAGGGTTTCTCAACTTGAACATTATGGACATTTTGAGCGGGATAATTTTTTGGGGGGGGAGGTGGGTAGAGGTCTGTCCTGTGCATTGCAGCACGTGTAGCAGCACCCCTGGCCCCGACCTCTCCACTAAATGCCAATACACACCCCCGCCCATCCCACCCCTCAGTCGGGATGACCAATGATGCCTCCAGACCTGGCCACACGTCCCTGGAGGACAAAATCGGGAACGTGTGAGATAAGCAACATGAAGACCTTCTGCAGGGCAGGGAGTTTGTACAAATGACACCCTAGTTAGCAGTTAATACAAAAATCCTTTACAACCGAAAATGACATACTTGCAACTTAGGTAATTAGACAAAACCTTGGGGATCAGGTAAGGGAAATAGACCTTGCTTCTCCTTGAGGAAGGAATTTCCTTTTGACCTTTGCCCAAACTGGCCTGCTTTCTGCAGTGGGGCCAGTTGGGGCAGGCAAGGGGAGGCTGGTCCAGAAGCGTCAGAGCAAATAAACTGCCTTAAAGATTGGAGGTACTTTCCTCTTCCCATTTGAAGTCAATATATTAAAAAAAGTGAAAGGATGTCTTTTCTGTTTTTTTCCTACATGCAAAATGATATAAAAGTCTTAGCCTCTACAGTATCTTGGTAAATGCTGGGGAAAAAATGGCTTGATTAGTTGTAATCAATAATTAAAATTATTCACAGAGCGCCTGATCAGATGCCCAAGGTGAGCATTATGAAGAAAAGGGAAGCTTGTAGAATCATTGTTATTTCTTGGGATTTGAAGAACAGTTAAAATATTTCTGAATCTAGTTTAAAATTTTTATTATGAAAAAATACTTTATAGTGAAGGTTTCAATATTCCTCTGTAGAGCTGCATTCTTCCATCTTATAAAACAGCTATTTTTTTTCTCTTGCTTCTTTTTCCATTACAGAGAATTCCTGAGTTTCCAAACTGACAACCGCTTTGGAGGTTTTAAGGAGTTCTTTATTTTTTGTGTCATGGACCTCTTTGGCATTCTTGTGAAGCCCACTGTCCCCTTTCAGAATAATATGTTTAAATGCATAAAATAAAATGCGTAAGATTCCAGAAATGTCAACCATGTTGAAATATAGTTACCAATATATATTATTATTCTTTTAAAATTGTGATAAAGTACACATAACATAAAATTTGCCATCTTAACCATTTTAAAATGTACTGTTCGGTGTCATTAGGACGTTCACATTGTTGTGCAACTGTCACCACCTCCAGAATTCTTTTCATCTTCAAAACTGAAACTCTGTGCTGAGTGAACAAACACCCTCTGTTCTCTCCCCATCCCAACACTGCCCCAGGCAACCACCCTTCTACTTTGTGTCTCTATAAATCTGTCTACTCTAAGTACCTCAGAAAACAGGGGAAACATATGGTATTGTCCTTTTGTATCTGGCTTATTTCATTTAGCATCATGTCCTCAAGCTTCATCCATGTTGTAGCATGGATGTAGCTTTTCACAGCCGAATAATATTTCATTGTAAGTATAAGCCACACTTTATTTATTTCATTCATCCCTTCATGGACATGTGAGTTGTTCCACTTCTTGGCTATTATAAACAATGCTTCCATGAATATGGGTATACAAATATCTGTTTGAACTCTTTCTTTCAATTCTTTTGGGTATATACCCAGAAGTGGAATTTCTGGATCATATGGTAATTCTATATTTAATTTTTTGAGGACCTATCATACTGTGTTTCATAGTGGTTGCACCATTTTACATTCCCACCAACAGTGCGAGGGTTCCTTTTTCTCCACACCCTCTCCAGCATTTGTTATTTTTGTTTGTTTGTTTTTAAATAGTAACCATCCTAATGGGTATAAGGTGGAGTTTTCAACATATTTTTTAAAACAAATTTGTAGTAATAGATATATATGCTTTTTATTAACAGGTTATTTTTTAAAAAATCTAGCAGCTAATTTAATAATTACCATAACTTCAAAGTAATAATGAGCCTAAACAATATTTCAACATATTTGCAGCAATTGCCAATTGGTTTCTGTTGGTGGCAAAGCACAGCTAATACATAGCTAATAAAACTGTGGTTTGTTGCCTACATTCACAATGGGAAGAAATGTACTTTTTCAGTTAGAGGCGAGTGGAAATACAATGCGGTTTTTCCCCATACAAGTTTATTGACCCGAATATCATCCTCGAACACCTTGGGGGTTGTAGACCCCAGGTTAAGAACTACTGATCTAGTTTCTTCCTATTTTTATAGGTGAAGAGAGTGCGGCCTCCAGAGGTTAAGTGATTTGCCAAGAGTCACACTGTCAGTGGCAGACCCAGGACTAGAACTCAATCCCCCGATTTCTAACCCTGTGTGTCCCTTATCTAACATGCAAAATGCAAAATGAGCTACACCTGAGCCATCTCTGTATGCACCAAAGCATTTAGTGCATTTCTTTGCACATAGTGGGTCTCAGTAAATAGAGGATGAGTGGCGTGTATCATCATAGTCAAGAGAGACCCAAGCTGAACACATGATCAGCCCTCTTTGCTGAGAATCTTAGTGTGAGGGCATTTTTCTATCTAGCAGCAACCATAAGATAGAAATGATTACTTCATTTATATGAATAAAGAAAATGAGATTTAAAAATTAAAGGTGGGGCTTCCCTAGTGGCGCAGTGGTTGAGAGTCCGCCTGCCGATGCAGGGGACACGGGTTCGTGCCCCCGTCCGGGAAGATCCCACATGCTGTGGAGCGGCTGGGCCCGTGAGCCATGGCCGCTGAGCCTGCGCGTCCGGAGCGTGTGCTTCGCAACGGGAGAGGCCACAGCAGTGAGAGGCCCGCGTACTGCAGAAAAAAATAAAATAAAATAAAATAAAATAAAATAAAAATTAAAGGTGTTGTTTTGGTTCCAACATACATGTATAACAAACATTTTTTTCCAAATGAATTCATGAAAGCCTGGGCTTTTAAAAAGTTTTCTGACTAATATTTAGACATAGGTCTTAGAAAATAGTTTCAAATTCCAAACTGTTTTTAAAAACACTGTTATCATTTAAAATGTGTGTTTCAGAGGCTATCTCAACAGCATATATCCCCGTATCAGTTCTTACCGGTTTAGTTTCTAAGACATTAGCTGGATACTGTTAAGAAAGGACTTGCCCCAGCCTGAAAGCAAAAGAAGCAGAAGTAAAGACCCAAAGAAAAATAGACGATGAACTTGGCCTTTCCTTACATTTATTTCCTAGGTCGTCTTCAGACCCTTGCTTACCATCTGAAGGGATTTGCTTGATTTTGCTAGTAGTTTTAAGTTTGTTCTTAAAACTTACGATGACTAAGACGAAGACGTGGATGACAATTCTTCTAAAGGAGCTGTCTAATTATTGTTAGATGCATTGATTCGTTAGATTGGTTATTTGTATGATACAAGCCCTGCTGCAATGGAATACTTAATGCCAGTTTTTCTAGTCCATAATGGGCTGGGTGATATCACCGACTTTATATTTCTTTGATTGTGAGAGAAGCTACAGAAACTTTCAAGCCGCTGTTTGCTTCAGTTTTATCCATCTGCCAACAAGGCGCTTACCTATTCATTTGCCAAATGGCTGAACTAATAAGTGTTCCTGGAAGGGAATCACCTTCATTTCTGATACGTCTGTGGGCTTGGTGTGTCTAGCTTTTATCCAAGGCAAAGGGCCAAGTCTCTTAAGAAGTTTGACCTGTGTCAAGGCTAAGGGACTGGCTCTTTTATCTAAACAGATGGACTGTTCCCTAAAATATTTTAAACTCACTAGAAGAGAGAAACAGTGGAATCATTTGGCATCATTTGTATTTTGTTTTCTTGGCTTTGGGGAATGATAGGAAAAAAAAAAACCTTTATATTTTCAAACTTCTAACTCTTCAGAGGCTTCTAATTTTTACTCTCTGACATCCAAGTCATACTTGGTTCGTAAGTCCTGTCTGTCTGACATAACAAGTCCTATTTTTACTTCTCGGTATTTCACAATCTCAGGAAGTTTTAGGGTGAATAACTGCACACATTTTCACAAGGTGAGGATGCAACCTCACAGGTTGCTCAATACCGCATATGGGGCTGTTTTGAAGAAAACTGCTGTTCTTAAAACATGTTAGACAAGAGTGCTGAGCACCGTGGCATGTAACAACTCTGATTCTCAAGGTCCGGAATTATCATTTTATTTGATCTCCCAGACAGTTGTTTTCTTTTTCTTTTTTTCTTGGCACCAGACTAGGCCTGTCTGCTAAAAATTATTTTGAAAATGTGGCCCTGGATTCCACTGTAATTCTTCCAGATCATCAACATTCTAGGCAGGTGAATGTAAATCTCCCTTTAAATCAGCCTGCTCCTGTGTCTTGCCAGATTGAAAAATTATAATAACCACATCGCTCCGTGGGTTATGCCTTAAACCTCAGGAGATTAATTCCAACAGGTTGTGAAGCCCCCTGGGGAGGCTGGCGAGGGGGCTTCGTGGTATTTTAACCCTTGGACCTTTGAAATCCTGTTTCTGACAAGAGAGGGCTGCTGAGTAAAGATGAAACACACCGGCAGCAACTCCAGGCACACACATTTTAGGAGGGTCCACAAAGGGAAAGGGAGGGTGGAGCCCAGACTCTGTGTGGAATGAGCTGAACAACAGGAAAGCTCCCCCTTTCATCCTCCTCTTCCGCCCACCCCACCATCTCTTCCACAGATGTTTGCTGTTCTAGCAAAAGCACTCTCTCTTGGCTTTCTGTGAAACGTCTCATACTCCCGAGAAGCTGCAGCAGATCTGATGGATCAGTGTGATTGACATCAACGATTCCTTTCCTCCCGTCGGGCCAACAGTGCGCGGGAGAGCAAGGAGAAACGGGCCCCGGGGACGGTCTTTTTTTTTTTTTTTTTTGGGGGACTCCAGTTGTGGAGCACAGGCTCTGGACGCGCAGGCTCAGCGGCCATGGCTCACGGGCCCAGCCGCTCCGCGGCATGTGGGATCCCCCCGGACCGGGGCATGAACCCGTGTGCCCTGCATCGGCAGGCGGACTCTCAACCACTGGGCCACCAGGGAAGCCCCCCGGGGACGGTCTTGAGTTAAGCACGCCTTCCGACCACTTATTCATCCATTGTCACCCAGTGAACAAATCCCAAGTTTTCGGGCTGCAGCCCTGTTCTGGGTGCTGGGATCCAGTGGGACAAGGTGAATAAGGACCACAGGCTTCCTTCTCTCACGGCCTCACATTCTAATGGGTCGGGGAGAGGAGAAAGAAACAAACAAATGACAGAGCAGGATGAGTTCCTACAGTGATAGATGGAATAAAGTGTTTCTTTTCGGAACCCCAAATTTAAGCTTTTAGCTCTGCCAGGCTGGTTGCCTGGTTCAAGGGCACCGTGGTTCAAGACTTTGCTCCTGTGGTTCTCTGTTCTGGAACGTTCTTTCCCTAGATTTCCACTTGACGCACTCTTAGAGTGGCCTTCCCTTACCACTACATGTATATGTAGTGTACATACATCCTGAACCATCTGAAAATTAGTTGCAGGCATTTTGATGCTTCAGTCCAAAATACTTAAGCATGTATCTCTTAAGAATAAGAGACATTTCCCACATAACCACAATAATAGAGATGGGGCTCTTGGAATCTGAACTCCCCTGATGCCAGGCAGTGTAACCTGCCATGGAACTGTCCCATCGTGCCCTGGATGTAGAGCCAAGGCCTTTGCTGCTGGTGTCCCTGAGTTAGATTAGGAGGGATTTGTCATGGAGGGATGTGTGTGCCGGTGTCCTAGGGTATTCCAAAAAGAACTTGGAGAGCTCTAGTTGGAAGTACTCTGTTCCATAGAGGTGCCTTTCCTTCGGCCTGTGTAAGGGGCAGAGATGATAAAAGTATCCATCTTCCCATTTAACTCCTAATGAGTGTTACAGCCAGGACAGGCTTCCCAGGCCCTGCAGTCACACAGGATCCTACACTTAGAAGGACCCAGTGCTTGGTTTAATGCTCTGCTATTGCTGTCTTGAAATTCTTAATACCTTGGTCTTTTTTTCTGGTGGGGGGTGGGGAGCGCTGCAGGGCATGCGGGATCCTAGGTCCCCAACAAGGGATGGAACCTGTGCCCCCTGCAGTGGAAGCTCAGAGCCCTAACCTCTGGGCCGCCAGGGAAGTCCCTCTAAATACTTTTGAACAAGGGACTCCACCTCTTCATACCTAGGCTTCTTACCTATTATGTAGATGTTTCTGATCACAGGGCTCAGGAATTTTAATAGATAAGAAACTTAGTGCCTCAGCAGCTGCTTATAAAGAACCTCAAAAACCTTTAAAAATTAATAGAAACAGGAGATCGAGATCTGCACAGGCCACTTGGGACCTGAATTCTGTGGGGATTCCATTGCAGATCATGCCAAGTTAGTATGCAGTCATTTTCACAGCCGGCCGGCGGGCATCCTTCAGGCAGCTTCAGGTGAAGACGGGGTTCTGGAGGCGCACAGCATGCACCCACCTCAAGGTAATGCTGGTCCAAGGCTCGAACGTGGCCCCGCCCAGACCAGCTTCCATGTTCTTGGTTACACTAGCAGGGACAGATGACTTCTGTCTCATTATTCACTGACGATTGATGTAAGCTTTGAAAACCAGCGGTGGTGCTAGATCAACTACCAATTTGAATGCACTACAGAGGCCGGAGGAATCTCGAACTTCTCCCCAGCAATAACATCAGCAAAATCCAGCCTGGAAAACTCTCAGGATGTACAATTGATCACTTCATCAAATAAATTACAAAGCTTCCCAAAAAAAAAAAAAAAAAAAAAAAGGAGAGAGATAAAAAGGTAATTTACAGATTAAACAAGACTTAAAGGACACATTAATCACAATGTGTGGATTTGATTTGGATCCTGATTTACAAGAAAAACTGTAAAATATACAATTATGAAACAATGCAAAATTTAAATCTTGACGATTTGCTTTTCAGGATTTATTGTTAATTGTTTTAGCTGTGTTCATTGTATCATAGTTATTTTTTAAAAATCCTTGTCTTTTAGGGATACATATAGAAATACCTGAGGGTGTTTGGGGGGCAGAATTGCCCATGGTTTAATGGCTATTAGGGCTGGATGACTGGTACATGAGGGCTCATTACACTATTTTGTTTACTTTTGTATATATTCAAAATATTTTGTAATAAAAAGTAAAAGAAAAAAAGAACTATTGGCTTAAGTCATATGGAATTATAACCTAAAGTTATACTGTAATTATAACATATATAACGTATATAAATAGAACTTACATATTATAATATGATAATATAAATGTCCATGGATCAATAGTGATTTACATAAAATAAATACATAAGTGTGGAAGAAGAACTCCAAATCATTAATGTGGACACCCTGCCCTCAACGAAGCAGATCATAGCTCCCCATCCTGAAATGTGGCCTCAGCATAACAACTTTCTTCCTGAGAGCATGATGGAAAGGGCACGAAGAAGAGCAACTGTGCAGTGAAGAAACCTGCCCTACACCACCTCAAGCCTGGCGATCAAGGCTAATGTCAACAGTGGTGAAGCATATTGATGGTATGTGTCCCTAGCCTGATGTGATGAGAATGACCCTTTGCCTCTGTCATCTGCCTCCTAAAAATGTAGTAGCCCAGTCTAATCCTGAGAAAACTATCAGACAAACCCAAACTAAGGGCCATTCTACGAAATACCTGACCAGCCCTCATAACAAAGCAAGGAAAGTCTGCGAAACTGTCACAGTCAAGGGGAGCCTAAGGAGACATGACAAATTCATGTAATGTGGGGTCCTGGATGGGATCCTGGAACAGAAAAAGGATATTAGGTAAAAACTAAAAAACGTGAATAATGTATGGATTTTGATAATAACGTATCAATATCGGTTCTTTAACTGTAAAAAATGTACCATACTAATGTAAGATGTTAATAGTTAATAATAGGAGAATCTAGGTATATAGGAACTCTCTCTTCACAATAATTCTGTAACTCTAAAACTGTAAATTCTGTAAATCTAAGAAGGAAAGTGTATTTAGAAGAACAAAACTATTTGTTTTTGGGTTTAGTGTGATAGTATGCTGAACTGAGTTTCTTAGAATTTCTATGAGGGGATAAAGGTAAATTATGCAGAGAAAGTATTTTTCTTTAGTAATTGTAATACAAGGGGAAAAAAAAGATGGTGAAATGAGGGGATGAAGACAACTTATGCAGAGAAAATATTTTTCTTTACTTTTCCTTACAATGCGGGGGAGAAATATGATAAGAATCGGGAATTCAGCGGCTCTTCACTCACAAGTGGGTCTATTCGCGTGACTGTCACCTTGACTGTCAGCTTCTTGCTCAGGCGTTTAGAATGTAACTTGGTCATTCCCCACCTGGTAAAGTTTGTCTAGAAAGACACTCCGTGCCAGCAGTGTGTGACTCTTGGGCACTTAAATTATCTTTTTCTTACTTCTGGTGGCTGCTGTGGCAGTGCAGCTGAATACCCCAAGTCTTCTTGTCACTCAGCAAGAATGCTCAGTGGAGCTTGAAAAACAACTTTACTGAGTAAGGATCACAGCCAGATAGAGGTGGTCCCCTGGGTGGGGTATTCCTGTCGGGAGAAGGTTTAGCGAGCATCTACAAAGGCAATGATCTTTTCTTTTCTTTTTTTTTTAAGGAAGGAAATGTTGGAGTCCTTGGACCAATTTCTCAATGTCTTTGGGAGCTCTAGGTGTTTATTTTTCCTAAACATATTCTTTGGAGAAGCCTGGAGAGGAAAGAAAGTCGTCCAAGTGCACACAGATGGCCAACCCACGGCTCCCATCAATAGCAGCAAAGAAATCATCTTGACTCAAGCAGGCAACCTCTGAGATAGGAAATGAAGCCTTGGGGTACGTGGGGAACTAAAGTCCCTGAGTCGGAATGATAGGCAGCTCCCAGGAGACCCACAAAATGGCACCGAGTCCTGTCCTTTCCCAAGAGGGACATTTTTTAAAATGGCAGCAAAGTAGGTATTGAGCTGGGCAAACAATCATGTCATTGGACAAGTTGTTCTGATTTTCTGCAGTTTTCCTCACTGGATCATAAAGCCATTAAATGATATTGTTTGGAAAGAACTGCAAGAAAAATATAAGTGAATATTAATCTCTTGAGGTAGGGAAATCCTTTCTAAACATGGCATTAAAAATAGAACATAAGGGAAAAGATCAGTGAATTGGACACAGTAAAAATTAAAAATGTATATTTTTAAAAACCACTGTAAACAACATTAAAAGGCAAATGACAACCTTGAATGATGTTTCCAACACACATACCTGACATAAGACTTAAAATCTTAATATACTCGGAACAGTTCTAATTAAAATAAAAGAGAATACCCTAATAGAAAAAATATGTTAACAAACAAAATGGCTATTTATAAGAAAAAAATGCAACTAGCCAATACTTTTATGAAAAAAATTTCTATAAAACTAGTAAACAAGGAAATGCACATTAAAACAATCATAAGGAACCATTTCCTCCAAATAAATTGCTAAGATAAAAAAAAAAATACCCAGCATTGGTAAGCATTCTTTAAAAAGTCATACTTTCATATATGCAGAATATAATTTGGTATGTTTCTGAAATTCAGAAATACGTATCAAAAGTCTTAAAAGTGATTTTTCCCTTTGGCCTAGGAATTGTTGTAAAGAAATAATTGTGTGGGCTTCCCTGGAGGCGCAGTGGTTGAGAGTCCACCTGCCGATGCAGGGGACACGGGTTCGTGCCCCGGTCCGGGAGGATCCCACATGCCGCGGAGCGGCTGGGCCCGTGAGCCATGGCCGCTGAGCCTGCGCGTCCGGAGCCTGTGCTCTGCAACGGGAGAGGCCACAACAGTGAGAGGCCCGTGTACCACAAAACAAAAAAAAAGAAAAGAAATAATTGTGTACAAAATTGTGTATTCAAGGATGTTCAATTCAGTATTGTTTATGACAGTAAAAAAGCCCCTGAGCTGGAGTGATCTCCATCAAGAGGGAATTTCGGTTCAGTAAATTTCGTTGCAGTATGATTAAGTGGTTAACAGCATGGACACTGAGACGGCCTGGGTTCAAATTCTGCCTCTCCACTTACTAGCTGTGTGGCTTCTCTGTGCTTCAGTGTCCTCATATGTAAAATGAGGATAATTTTATAGCATCTGCCCCATTAAGTTATTGTGAGAATGAAACGAGTTATTCTGTGTTAAGTGCCTGCTCTATTCTAAGTGTTAGCTGCTGTCATTATTATTATTCTTTCCATGGATTCAACATGGCCATTAAATATGGTGTCGAAGAATATCTGAAAATGTGAGGAAGTGGACATGATGTATGAAGTGAACAAAAGAGCCGATTACAAAAGAGACAACTTTGGGAACATATAACATATATGTAGACAAAGCAAGGCTGGCAACAGACCGAACGTGAACAGTGTTTATTTCTGTATGACTCTGATTTCTTCTTAATCCTTTTTAATGTTTGATAAATTTCCACCATAACAGTATTTTTGCTTTTAATCAGAAAAGTAAAAAATACGAATCTATTTTGAAATGAACATCACGTAGCTAGAGGCCTGTTGATTCCCATGTCTGACAGAGGCTGGGTGAGGTAGGCCACGCTTCCTGCTGGTTTGTTAAAGTCTTTTCTTTCACTCCTCCCTTGAGTTGATGTCCCTGCATCTTCCTTTCCCTGGCCTTAGGCTGGGCTCTGCTCTGGTCCTGGAGGAGCAGATGGAGCTGGAAGGACTGTGGGTCCCATGCGTCTTGTTAGGGAAGGCAGTGGAGGTAGAAGCAGGCGTCTCCAGGTAGGACCGGGCTGTGGGAGCCGCTGCTGGTCCCTAACTGCTGAACAGGAGAAGCCGCTGGTAATGGGGCTTCTGCTGGAGTAGGGCCTGGTGTTCGATTTGAGTTTCAAATGCTAAAAATACTCATGTTCCTATCGCTATGATTAATAGCAAGAATTATCAGGCAGGTAGCGTTCATCCTCACCTCCGGATTGGGCAATGGGGCGAGGTCTTTAAATGCCTGGCACCCTGTGTGGGCCATACTACCCAGCATTGCCAAAGGATGGGTCTGCTTACATCTCCTAGGCCGGACTGTGGGGTGTGAGGCCTGCTGTCCTAATTGGTTAAGGGAAGCTCCGGCACTGAGACTGCAAATAAAACAGGTTTTCCCCTTTCTCCTTGGCAGAAAGCAGAGCAGTTTGGGCGTGTCTAGGTCTCTGAGTCACTGATGGGCTAGTTGCAGTCTTTCCTGAGGCTTTCTCGGTCTCTTGTTTCTGGAGCCCGCCATGCTGTGGGTGCTTCACGAGCATTGTTGACTGGCAGACAGGGAAGTGGATGACTGAGGGGTGGAATAAGACACAAGAGGGAAGAGATATGGGAACACATGTATATGTATAGCTGATTCACTTTGTTATAAGGCAGAAGCTAACACACCATTGTAAAGCAATTATATCCCAATAAAGATGTTACAAAAAAAAAAAAAAAAGAACGGACAGGAGGATGGCTTTGTGGCTGGAGACTGGGGAGCAACAGGCTGAACTGCTGGAACTCCCCAAGCTTTCTCCTCTAATTTTAAACTTCCTGGAGGGAAGGACGTGCCCCCCACCCCATGCCCCGCACCTACACCTGTTAGCAGAGTTTCTCCTGTTCTCAACCCTGAAGCTGAAGCAACAGCAGGCTGCCTAAACTGGAGAAGCTGAACACTGGTCATCTGGTGCAAATAAAGCAAGTAATTTGACAGCTGTGGGTTAAGAAAGGCATTTTTCTGCATGACATCTCTTGGGAGAAGGACAGCTACCAAAATTTCCAAATCGAGTCCTAAATCCTGAGTGTCAAAGTTCACATAGCTGGACTTCATAGAAATCTAGGTGGACAAATGGTCAGCACTTAACAGAGCTGTCATTGGGTATCAGGGGATTCTGGTGTCTAGGACTAGGAAAACCAGTTTCTTGAGGTCTTTGGGTCTGGACAGAACTTTATTTTTACAGGTGAGAACACGGAGAAATAACGCCACTAGGAAACTGGGCTTTCGGCCAATGATTCACTGTCAGGGAAATGGAGCAGAAGAGAGAAACCACAGATCAGGGCAGGGCGGTTCCAGAAGGACTCAGGGTCCAACCAGAATGCTGATGACGGGGGCCCCGTTTCCCCGCTGAGGCTGCAGGTACAGTGGAGGGTCTGGTGGCTGCCGAGGGGAGGACAGGGCCCCTAGATGTGGGCAGCCCAGACCTTTACACTCTCGAATCTAGTGCGTTAATTATCTCCTTCATCTTTGAACATTACCACCCCATTGGTTCCTTCTTCCTCTGAATACCAACCTGGCCCAGGCTCTCTCTTTCTTTTTTTAAAGGGAAAGTACTTTATCTTTTTTAAAAATTTATTTATTCATTTTTGGCTGCGTTGGGTCTTCGTTGCTGCACGTCGTGGGCTTTCTCTAGTTGTGAGAGCGGGGCCTACTCTTTGTTGCCATGCGTGGGCTTCTCATTGCGGTGGCTTCTCTTGTTGCAGAGCACGGGCTGCAGGCGCACGGGCTTCAGTGGTTGTGGCACACGGGCTCTAGAGCACAGGCTTAGCAGGTGTGGCACACAGGCTCAGTAGTTGTGGCTCGTGGGCTCTAGAGCGCAGGCTCAGTAGTTGTGGTGTGTGGGCTTAGCCGCTCCGTGGCATGTGGGATCTTCCCAGCCCAGGGCTCGAACTCCTGTCCCCTGCATTGGCAGGCGGATTCTTAACCACTGCGCCACCAGGGAAGTCCTGCCCCAGGCTCTCTTATCTTAAAAAAAAGAATCCTACATTGCTCTCACCTTGAACCAGGAGCAGTCATTTTCCCTTTTATTACCAAAATTTTCTAAAAAGGCATCTACACTCAGTGTTCCTCCACCTGCCTTAATCCCTTAGAATATGACTTTCTCTGATGCGTCTTAACTGAAATTGCTACCAAAGGTCACCGTGACCTCTACGTCCCCAATTCAGTCACCTCTGCTCAGTTCTCCTTCTCCTTCCTGACTTTTTAGTAGTATTTGACATGGATGAGCACGGCTATCACTTGGAATTGTTTCCTTTTTGGCTTCCGGGCATCTCAGTATCTTGATTTCCTACCCCTGGGACTGTTCCCTTCCATTTCCTTCTCTGACTAGTGTCTCTCCTCTGCCTAGGCAGACATTACTTAGGGGGACAGTAGAGTGCAGCGGGCACGATTCTGCACGTTGCCGTGCTCAGCCCAGTGCCTGGCTCGTTGTAAACACTGGGAAAATGTAGGCCCGAGAGAAAAGAGCCTGTCCTTCCCTCACACCCCTTGGCCAGCTGTGTTCCCGCAGCTCTGCACATACCTCCACTGCGGATGGCCCACGGCCCTGGGATCTGTGATGGCAGGAGGGCCTGTTTCCTTTACAAACATGAGATTTTGTTTGCTTGACTGTAACAGGACCCCAGTGTGAGTAACCTAAGCCCGTGTCTCTGGGAGGCCCTGGCTTTCAAAGCTGCAGCTTTGTGTTTCTAACTGATTGCTGGACATTTTCACATAAATGTCTCAATTGAACTAGAACCAAACTCACGGTTTGGAACTGTCATTCTCCCAGAAAGACTCAGAATTGCACCTGTTCTCCATCACTTTTGACACGCAGCCACCTGATCCTGGGGTGTCTTCCTTCCCTACCCGCTCGTCCGAACCACATTTCTGTTCCCAGAACCCCATCCTGGCCGAGGCCCTCCCACCTAGACTGACAAGGTGGCCTCCTAATGGTTCTCCTCACTTCCCGACTCACCCACGCCCTGATCCAAGCACGTTGGGGCCAATCAACATTAAAGAACCATTTTTGTTCTGTCCCTTCTGTATCTTCAGTTAGCCATCAAGTACAGCAGGTGAGCCTCTGGCGTCCCTGCACATCTCCATGTTCCATTCCTCTCGACACAAAGACCAGGTGACTTGCTTTCTCCACAGACAGCGGGCATTCTCACCTTTGTGACTTTGTCTTGGAAAACCCTCTCCCCAGCTTTCCCCTGACCAGCTCCTAGCGATCATCCAGGTAAGTGCCACCTGCCCGGGGCCGCCTTCCCTGTATACCATGGTTAGAAGTGACCTTCTCTGATCTCCCAAGAAGCTTGTTTGTACCTCCCCCCATGAAGGAGTGTAGATATATCAGTATATATCTCGTCCTCCCTTGAGGGAAGGGGCTGTGTCCACAGTGTCTGGCACATTATAGGAGATGGATATTCATTTGCATGATTGAGTGAATCACTTGATTGAAACTTTTCACCCAGAGATCTGTGATCTCCACAGTTACCATTACCAGCTCATTTCCACTCGAGATAGGTCTGCGATAGTTGGTCCCTACGGAAAAAAGATTCCATTAGGTTTAGGCTCTGGGCCAAGTGTGTTCGGCCTAAAGAATGAGCCAAATGAATGCAACCGTTTCTCAAACGTGGGGGTTATTCAGGGCCAGTGAAAGGAAGGGGAGGGGCATTTCATGGGGATAGTGGAGCAGCTGAGCCCTTTTGGAAAGTTTTCCTGGGGATCGAGGTTTTAAACTAACAGCACATCTCAGATTCCCCATTTGGTCCTGGGCTTTAAGCTGGATCTGCCTGGGGAACATAATTAGGAGTTCCTCCTTGCATTCCTCTGAATACCCTTGTTTCCTTTCCCCTTTTTTCCAGTCTTTCAGCCTGTCCCATAACCCATTTCTGCAGTCTTAGTTCCTGGACTTAGTATTTCCCAGGGACTAATGTACAAGGCAGAACACAAGAGAAGCAGTAGATATTTTGCTAATAAGAGATGTTGTTCTTGACCCTCTAGAATCTGACACCGACTAGTCCTTCTTCCTCCTGGCTTCAAGGGAGCAATGGAGGTGTTCAGTAGGCCCTGGCCAGATCATAAGAGCTGTAGGATCTCTAGGAGAGAGGCAGACTGCAATCAGCCTGTATTTAGTGGAGTTTTATAGGTAGTGATTAAACGCTTGTTAAAAGAAATTACTAAATAATTAAACACTTGTGACTGACCCTCCCAAGAGTGTGGTCTGAAGACCACCAGTATCGAATTGTCTAGGACCTTGCTAGAAATCTAGAATCTGAGGTCTCTATCCCAGGCCTACTGAACCAGAATTTGTATTTTTAGCATGATCCTATAATGATTTGTGTCCACATCGAAGTTTAAGAAGCACTGCCATTGACGTTCTATATTGGGCTCTTAAAAACATGTTCAGGGCTTCCCTGGTGGCACAGTGGTTGAGAGTCCGCCTGCCGATGCAGGGGACCGGGTTCGTGCCCTGGTCCAGGAGGATCCCACGTGCCGCGGAGCGGCTGGGCCCGTGAGCCATGGCTGCTGAGCCTGCGCGTCCGGAGCCTGTGCCCCGCAATGGGAGAGGCCACAACAGTGAGAGGCCCGTGTACCGCAAAAAAAAAAAAAAAAAAAAAAAAAAAAAACCATGTTCCAAGAGCCGGTATTATAAAAACTGTCAGCAACCAACTACTCTGCAGAGACTTGCCTTCTTCTCAAAGGCAAACGGAGAGAAGGTGTCAGTATTGAATTGCCCCATTCCTCCCAGTTCTCCCCTCTCTTTCTGGCTCAAATCAAGGGGCAGTTGAGATTTGAGAGGCCACTGGAATGGGGGCGGTGGGAAGGAGGAGGGCCGTAAGGAGATGTCAGTGCTCCACACCATAATTCCCATGCTCTGTGGAATTGATTTCAGCAAGTGAAGGTCCTTGTCTTCTTTTTTTTTTTTAATTTATTTTTATTTATTTATTTTTTTGCGGTACGCGGGCCTCTCACTGTTGTGGCCTCTCCCGTTGCGGACCACAGTCTCCGGACGCGCAGGCTCAGCGGCCATGGCTCACGAGCCCAGCCGCTCCGCGGCATGTGGGATTTTCCCGGACCGAGGCATGAACCCGTGTCCCCTGCATCGGCAGGTGAACTCTCAACCACTGCGCCATTAGGGAAGCCCGGTCTTTGTCTTATTTGAAGAAAGAATTCAGCAAAGAGACCAAGATTGCATACCAGGCACAGAGTTTATTAGAAGCGCAGTAAGTGTGGGAGAACACACACGAGAACTTGCAGAGTGAGTTGCACCCTGTAGGGGTAGCTAAGTTTGTTAATATGGGGTTAGTCTTCAGGGATTTAGATGAGGATGACTCCCTTTTTCCCTCCCCTATGATCATGTCATCTATAATTCCTTACTTTGGCTTCCACCAGGCGCCATTTTGAATCTTTCCAGTGAGCACCTAAGAAAAACCCACGGGGAGAGGGGCTGTCAAAACCGCAATGTTAATGATGATATTACAATGCAGCCAAGGTTACTAGAGGATGACTTGAGACCCCTTCTGTGCATGTGTTGGACTGGGAAATCCTCTCAACCACAAAAATGAGGAGGCTGCGGTGGGCTGCTTTGTCTTTCCCCCAGTCGGGGCGCATTGTTCCCGTTGGTAGTTTATCTTAAAGGGTCAGCATGAAACTGGCTTCAGCAGGTTTTCCCAAGGCCTATCTACCTCCTACCTCAGAATGACTTCCTGCCGCTCCCACTGGGAAGGTCAGGAGGGGTCAGAGCAAGAAGCCAGAGTGAGGAGCTCTGGGTTTTTCCTAGAGAACTGCCAGCCTGACTGGTTTAAGAAAAAGGCTGCCCCAAACCTTGAAACGATTGAAACGTTCATCAAGAGACGAATGGATAAATGGATTGTGGTGTAGCCACACGGTGGAATGCTACTCAGCAAGAAAAAGGAACGAATTTTTGATGCATGCGGCAACATGGGTAAATCTTAAAATAATTTTTCTGAAAGTAGCCAGACCCTCCCCAGCCCCACCCCCCAAAAAAAGAGCAATTCTGTATGGTTGCATTTATGTCAAACTCTAGAAATGCAACTAACCTATAGTGACAGCAGGTTAGTGGTTCTTGGGAATGAGGGGCAAGTAACGGCAGGAGGAGGGATGACCAAGGGGCACAAGGAAGCTTTGGAGGGTGATATGTAGGTTCTCTATCTTGATTCTGGTGAGGGTTTCCTGGATGTAGGCACATGGCAAACTGTATCCAACTGTGAGCTTTAAAGTGTACAGCTTATCGTGTATCAGTTATACCTCAAAGAAGCTGCTAGAGAGAGAGAAGCTGATGGCCAGAATAACCGAGAGCCAGGAAAGAACGTTGAGGAGAAAGACCAGTGGAGAGAGGCCTGGGGCCAGCGCGAGGCAGAAACCAGGGGCGAGGCGAGTCCTCATCCTGCCCTCCACGTGCTCTGCTCGGGGCTGGCCTGCCTCGCTAGGGACCCCCCCGGGCTCAGCAGTCTGGAGAGGAACTCACCTGGGAGAAACATCCAGGGTCCAGTTCAACTCGGGCCCAAAGGATTCTTTCCAGAAGCAGCAGCTGGCTGGCTCCCAGGAACACGTGCTTTCCGTGTGGAGGGAACCCACAGTCTCAAACTGGCTCAGAGCTAGACCTCACTCATCAGGGTAACCAGCGACCAGGGGACCTGGTTTTCTAAGCCAGAGCCAGGCAGCTTTCTGCTGGCAGAGTAAGGCATTGCTCACCAGTACAGCTGCGCCTGCGCCTACCTCCGGCACTGGGCACTGTGTCGGGGAGGGGAGGCATGGGGGGTAACCTGGGTTGGGGACCTTCTTGAGATTGTCGTGTGCTGACCACAGGGTAGGCAGGGCTGCCTCCTGTCACGTTCACCCTAGAGGTCATCCTGGGTGCTCAGTGGCTCGTGGTGGCCGTGTCCTACAAGACCCCTGATGACTTGATGTGTATAAAGGGCAGACCTGACAGCGCCCCTCCCAGCTGGATTTAACCAGCTCCACAAGCTGACTTTCATTACCAGCGTCACCTCTGTCAACGAAGCAGCAACAGCAATTTCCTCCAGAGATGGAAAAGCCTGTGGCAAAGCTACATTCCTTTTCAGCGGCTCTGAGGTGACATTTCTCATACAGACGGAGAGGAGAGAAGCAGTGACGTGGCCCTTCATGGGAGGCTGACTGGAAAGGTGACATCGTAAGCATTTACACAGGCTGCCTGGAGACTCTGGCTTTGTATTTTAGAAGCTAAGGTATAGTTTATGTAGGGTAAAATTCACCCTCAGTGTATAGTTCTGCGAGCGTTGATGAATGCGTGCAGTACTGTAGCCACCACCCTAATTAAGATCTCGAACACTCCATCACTCCCAGAATTCCCCCACGCCCCTTTGTAGTTAACCCCGCCACACCCCCAGTCCCTGGCCACCACTGGTCTGTTTTCTGCCCCTAAAATTTTGCCTTTGCAAGAATCTCACAAAAATATCATGATAATGGAAAAAACATACATTGTGTGGATTTTTTTTTTTTTTGCAGTACGCAGGCCTCTCACTGTTGTGGCCTCTCCCGTTGCGGAGCGCAGGCTCCGGACGCGCAGGCTCAGCGGCCATGGCTCACGGGCCCAGCCGCTCCGCGGCATGTGGGATCCTGCCGGACCGGGGCACAAACCCGTGTCCCCTGCATCGACAGGTGGACTCTCAACCACTGCGCCACCGGGGAAGCCCCATTACGTGGATTTTTTGGGCCTGGCTTCTTTCATTCAGCATAATGTTTTTGAGGTTCATCGATGTTGCGGCATGCATATTAGCAGTTCCTTTCTTTTCATTGCAGAGTAATATTTCACTGTATGGATGAAGCATAGTTTATCTGTTCCCAGTGGAAGGACATTTAGGTTGTTTCCAGCTTTGGGCAATTTTTAATAAGGCTACTGTAGACATTCAAATAAAGTTTGTTATGTGAACATAGGTTTTTATTTCTGTTAGGAGTGGGATTGTTGGGTCATATGGCAAGGTATGTGTTTAATCTTATAAGAAGCTGGCAAACTTCTGAAGTTTTCCAAAGTGGTTGTCCATTTTACATTCCCATCAGCAGTGTATGAACCTTCTTGTTGCTTCACATAATCACCAGCACCTGGTGTGGTTAGTTTAGTTTAGTTTTAGCTCTTCAAATAGGTGGTGGTATCTCAGTGTGGTTTTAATTTGCATTTCTCGAAGGACAAGTGACACTGAGCATCTTTTCATGTGCTTGTTTGCCATCCACCTAGCTTTTCAGGGGCTCATTCAGATGTCTTGCTCTAGCTTCATTCTTAGTAGCTGAGCTTGAGGCTGTCTACACAATAGGGCTCTTGTACCTGCCGACACAAGCTGTTTTAGAAACTCAAAGTAAAACAGTGCGCCTGAGAAATTGCTGGGGAGGGGGGAGCAGATCAGAAAGATCAGTGTCATGGTGTTTAGTTATAATGTAGAAAGGCAGAGGGAATGTGTTAGTGA
Organism: Neophocaena asiaeorientalis asiaeorientalis; assembly: GCF_003031525.2. Lineage (NCBI taxonomy): Eukaryota > Metazoa > Chordata > Mammalia > Artiodactyla > Phocoenidae > Neophocaena > Neophocaena asiaeorientalis. The sequence continues at coordinate 1,210,409 of NW_020174555.1, forward strand.
CTCTACCAGTCGGAGGAGGACAGGAAGGGAGAAGGGGCCCTGGTTCGGTTACAGGAGCAAAGGTGCTATCAGCCTGTGGGAGACAAGAAACATTCTGCTATTCTGGAAGGAACTCGGAGAGATGCTGCTTCCCTGAGCCTTTCTGGAGGAGTGGAAGGAGGCAGAGTGATAAAGTGAGTGGTCGGGAGTTATAAACACACAGCACAGAACTGCAAAAAATGCGGCTAGAAAACGACTGTGCCTCATGGTATTTAGCTTCTTGTCAAGGTTCCTGAAGAATGTTTCTAAGAGCTCTCTCCCCCTTTGCACGCACAAAGTGATGGTTTTGCTTCTCTGCTGGAGCAGAGGCATTCCCAGGACCACTGTGTGTTTACCTCTTAACTTAGGTTGCTCAAGAAACATTCTCAGTGCTGTTTGGGCAGAGGGCTCAGGATGTGAGGGGCCGCCAGCTGGGCCGTTTCCGTGCTGTCCTGCTCGGCCCTCCTTTCTGGGGCCTCAGTCTGCACAGACCCTCTGAGCGTTGGGAGGTGGGGAAGGAACAAGCTGTGGATAGCCCCTGACATCGCTGAGGGCGGACTGAAACGTAGATTTAATTCACTGTAGGCAGGCAGGCTAGGCTGGGAACAGACGCCTATCGTGCACATCTGTTCCCAAAGATCACCCCGGAGAGGAAGCAAGTCTGGGGTACTTTTGTTCAGCAACAGGGCCAGGAGAGAAGGCAGAAGGAACCTGTTCAACCAGCGCCCAGTGGAAATGCAGCGACAGGGCACCTCGTTCTTGGCCACCAGGTACCCAGGTGCAAAGAGTTGCCTGGATCCCTAACCCACAGGGCAGGGCCTGTGAGTCATTCTGTTTTTTGTATACCCCTTGCCCACATCACCCGTTTAATGGTGACAAGACAGATAAGGTGCAGGGTGAGTGTGGAGAATGCCAGAGGCTGGCTCTCCCAGATAGAATACTTGAGATGCTTGCGTGACTTTTGCTCTCCCTGAGAGTTCGTTAGAAGACAGTCATTGTTTAAGCAACCAGCCCCCAGGCCGGGCCCAGCAGGCCTGATGGGTCACTCCTTTGCTTTCCTTAGGAGGGTTGTCCCAACGCAGCACTGAGGGGCTGGGACCTGGACCAGAGGATGTTTTCACTCTCATGATCCTATTCAGAAGATTTATAGATTTCTTTTTAATTTGCAGGCTTAGAGACGTCCTAGTTTCAAATATTTGTCTTTGTGAAGTGAATGATTCCCTGTCCCCTCACTCCCCACTTGCAGATCCTGTCCTTTCTAGAAGCTCACATGAAAGAAGACACATTCCTTCCTTTTCTGGCTCCAGAGACAGTAGAGGTCAAAGGTGATTGTGTCCTTGAGGATCTACTCCCTTTAACTGGGTGGGTGGATTGACCCAGGGCATCGGGTGTGACGGACTGAGTACTCCCCAACCCAGGGCATCACCTGTGGTCCCTGTTTCACTGGAGAAAGGCCTTCACTGGAAGAGGCCTGGACCCAAGGCTTGTTCCTCAAGTGGATTCACACTGCAGAATCTTCCTTCCTCAAACCTGCACAGCTTTGGTCCCCATTGTACGGGGGTCTCAAACAGAGTCACCTGGGCAGAGAAATGCCAGAGAATTTACTACTTTACAGAGGGCTTCAAACATCAGCTATTAATTGTTTACGCACTGCTGCAACATGCAAGTTTTGTTCATTGAGTCCTATAAGTATTTATTATGGTGTATTTGCTGTTGATATTAATCATTTAGATTTACGAGTTGGTAAGTATAAATAATTAATAAATTCTTAGGCATACCCTCCAGAGCCCTGGAATCCTGAAGAAATCATTATTGTAAGGCCAACTGGCCCAAGGCAGGGGAACACAATCAGATTCACAGGTTGCATCAGACCGAAATTCTATGGACCACCCAGTTCCAGAAACCGCCCTGGAGACAATCCGGACCACCCAGTTCCAGGAACTGACCTGGGGACTTTGAACCCAACCCAGCCTTCCCGCCTTTCGAGGGGCAGGACTAACGGTTCCCCAGGATACCCGAAAAGAGCACCAAATAAGGAATACCCTGCGCCCTCCCAGATTCACCACACCCCTTTCCCTTCTTCTCCTATAAAATCTTGCCCAACCCTCGCCCGGGTGCGACTTCTCTGGCCCCTTTCTCTCGGACCAGTGAACCTCGCCCGGGAGCACTCCCTAATAAAGCTCACTTGAAGCTTTCCTCTGTTTCGTGGTGCCGTTTGTTAAGATCCGACCTTACAATTATTACATACGTTCTCTTCTTAGATGCCTTTGAGTAGCACTCTCACTGCACGTACAAAATGGGAGTCCAAGGGGAGATTTAGTAGCTGCCTTCCGTCTCATTGAATGGGACATGGGTGGGAGGCTGGTTTTTTTTCTTTCTGCTCCCAAAGAACTATTATTTCCTGGTATAGAGAATAACATAGAGCTAAGTATTTAATTAGGAGAATAAACACCCGGAACACATAAAGAACGTAGTGTGCGGAGAGAAGAGGGAAATTTTAAGGATGGGCAAAGAGGACTTTCTTACACAAAATAATATATACCCATGGAAGAGAAATTATAAAATTCAGAAAAGCAAATGGGAGAAAATTAAAAAGTGACCCATCATCCCCTTGTTCTGAGTTAATCACTGTTAACGTTTGGATGTTCGCTCTGAGTGTATATGTTGGAATGTGCATTTGCATATGCACGTTTGTGTTTACATACAATTTTTTTTTTTTTTACAAAAATAGCATTCTGTGCATGTTTTATAACTTGCTTTTTAGAAAGTCAAATATTTAGGGCTTCCCTGGTGGCGCAGTGGTTGAGAGTCCGCCTGCTGATGCAGGGGACACAGGTTCGTGCCCCGGTCCGGGAAGATCCCACATGCCGCGGAGCGGCTGGGCCCGTGAGCCGTGGCCGCTGAGCCTGCGCGTCCGGAGCCTGTGCTCCGCAACGGGAGAGGCCGCAACAGTGAGAGACCCGCGTACCGCAAAAAAAAAAAAAAAAAAAAAAATCAAATATATCATGACAATCTTTTCATGTCAATATGTACTAAATAAAACATCATCGTATGGATGTACCACAATATCCCAATTAATTCCCTCCTAGGCATGTCTTTTTTTTTTTTTTTTTTTTTTGGGGACAACCACTGCGCCACCGGAGAAGCCCCCTAGGCGTGTCTTTTGCATCAAACTAATCAGCCAACTAACGAATCCTAAATGATTCTGACTCCAAGGTCCAGAAAAGAACTTTATGAACTAAAAAGAAATTAAGTATAATGCCATAGGCTGGGGAAAATTACTAACCATGTAGAGTAGGGGAAAGAACCATTGTGTAATATGCTGAGGACCTAAAAGAATTAGGCTGAGTGTAATGGAAATCAGGTAATGGATCTAAAATAATTAAATCTATGATGTCAAAGAAAAATATAGTTTCGAAGCTGAAAATTCTAATTCTTAGGCAAGTTGCATAGCTTTTCAGAGCCTCACTTTCTTAATCTATAAAATGGGAATAATTGTTTCTATATCAAAGAGTAACTGCAAACGTAAAGTAATTTATTATAAAAGACCTGAAGAGTGCTTGTCACAGAATAGAATAGGTGTAAATTAAAAAAAAATTTTTTTTTTAATTTAAAATAATTAAAAAAAAAGAATAGGTGCCCAAAATGTCTTGGTTTCTTGCTCCACTTCTACCCTTTGGGTTGTATTCTTCTGAGACACTGTTTGGGAAGGAGAGCTGGACCCCTACACTGTGAGCAGACATATGTGCTATTTTGCTCTGATGACATAGGGGCCAGCTGTAAAGGCAGTCAGAAGGTAATGGTTTCCATGGAGACAATTTTTGAAGTTAAACACAACTTCTATGGGTCTAAGGCCTTACTGACATTATTTTCTATCACTCATCTAC